>NC_090444.1:728699139-729006147 GCF_031143425.1 Pleurodeles waltl
AACTGGGGTGGCATGGTGAGCAAAAGAACGATGGATTAAACCCAGATCTATGACTGGGGGTGAGTGTTTGACAATGTTCAGCATTCCGTCCATCACTTGTTGTTTTGCTTTGTCACCCTAAGTGGGAAGGGTATGCCCAGACGTGGGTCCCGTGCTTCCCATGCCACTGGATTCAAGCTAGCCTGGCTGATGAGGGGTGAAACCCCGAAACTGGTCCCAGGATGCTTGTTTCCGGTCCAGTGAGGACCTGGCTTGGCAGTTCGGTCTGGACTGTTCCCTTGAGGAACAGGGTCAAGACTGATTTGCATATGGCTGGGTCCAAACTGGGGTGGCATGGTGAGCAAAAGAACGATGGATTAAACCCAGATCTATGACTGGGGGTGAGTGTTTGACAATGTTCAGCATTCCGTCCATCACTTGTTGTTTTTGCTTTGTCACCCTAAGTGGGAAGGGTATGCCCAGACGTGGGTCCCGTGCTTCCCATGCCACTGGATTCAAGCTAGCCTGGCTGATGAGGGGTGAAACCCCGAAACCGGTCCCAGGATGCTTGTTTCCGGTCCAGTGAGGACCTGGCTTGGCAGTTCGGTCTGGACTGTTCCCTTGAGGAACAGGGTCAAGACTGATTTGCATATGGCTGGGTCCAAACGGGGGTGGCATGGTGAGCAAAAGAACGATGGATTAAACCCAGATCTATGACTGGGGGTGAGTGTTTGACAATGTTCAGCATTCCGTCCATCACTTGTTGTTTTTGCTTTGTCACCCTAAGTGGGAAGGGTATGCCCAGACGTGGGTCCCGTGCTTCCCATGCCACTGGATTCAAGCTAGCCTGGCTGATGAGGGGTGAAACCCCGAAACCGGTCCCAGGATGCTTGTTTCCGGTCCAGTGAGGACCTGGCTTGGCAGTTCGGTCTGGACTGTTCCCTTGAGGAACAGGGTCAAGACTGATTTGCATATGGCTGGGTCCGAACTGGGGTGGCATGGTGAGCAAAAGAACGATGGATTAAACCCAGATCTATGACTGGGGGTGAGTGTTTGACAATGTTCAGCATTCCGTCCATCACTTGTTGTTTTTGCTTTGTCACCCTAAGTGGGAAGGGTATGCCCAGACGTGGGTCCCGTGCTTCCCATGCCACTGGATTCAAGCTAGCCTGGCTGATGAGGGGTGAAACCCCGAAACCGGTCCCAGGATGCTTGTTTCCAGTCCAGTGAGGACCTGGCTTGGCAGTTCGGTCTGGACTGTTCCCTTGAGGAACAGGGTCAAGACTGATTTGCATATGGCTGGGTCCAAACTGGGGTGGCATGGTGAGCAAAAGAACGATGGATTAAACCCAGATCTATGACTGGGGGTGAGTGTTTGACAATGTTAAGCATTCCGTCCATCACTTGTTGTTTTTGCTTTGTCACCCTAAGTGGGAAGGGTATGCCCAGACGTGGGTCCCGTGCTTCCCATGCCACTGGATTCAAGCTAGCCTGGCTGATGAGGGGTGAAACCCCGAAACCGGTCCCAGGATGCTTGTTTCCGGTCCAGTGAGGACCTGGCTTGGCAGTTCGGTCTGGACTGTTCCCTTGAGGAACAGGGTCAAGACTGATTTGCATATGGCTGGGTCCAAACTGGGGTGGCATGGTGAGCAAAAGAACGATGGATTAAACCCAGATCTATGACTGGGGGTGAGTGTTTGACAATGTTCAGCATTCCGTCCATCACTTGTTGTTTTTGCTTTGTCACCCTAAGTGGGAAGGGTATGCCCAGACGTGGGTCCCGTGCTTCCCATGCCACTGGATTCAAGCTAGCCTGGCTGATGAGGGGTGAAACCCCAAAACCGGTCCCAGGATGCTTGTTTCCGGTCCAGTGAGGACCTGGCTTGGCAGTTCGGTCTGGACTGTTCCCTTGAGGAACAGGGTCAAGACTGATTTGCATATGGCTGGGTCCAAACTGGGGTGGCATGGTGAGCAAAAGAACGATGGATTAAACCCAGATCTATGACTGGGGGTGAGTGTTTGACAATGTTCAGCATTCCGTCCATCACTTGTTGTTTTTGCTTTGTCACCCTAAGTGGGAAGGATATGCCCAGACGTGGGTCCCGTGCTTCCCATGCCACTGGATTCAAGCTAGCCTGGCTGATGAGGGGTGAAACCCCGAAACCGGTCCCAGGATGCTTGTTTCCGGTCCAGTGAGGACCTGGCTTGGCAGTTCGGTCTGGACTGTTCCCTTGAGGAACAGGGTCAAGACTGATTTGCATATGGCTGGGTCCAAACTGGGGTGGCATGGTGAGCAAAAGAACGATGGATTAAACCCAGGTCTATGACTGGGGATGAGTGTTTGACAATGTTCAGCATTCCATCCATCACTTGTTGTTTTTGCTTTGTCACCCTAAGTGGGAAGGGTATGCCCAGACGTGGGTCCCGTGCTTCCCATGCCACTGGATTCAAGCTAGCCTGGCTGATGAGGGGTGAAACCCCGAAACCGGTCCCAGGATGCTTGTTTCCGGTCCAGTGAGGACCTGGCTTGGCAGTTCGGTCTGGACTGTTCCCTTGAGGAACAGGGTCAAGACTGATTTGAATATGGCTGGGTCCAAACTGGGGTGGCATGGTGAGGAAAAGAACGATGGATTAAACCCAGATCTATGACTGGGGGTGAGTGTTTGACAATGTTCAGCATTCCGTCCATCACTTGTTGTTTTTGCTTTGTCACCCTAAGTGGAAAGGGTATGCCCAGACGTGGGTCCCGTGCTTCCCATGCCACTGGATTCAAGCTAGCCTGGCTGATGAGGGGTGAAACCCCGAAACCGGTCCCAGGATGCTTGTTTCCCGTCCAGTGAGGACCTGGCTTGGCAGTTCGGTCTGGACTGTTCCCTTGAGGAACAGGGTCAAGACTGATTTGCATATGGCTGGGTCCAAACTGGGGTGGCATGGTGAGCAAAAGAACGATGGATTAAACCCAGATCTATGACTGGGGGTGAGTGTTTGACAATGTTCAGCATTCCGTCCATCACTTGTTGTTTTTGCTTTGTCACCCTAAGTGGGAAGGGTATGCCCAGACGTGGGTCCCGTGCTTCCCATGCCACTGGATTCAAGCTAGCCTGGCTGATGAGGGGTGAAACCCCGAAACCGGTCCCAGGATGCTTGTTTCCGGTCCAGTGAGGACCTGGCTTGGCAGTTCGGTCTGGACAGTTCCCTTGAGGAACAGGGTCAAGACTGATTTGCATATGGCTGGGTCCAAACTGGGGTGGCATGGTGAGCAAAAGAACGATGGATTAAACCCAGATCTATGACTGGGGGTGAGTGTTTGACAATGTTCAGCATTCCGTCCATCACTTGTTGTTTTTGCTAAGTGGCACTGAACCTCACCAGTGGTAAGAGCCATCAACACCTAGTCAGGCTCCTGTGACTTCAAGGTATGCAGCAATCGGGCATAGGCCATGTACCCCATGTCCCTGTGATTAATTAGAGAACTCTAAGTGCATGGCGTAGTGCAGAGGGCTGCTGTGTCTGTAGTGTCCGCCAACGGTAGCGGTATTGCATGCACTGAACTTGTCTTTCTTCTTTCTCCCCCCCCCTTTTTGTGGTCTCCCTGTTCTTGTGTGTATTAGCATCATCAGACGGAGGAGATGTGCCACCGGAGCAGGAGGGAACTGCATCCCACATGGCCCTGGAAGCTGAGACAACGGAGTCAGGAGTCACCAGTGGGATGGAGGGCGAGGGGAGCTCCACGGTGGGGACAGGAGCAGAAACCAGAGACACCGACTCCTCCTCAAATGGGAGCTCCCGTGCGGTGGAGGGCCCCCTCTGTGCCCCCCGCATCAACAGGTACAGCCGCCACCCCCCTACCAGCACCGCCCTCCCAGCAGCCCATCAGCGTGTGTCCCGTGCCCGCTCACCCAGGAGGGTGGGCATCACCTTCGCCCCAGGCACCTCAGCCCCTGCCCCAGTCACCCCTGCTGCCCTCAGTGAGGAGGCCATTGACCTTCTCAGGTCCCTCACTGTTGGGCAGTTTACCATTCTGAATGTCATCCAGGGTGTAGAGAGGCAGTTGCAACAGACCAATGCATACCTGGATGGCATTCATTGTGGCCAGGCTGCCCAACAGAGAGCATTTCAGGCTCTGGCCTCTGCACTGATGGCAGCCATTGTCCCTGTGTCCAGCCTCCCCCCTCCAACTTTATCCACCCAGACCCAATCCCCAGTACCTCAGCCTATCCCAAGCACACCATCAGACCAGCATGCACAGACCTCAACACACAAGGGTGGCTCAGGCAAACATAAGCACCACACATCCCACAGGCACTAACACAAGCATCATACCCATGCAGACATGCCAACATCCACTGCCTCCACTGTGTTTCCCTCCTCCAAGTCTCCCTCCTCCCACTCTGTCACGTCTCCTCTCACTCCAGCATGCACTGCATCTTCAGCCACTACCTCCATCACCAGCACACCCATCACCACACACTGCTCACGTGCAGTCACCACCCCACTACCATTCACACATCCCCTGTGTCCTCTCACAGTGTGTCTGTGAGCCCTCCTCCCAAACTACACAGACGCTGCCACACACCCACCCAACATCCATCCACCTCACAACAGCCTCCAGCCCAGGCACCTTCACCCAAAGTCAGAATACAAACACCTCCTACAACCACTACCTCTTCCTCCACTCCCAAACCCCCTCCTTCAACCCGTCCCAGTATGTCAAAAAAGCTTTTCCTCTCAAATGTTCACCTCTTCCCTACACCTCCCCCCCCGTCCATCCCCTAGGTCCCAAACCAGCACCTCAGCCACCACATCACCGGGCACAGTGGTCCAAGAAATATCCAGATACTGGAGTGTGCCAAGCAACAGGGCTGCCAGTGTCCCAAGGAGCGAGTCCAAGAACATTCCCCCACCTCCAAAACAGAAGAAGTTGCCCACATCCCGGAGGGAGAAGGCCAAAACACCTGCCACCAAGGGCTCAGCCAAGACAACAGTTGGGAGTGGCAACACAGCTGCGCCACCATCCAAGGTGGGGAAGGGCCTGAAAAAGAAAGGCAAGTCAACGTCGCCGCCAACCTGCACGGCGGACAAGACCGCCACCGGCACCGCCACATGCACAGTCGCCACAGGCACCGCCGCCAGCACCCAAGATACTGAGCCCTTCACCAGCACCGCAGACACTGTGCCCTTCAGCAGCACCGCGGTCAGTGAGCCCGCCACCAGCACCGCCGCTCATGACACCGCCGCCAGCACCGAGGTCAGTGAGCCCATCACCAGCACCGCCGCTCATGACACCGCCGCCAGCACCGAGGTCAGTGACCCCCCCACCATCACCGCCGCTCATGACACCGCCGCCAGCACCAAGGTGAGTGAGCCCGCCGCCATCCCCGCCACTGGCCACGCCACATCCTGAGCCAGTGGCACCACCGCAGACATGGCTGCCATCCCCAGTGGTCATTCGTACAAGGCTGGTGGTCAGTTCCAGGGGCCTGGGCAGCTTCCATGTTGCCCCACCACCAGTGGACTGTCACATCCACAACCTCAGTCCTTGGCAGGATGAAGCACTCTGGGCACAAAGCCCCCTCCAGAACCAGTGGAGAAAGGCATCCACTACCTCAGTCCTTGGCAGGATGAAGCACTCTGGGCACAAAGCCCCCTCCAGAACCAGTGGTGAAAGGCATCCACTACCTCATTCCATGGCAGTATGAAGCACTCTCGGCACCATGCCCCCTCCAGAACCAGTGGAGAATGGCATCCACTACCTCAGTCCTTGGCAGGATGAAGCACTCTGGGCACAAAGCCCCCTCCAGAACCAGTGTAGAAAGGCGTCCACTACCTCAGTTCTTGGCAGGATGAAGCACTCTGGGCACAAAGCACCCTCCAGATCCAGTGGAGAAAGGCGTCCATTACCTCAGTCCTTGGCAGGATGAAGCACTCTGGGCACAAAGCCCCCTCCAGAACCAGTGGAGAAAGGAATCCACTACCTCAGTCCTTGGCAGGATGAAGCACTCTGGGCACCATGCCCCCTCCAGAACCAGTGGAGAAAGGCATCCACTACCTCAGTCCTTGGCAGGATGAAGCACTCTGGGCACCAAGCACCCTCCAGAACCAGTGGAGAAAGGCATCCACTACCTCTGTCCTTGGCAGGATGAAGCACTCTGGGCACAAAGCCCCCCTCAGAACCAGTGGAGAGTGTTATCCACTTGAGAGACTGTGGCTTTGCATTCCCCAGGATAAAGCAGTGGGCAAACCACCCACTGGAGAGACTTGAGAGACTGTGGCTTTGCACTTCCCAGGATAAAGCAGTGGGCAAACCACCCACTGGAGAGACTTGAGAGACTGTGGCTTTCCACTCCCCAGGATAAAGCAGTGGACAAACCACCCACTGGAGAGACTTGAGAGACTGTGCCTTTGCACTCCCCAGGATACATCAATGGGCATGGAGCCCTCTCGTGGAGCTGGCATCGTGCACTCATCCGGCTGAGGTGCCCCCCCCTTCCCTTCCCCCTGAGGTGCCTGTTTTTTTTCCATCTGATGCCCCTGCAGTGTTCTCTCCGTTTCGATCGGGTATCTTGTCTGGGCCTCGCCCATGCATTTTGGGCCCAGTGGTCCACGGACTATATTGGTGCAGTACCTGGACTTGAATTCTTGGTGTACATATTTGTTTATAGTGTATATAAAATTTTGACTAATGGATTTTACATGATTACAATCGTTCAACTCATTTCCTTTTGTCATTGCGTTCCTCCAGGGGAAGATGGGGGGTGTAAGTGTAATGTTTCAGCATGTATTGGTGTGTGTGTTGTTGTGGGTGAGGGTGGCAGTGGGGGTGTTGCGTGTGTGTGTGTCACTCTCTTTTCCCTCCCCCCTCCCCTGTGTTGTAGGTGCAGTACTCACCGTGGTTGTCGCCGCCATCGGTCGTGCTCCTGGTAGAGGAGCAGGAAGACAGTCACAGGGAGTATTTAGAGTTCATGCTCCAAGGCGTCATGGTACCTCGTGGGTTGTGTAGAGGTGAGTTTTTCCCTTCTAAGTCCTGTTTCCGCTGTGTTTTTGTTTGCGTTGAATCCGCCCCGGAAAAGGTGGCGGATTGGCCTGTCATAATAGTGTGGGCGGTACAATGGGGGTCATTATGACCCTGGCGGGAGGCGGAGAAGTGGCGGTAAGACCGCCAACAGGCTGGCGGTCTTTTTTTTTGTATTATGACCATGGCGGTTACCGCCATGGTCATCCGCCGGTTCTCCGTTCCGCCCGGCGGCCGTCACTATACCGCCGGCGGTATTTTGACCCGGCTTACCACCGTGGATTTCCTGCGGTTGGAACCGCCATCAATCCATGGTGGTAAGCACTATCAGTGCCAGGGAATTCCTTCCCTGACACTGATAGGGGTCTCCCTCACCCCCCACCCCCACCCGACTCCCTCCCCTACACCCCCCACAACCCCTGCCACCCCCCAAAGGTGGCAGGGCCTCCCCCACCCCGACCCCCAACATCACAGAACTCACACACACACAACACACACGCAGGCACCACCAACACACACATGCACACACGCACACGCACCGACATACATGCCTACATCCACACACACAGTCAGACACTCACACCCACACAAACATACACGCACACATCCATACAGACATACCCACAGACATACACGCACTCATTCCCAATACACGCAACACCCCCGCAAGCATACACGCACTCACACACCCCCTCTACATACACAGATGCACACCCCCATGCACCCACACAACATACAACACCCCCCCCACCCCCTCCCCTAACGGACGATCGACTTTCCTGTTCCGTCGATCCTCAGGGAGGAGATGGGAGCCATGGGGGCTGCTCCGCCGACACCACACCGCCAACAGAACACCGCCACGCCGAATCACAGGACGTGACTCGGTGGGAGGTGTTCTGTTGGCGTGGCGGTGAAGGTGGAGCAACCTCCACTTCCCCGCCACCCGCCAGTATGGCTGTTGTCCGCTCTCCGTCGGAAAAAGGACAGAGAGCAGCCAACAGTCATTATACGCTGAGCGGCAACCCGCCACTACTTGCGGTCTTCAGCACGACGGTCCATCGGCGGTCTTGTAAAAAGACCGCCGAGGTTGTAATGACCACCATTGTCTTCCGCCTGACTGTTGGCAGTGACCGCCATGCTGTTTGTCTGTACCACTGTGGCGGTCAGAGTGTTAAAGTGGCTGTCTAAGTTGGCGGTTTCCGCCGTGGACGTAATCCCATTTTTTTTTCCCGCCGGCCTGTTGGCGGTCTTACTGCCGCTTTACCACCGACTGCCAGGGTTGTAATGAGGGCCATAGTCTATTCTAGTTTGAGATCTATGAGGAGTGGAATAAAAATTATATTCCTGATGAGAAGGAGGTGCTAGTCTCCATAAGTCTGGAAGGGCATTACATTTGAATGTGTGTTGAAATGTTTTATGAGCTTTGTTAGAGATAAATTTAGTTGTTGAATGTAGATCTAGGAAAGAGTCCAGAATGTGGTTAAAATACCCCCCAGGATAAAATTTTCAGTATATGTTCAGTAATCTTTTAGGAAACATTCCTCCAGAAACTGGTATCAGGATTTGTGGGGCCATTAACATTCATTATCGTATAAAGAGTGTTGTCAAGTTTATGGTTTAAAATGAACCACTGGCCTTCATCATCGTTCTACTGTTTTATAAATGTTATGTTTAACTCTTTAGGCACAGAACTACCACCCCATTCTTGCCTTGAACCGAAGGGGAAAAGTAAAAAGTTCCCACTGATTGTTTTATAAACGTATTAACGTCTGTATTAGTTAGATGTGTTTATTGGAACAAAAGCAAGGTGGCAGTGTAAACGAGAAAGATGAGACACTTAGGCCGTCATTACGACCTTGGCGCCGCCGCGGCCATTTGGAGATCCCAGCTGGGCCGGCGCGCGGAAACCTAGTTTCCGCCCGCCGGCCCAGCGGGGATCTCGGCCGCAACACAGGAGCCGGCTCCAAATGGAGCCGGTGGTGTTGCGGCCGTGCTACGGGTGCAGTTGCAAGCTGCACGGGGCCCTGTCAGGAGGCCCCTGCACTGCCCATGCCAGTGGCATGGGCAGTGCAGGGGCCCCCAGGAGCCCGGCGACTCCCCATACCGCCAGCCTTTTCCTGGCGGTTCAAACCGCCAGGAAAAGGTTGGCGGTAGGGAGACTCGTAATATCCTGGGCAGTGCTGCTAGCAGCTCTGCCCTGGCGGATTACTACCTCCGGGGCCATTGTAGCGGGAAACCGCCGGCCCCAGCGATGCGACCGCGGCACTTCCGCCACGGTCGTAATGACCAGGGAAGCACCGCCAGCCTGTTGGCAGTGCTTTCATCATTTCAGCCCTGGCGGTCTTGTTCCGCCAGGGTTGTAATGACCCCCTTAATGTTTATCAAGTTTTAAAGGCCTTTAACATTCCAAATTGTAATTCTCCAAGGTACAGCAGAGGAAGCCATCAATGTACATCATATAGATTTAGTAACTTCTTTAAAAGGAACATAGAAAGTTTCTGTTATGATGGAATGGGTTGCAAAAAAGTTTTGGAACAGAAGGCAAGGATGATAAAAAGGAGGAAAGAGGGATAAGAAGCCCTCAAATAACAGAATAAGCAAAAGGCAACACAGTAGTTAGGAACCTTAGTTGCAGTATTATCGTTAAAATAAAGGAGATACATACCTAAGGATGTAGAGAGGGCGGAGTGCAAAAAAGGATGTAACTAGACCTAACCCTGGTAGGCATTTGGAATAAACACGAATTATAAACATTGAGAAGAAATAACATGCTTAATAATATAACAATATAGACTGCACAAAATAGATGGCTATAGGCGGCCAATATTGCCCAAAAGAGATGAGACACGGACTATAATTGGGGTTTTTACTGCGGATTCCTTTTATTTCTTGTGTATTTTTATAGAGACATGATGGTTATAAGTCCTTTTTCTGTTCTTCCTTTCTTTCCTAGGTCATTTCTTCGCTCCTCTGGAGTTGAATCTAGCTTCATACCGGTGTGCCTCGGAGGAAATGATGGAAACCAGGTATCAGGTAGGTGATATATTCATATAAAGTATAAGACAGGGTTCACCAGGGGAGGGAGTGAGTGGGGACGTCAGGTGGGATTACTCAGGTGTCATACATGCATGGCATGCATAGGTCATTTCTATAGGGCGTTTCCCCTTTTTCCCAGCTAACCCACCTTCTTCTCTCTAAGGTTATTCCCCCTGGTCGTACCCTCACCCTCTCTCCGTCTCCCCTAACCTCAATGTGAGATCTTTTACAAAAATAGGATCGTACCTTGAGTATCCATGTCCCTCCAGGATCATGGCAGGGTCTTCTTGTATCAGGCTCCTGTCTGGGCTGGTCTTGGTCCCTCTTTGCCACTGAGGTCTCCTCTGTTCCTGCGCCTGGTTTCCCTTTCTGCTTCCTTCCGTCGATCCTCCTCTCTCTGTCCTCCTCCTCTCTCGTCTCTCCCCTCTTGCTGCTGCCTCTCCCCATTTTCTCTCACTTCCATGTCCCCCTCCGCTCTCGCGTCGTCTCTCTCCTCTTTTCCGAAATCTTTTTTTTCCTGCTGCTGCCTCTTCATGCCTTCTTCTCGTTGCACCACCTCTTGACCCCCGAAGTGCTCCGAGGTTGACAAATCTCTCCTTGTTGACGTGCCCCCAAGGCACTTCTCTGTGAAGGCGTCTATGGTTGCCCCGGCAACTATCTTTGCCGGTGGTAACCCTGTAACGGGAGTCCTGTTACACAACTCTCCCTCCCAGGATGGCCGATCCGGCCATGACGCTCCTGGCATGCAGGACAAATAATCAACTGTGACCAGCAGATTCCAAGGAAGATGGGTTGCCTGGAAGGAGAAAGGTTGAAGAGCTAAGAACCAACAAAGGATCCTGGGATTCGTGTCCTTGTGCTGGGCTAGCCAGGTCAGTGGGGTGTGATCAGTGAAGATGGGAAAATGACCACCCAATGGGTAATATTGAAGGGATTCAACTGCCCATTTAATGGCTAAGCATTCCTTTTCTATGGTCGGATAATTCTGTTCACAGGGTAATAGTTTCCGACTAATGTAAACCACTGGGTGGGGTTCATTGTGAACATCGGGTTGCAGTAATACAGCGCCTAATCCTTGAGCAGAAACATCTGTTTGGAGCAAAAAAGGCTTGGTTAATTCCGGGCAATAAATACTGGATGGGTGCATAGACTGTCATAGAGTTTCAAAACTAGCTGTTTGGTGAGCCGTCAGGGTACGAATGCGATTGGAATTCCTCCCTTGCAACAAATTGTCCTATGGGGTGGCCTCCTCTGCAAAGTGGTGTATAAATCTCCCACAATATCTAACTAATCCCAAAAAGGAGCATATTTGGGTTTTTTTTGTAGTGGGGTATGGTATCTCTTGTATTGCCTGTATTTTAGCTACTTGTGGACAGATGGTACCCTGTCCAATATCATACCCTAAGTATTGAATAGAACCTTGGGCTAGTTTACATTTACTGGGATTCGCTGTGAGATTTGCTTCCCTAATTGTTTTCAATACCTTGTCCAAATGCAACATATGGGTATCCCAAGAAGGACTGAGGCCCGTATTTATACTCCGTTTGCGCCGAATTTGCGTCGTTTTTTTCGACGCAAATTCGCCGCAAAACTAACGCCATATTTATACTTTGGCGTTAGACGCGTCTAGCGCCAAAGTATTGGCAAATAGCGTCATTTTTTTGCGTGAACGCCTTCCTTGCGTTAATGAGATGCAAGGAAGGCGTTCCCGTCTAAAAAAATGACGGCGACGCAAATGCGTCGTATTTATACTCCCGGGCAAAAATCACGCCCGGGAGTTGGCGGGTCAAAAAACCCCGCATTTGCGCCACTATTTAACGCCTGGGTCAGGGTAGGCGTTAAGGGGCCTGTGGGCTCAAAATGAGCCCACAGGTGCCCTCCCCTGCCCCCAGGGACCCCCCCTGCCTCCCCTGCCCACCCCAGGAGGACACCCAAGGATGGAGGGACCCACCCCAGGGACATTCAGGTAAGTTCAGGTAAGTATTATTTTTTATATTTTTTTACTTTTTTTTGGGTGGCATAGGGGGGCCTTATTTGTGCCCCCCTACATGCCACTATGCCCAATGACCATGCCCAGGGGACACAAGTCCCCTGGGCATGGCCATTGGGCAAGGGGGCATGACTCCTGTCTTTACTAAGACAGGATTCATGAAATGGCGTCTGGGCGTCGTAAAAAAATGGCGCAAATCGGGTTGAGGCGATTTTTTTGCCTCAACCTGACTTGCCCCATTTTAAGACGCCCTAACGTCATTTTTTCCCAACGCCGGCGCTGCCTGGTCTACGTGGTTTTTTTCCACGCAAACCAGGCCGCGCCGGTCTGCTTGCGCCGGCTAACGCCATTCCATAAATACGGCGCCCGCATGGTGCTTCAGAATGGCGTTAGACGGCGCTAAATTTTTTGACGCTAAACTGCGTTAGCGCAGTTTAGCGTCAAAAAGTATAAATATGGGCCCGAATATGACAATGTCATCTAGGTAGACGGCGGTGTGTTCTTGATGTTTTAATAGGAGCCTATCCATAAGCCTTTGGAAAGTGGCCGGGGCACCATGTAATCCAAACGGCATTACTTTGAATTTATATAGACCCGAGGGCATTAAAAAGGCTGTTTTGCATCTGTCTTCTTGAGTGAGTGGTATTTGTCAATAACCCTTTGTCAGATCTAGGGTGGACATGTATTTTACGGCGCCCAGTTGTTCTATTGTTTCATCTACCCTAGGCATGGGGTAAGCATCAAAGTTTGAAATAGCGATTAGTTGGCAGAAATCTATACAGAACCGGAGGCTGTTGTCCAATTTCAGTACCAAGACAATGGGAGAACACCAAGGACTTGTAGAAGGTTCTATAATATTGTGCTCTAGCATTTTGTTTACTTCTTCCTCTACAGCTTTTCTCCGGTCCTGGGGAATACGATTTTAGGTGCACACATTTTCTGAGTTCTGTGTGAATATGGTGCTGTCCCAGTGTTGTTTGCCCTGGTTTGGGGGAAAATACATAATGATAATGATGGACAAGGGATAGTACCTGTTCCTTTTGAGTCTATGTAACACCCATATCGAAGGCAGAAAGGGATTCCTGTTTGCCACCACCTAAGGTCAGAAACTGTGGGGGTCATTCTGACCCCGGCGGTCTTAGACCGCCGGGGCCAGGGTCGGCGGGAGAACCACCGACAGGCTGGCGGTGCCCCGCAGGGCATTCTGACTGCGGCGGTAAAGCCGCGTCAGACCGGCAACACTGGCGGTCTCCCGCCAGTGTACCGCCGCCCTTTTGAATCCTCCAAGGCGGCGCAGCTAGCTGCGCCGCCGAGGGGATTCCGACCCCCCCTACCGCCATCCAGTTCCCGCCGGTCCGCCCGCCGGGAACCGGATGGCAGTAGGGGGGGTCGCGGGGCCCCTGGGGGCCCCTGCAGTGCCCATGCCACTGGCATGGGCACTGCAGGGGCCCCCGTAAGAGGGCCCCTACGAGTATTTCACTGTCTGCTTGGCAGACAGTGAAATACGCGACGGGTGCAACAGCACCCGTCGCACCTTCCCACTCCGCCGGCTCGATTACGAGCCGGCATCCTCGTGGGAAGGGAGTTTTTCCCTGGGCTGGCGGGCGGTCTTTTGGCGACCGCCCGCCAGCCCAGGGAAAAACTTAGAATACCCTCCGCGGTCTTTCGACCGTGGAGCGGTATTTCGGAGGGGGGAACTCTGGCGGGCGGCCTCCGCCGCCCGTCAGGGTCAGAATGACCCCCTGTATCTGTAATGTTTGCGAGTTGGAAATGAAGGACACAGGGGTCGGTGTTTCTGTATCTTTCCATTCTTTCAACATATTAATATGAAATATCTGTTTGCGTTTTTGACATATGGCACGGCTCCTCTATAAGTGACGGAGTCACTTTTCCTGTGATCCTAAAGGGTTCTTGCCATTGTGCTAACAACTTATTATCAGAGAAAGGGAGTTAATTGAGTACTTTCCTTACAACTTCTAGGTCCCGTAATTTACTGTTCCAATCGTAATATTGTTTTTGATTTTGTTGGGTGTTCTCCATCTGTTCATGTACTGTAACCCATAGTGTATGCAAGGTGTCTTTGAGGTTTTGGGCATATTCTAAGATGTCTCTCCCTTCTTCCTCTTCCTCTTCCTCCTCCCACTCTTCCGCTGCTATGTTCAATAGACTCCGTGGAGGTCTACCAAAGACAAGTTCAAAAGGGCACTACCCTGTGGAGGACTGTACATGACTCCGTTTAGCATAGAGGACCAGAGGAAGCTTCTTATCCCAATCCCTACCGGCATCCGGAATGGTTTTCTTAGCAGTGACTTGATAGTGCGGTTAGATCTTTCTACTAGGCTGTCTGTTTGAGGATGATAAACAGATGTCCTCAGCTGTTTATTACCTAATAAGTCACATATCTGTTTCATTAATTTTGACATAAAAGGGGTCCCTTGATCAGTCAAACGTTCTTTGGGAAACCCTACCCTTGCAAAGAACTCAATCATCGATTGGGCCACCATTCTAGTGGTCATATTTCTTAAAGGTACGGCCTCTGGATATCTGGTGGCATAGTCCACCAATACCAAAATGTATCAATACCCCCTGGAGGATGGTACCAGAAGTCCTACTAAGTCCATACCCCCCCGGGTGAAAAAAACATCAATAATCGGTAAGGGGTATAGGGGTGCTTTACACTGTTGTGAGTAATTGGTAAATTGACACCTGGTACAGGTGGCACAATACTTTCTAATGTCAGAGAAGACCCCAGGCCAATATGAGCCGGTTGATAGATGGGCTTCAGTTTTTTCCCGACCATACTGCCCTCCCCCGCATTGACCATGTGCCAAGTGGAATGCCTGAGACCTGAAGGGGCTGGGTACCAGCAATTGGGTTTTCACTTGATCCTGGGTTTTTACACGTCTATAAAGTAAACCTTTTTTAACAAACAAAAAAGATTCCTACCTTGTCGGGTATTTCTGGAACAACCTGTGCCCAGGCATTATTAAGGGTGGGGTCCTCTCTCTGACAGGTACAGAAGCTCTCTATTCATGTACGATACTGTGGGGAGAAGGAAACATTATGAGCAAAGACTCCTTAACAATATTGTTCATTATTTTCTCTCTTCTGTGTCCTAGTTAGCTTCCCCTTCTCCTTACCTGGCTCTATATCCTCCCCATGGAAAGGTCCGTCTAAAAGCCATTGTGAGGATTTTTCTTCTGCGATAGCCTTCTCTAACAATAATACAAACTCAGGGTAATCAGTTCCAATAATGAGGTCCTGCATTAAGCCTGGTATCCCTCCCACCTGAAGTGTTTCTATGTTGCCTCTCCATTCAAGAGTTACTTGGGCAAGGGAGTATGTTCGGGTCTCTCCATGTATACAGGTTATAGCCGTTTTCTGTTTGGGCATCCATTGTTTGGGTGCTACTCTTTCGGCTTTGATTAGGGACTGGCGACATCCTGAGTCTATTAATACTTTCATAGGTTGTCCACTGACTTTCATATCAACAAGGTATTTCATATGGAGTCCTTCTATGCACAGAACGCTCCCTTTCAAAAATCAGATTTCCATGGGTTCAGGACTCTGAACCCTTCAGGGACAATTTCTGGGGATTTCTGGGGAAGTGACGCCACTTGGCACAATTATAGCATTGGGGTTGGCTACCAATCTCTCTTCCCCTAGGTCTGGGGAGCCTAGTAGTATCCGAAATTTCCTGGGAAGGGGGGTTTTCTACTGTCGTTTTCCCCATCGGAAGTGGTGCCTGGCTGTTCTGTGAAGGATAGGCTTTATAGTCCATGGTTCTATGATATGCATTATCTAATTCAATAGCTTCGGTAGTAGATACGTTTGGGTATTGTTTTATTCAATGTCTAGTGGAACTGGGTAAAGCTTCTAAATACTGTTCTAGTGAGATATTTTGCATTATTTCCTCTTTTGTGGACTCCTCAGGTTTTATGTATCTTAAACCCAGATCCTGAACTCGAAAAAATAAAGCTCTGGCATTATCCTGGCCTGCCAATAAGGGGGCAACATATTGACCCCACCTTTCTTTGGGCCATGTAGCAGAGATGGCAACCCTCTCAAAATTAGTAAAGAATGAGTCAGGGTCTTCTCCTGGTACATATTTCTGTAGGACCAAACTGGGAACATTTGGATGTACCTTGGAGCTGGCATTCGTCTCTGTTAGTTTTTATATGGCTGTTTCATAAACTAACTGATTGTTAGCGGTTATGGTTGCCTGGCTTTTGAATGCTGCCTGTAATTGCTCCCAGTCTTTTTCAGCATTCTTTACTTGTTCTTTGAAAATTAGCTGTAAATGTCTCTAGCCTTCACCTAATTGCCGTATCATGCCGGTTATGCTGATGTCCATGTCCACTTTTCTGTGGGTAGGGTTCTACTTAACAAAAATCCCACTTCTGACACCACTGTAGGGGGGCAATATTTCAAAAAAGAGATGAGACACGGACTATAATTGTTTTTTTTTGCAGCATATTCATTTTATTTCTCGTGTGTTTTTATAGAGACGATCCACAAAAGTCCTTTTTCTGTTCTTCCTTTCTGTCCTAGGTTGTTTCTTCGCTCCTCTGGAGTTGAATCCAGCTTCAGACGGGTGTGCCTCAGGAGGAAGAGATGGAAACCAGGTATCAGGTAGGTGATATATTCATATAAAGTATAGGACAGGGTTCACCAGGGTAGGGAGTGAGTGGGGACGTGAGTTGGGATTATTCAGGTGTCACAAGTGCATGGCATGAATAGGTGATCTCTATAGGGCAATTCCCCTTTTTTCCCAACTAACCTACCTTCTTCTCTATAAGGTTATTCCCCCTGGCTGTACCATCACCCTCTCTCCACCTCCCCTACCTCAATGGGAGATCCTTTATAAAAATAGGATCGTACGTTGTGTAGCCATGTCCCTCCAGGAATGTGTTGGGGTCTTTTTGTGTCAGGCTCCTCTCTAGGTTCGTCTTGGTCCCTCTGTGCCTCCGCGGTCTCCTCTTTTCCTACGCCTGGTTTCTCTTTCTGCTTCCTTCCGTCGACGCTCCTCTCTCTGTCCTCCTCCTTTCTCATGTCGCCTCTCTCCTCTTTCGCGTCGTCTTTTTTTTTCCCGCTGCTGCCGCTCCACGTCTTCTTTTTGTTGCACCACCTCCTCAACTCGGAAGTGTTCTGAGGTCGATGGATCTCTCCTTGTTGAAGTGCCCCCAGACACTTCTCTGTGAAGCCATCTATGGTTGCCTTTGCAACTGTCTTTGCCAGCGGAAATCCTGTAATGGGAATCCCGTTACAATGGCATAAGACAGATACAAGGTAAGTAAAATAACATAAAGATCAAAAACATATTAAAGAACTTACTGGGAACAACAAGGGTAGAGGTGTAGAAAAATCAGCATACAGCAACATTGGACGATTGCACTTGAGAGACACTCAATTTTAGACTCTGGGGTTTGTAGACGCTAAGAAAAAGAAAAGAAACAAGACATTATAACAATTGTGTGTTCAAAATATGTACATACAATAAAGATAAGAGGAGATGTTTTTGTGAGACAAACAAACAGATAAAAAGAATACATTTAGAAGTAGCATTATGTTTAAAAAGTAGCACCAGTTTCAATTTCATCAAGGCGTTGCTGTCAAAGAAAGTCTTGTAGTTTGGCTAAGTCCTCAAAAGTTTAAGAAGCGTCTTTGTAGGTAATTTTGAAAAAGCATGGGTGGACTAAACCATATCGTATATTCAAAGATTTGAGTCGTGGATGAAATTCAAGAAAGCACTTCTGTCATGAGGCTGCTGTGTTGCATACATTCTGAGAATGTACAACTTTGTGTTCAGACCATTGCAAGGTTTTAACATGCTTAGCAGCTGTTTGAATGTTCACTAAGTCTGTATGCTGTAAGAAAATGATTTTCATGCCTCTTGGTCTGATATTAGCCACATTTGTAAATGGTTTTAGACCAAGGCGATATGCTCTATGAATACTAAGTGGACTTTGGTCTTGCAGTGGGATGATGGAGAGTAATATCTGTTTAAAATTAAATCAGAACCTTCTGAGTTCTCTGGAATCCCATATAAACACACGCTGTTTCTCTTATTTGGATTTTCCAAGTCCTCAGTAGCCAGCTTGAGTAGATCAATTTCCTTTGAAAGTAAAGCTACATCAGTGATTGAGACTTCTACATCACTTATTCTTTGCTCCATAGCAGTGATTTGTTGGTAATGAGAGGACCATTTCTCCTCTATTCTTAAAAGAGAGGCAGCGGTTTCTACAACAAAAGATTTCAAAGCTCTAATCTCCTCTGTGACATCTTCCAAAGTGAAAGGTGAGTGTGATTTTGGGATGTTTCTGGGTCTTTCTTGTGATTAAATTTTTGGGGTTGCACAGGATGTTGGAGATGTACAGCCCGTTCCCAGGTCATTTGTGTCTTCTATTAGGACTGACGCAGCTCTAGTGTAGTTGACATTTTTTGGGTCGAATGATGTGCCTAGAAGACAAGAGAATAGGTCTGTCTTTGTCTTTTTGCTTTGATAGTTTACCCAAATGGGAAAATAAAGCAAGCTGTAATATTAAAGTTATCAGTTAATTAGTGTCCTGACAATATGAATACTGGAGGCGATGCAGCACTATCGTTGAGACAGATGATCCAGTAAGTCAATAAATATGGTCTATACTGCCGATAAAAATACTTTGGGAGAAATACCAAAGAAAGCTTATGTCCCTGCTAGAAAGTCATAAGAAATAACTGCCAAGTTTCTTTAAAGGGGTAATATCAATTGTCTTAACACAAGTTATTTGTTAACTTACTAACATTTTCAGCATTCAAAGAAGGAATCGTCTTCTGTATTTGTTGTGACGTCTCCTCAAGATTTCTGCTGATGTTGGTGTAGGTGAAATATACCTATATCACCTTCAACCTGCATTGAAAAAGCTTATGCTGTCAAACCAGAAGCACTCTGAGACTTTTTATCACATTATTCGCGCAAAAAAGTCAACTACACAGGAATGTTTTGCAGACCTTCCCATTAATTAAATGTAAGAATGTGCATTTTTTAACAAAACCTTCCAAATCTTCCACAAGGTTTCATGCCATCTGTGTTTCACATTCTTCAGACGATCAACATAAATGCTAGAAAGAAAATGTTTATTTTTCTAACGATCCATGTAAGCATTCTTGTTGAAAATGCTCGTCAACTGTGGCAATGAAATCAACACAAATCCGCAGATCAAAGGTTTCACGAACTGGACGCAATATATGTAAAGTTGCTTCCCAAGTTGGTCATTTCCAGCTCTACTTAATTATTAGGAAACAAAATCATACAGATTGAGATGCAAAGCATCTATTTAAAGTTGCTTTGTATTTGTATCTCAGAAACAACCCTGCTTGAGAAACGCACTCACACAAACACACATGCGTTATATCGCATGACAATATCACTTCCATACTCGAATGAGGCTCGCCCGACTGGTGCTTTGCCCGATTTTGGGAGCCTTGAGAGGGGAACGGCGAGCGGACCTCTGCTTAAAATGTTGGCCTAGCATTAGTATGTGGCATCTAGATCACTCAAAATTGTGCAGATTCCGCTGAGGTTGCTAAACTTGATTGCTCTTTCACGACTTTCGTGGGTCAGAAGGTGTATTTGTACAGTAGCAAGAAGCATACCATTCATTAAAAAGCTGCTTAGCTACTACTAGTGTCGCCAGCTTCCATTTAACAGCATCTCTGTCTTAGCCATGTTTCCATGTGCATACTGGGCACTCTCCGACTGCACCATTTTCATGGTATTCAACAGTATTGAAGTACTGAACCCTCTGGCTGTCCTCGAACAGTGTGGCTGCCCATACGTAAATCCATGTAAATCCCTGCTTCTTTAAAGTTTTTACTTTCTTACTCTGCTTTCCCTTTTCCAGATTCACAACATTTTACATAGTATTTGACTCAAATGATGCAGTCAGCATGAGATAAGCATAGAAAGCATTATTGAAACAATGAAACATAACATAGGACGTGCCAAGAAGATTATAACTGCCTCCTAATTACAATTATAATGTGCTCACATATCTTTCAACACATGCACTCCACCAAAAATGTTTTCCAAGTAAGCGCACAACAAATACATAATTCTGCCAACCATACACTCTCCTATGGTGTGGTGTGCTACCCAGCTGATAATGTGCTTTGCCACATCGGAGTATGAAAAACACTGTTTAAATGCTTTAATACATGGGCTTTACCACTAGATGTAAGATAATCTTAGGTGAAGTTAAGAACAGTAATTGCATGCTTACTCCTAATATAAATATAAGTAAAGATAATTAAGTGCTTGCCTTGTGAGGTAGTGTTAGGCGATGTCGTGGATGTGATATTATTGTAGGTTGATATTATATACCTCAATATATAATAGGGTACAAAGAATGCAGTGGAGACCATACAGTGGTCTGACACAGAGTCCAAATGGCTGCAGGCCCTCATTCGTGGAATGAGTGCATATATAAATAAATAAATACGTTATTGATAGTTAGTTAAAAAACAATATGGTGTTACATAAAATGTAAATTGCTAAACAAAGCGAGGTAATTCATCACAACCTGTCTAAAAATATTTTAAAGAATGGAGTTGTGTCTCTTTAAGGAGCTAAGGGCCAGATGTATGAAAAAAGCCTTTTGCGAATTCGCAAAATGCAATGTATCATATTTGCGATTCGGTAATAGCGATTTCTTAAAAATCGCAAATGCTATTACCAAATCGCAAATTGCGATACCGGCCCCCATTCGCGTCTATGGGCCTATCGGCCCATATTTGCGAATATTTTGCATGTCTCAAATTGCGAATTCCTAACTGGAATTTGCAATTTTTGGAAATGCAAAGGACAGGGTGCTGGGGGCCTAAGGCCCCCTCTGCTGCACCCCTAAATATTTTTTAACAACATGTAAGGTGCACAAATGCCAAAAGGGCATGTGTGCTTTACATGTAAATTTTAAAAATGCATTTTTTAAATTTGCACATGGTTACCACCAAGTTCAACTTGGTGATAATAGCGATTCCTTAATGCCCAATTTGCATTAAGGAATTGCTTCATACATGTGCTTTAGAAATCGCAAATAAGAATTCCTTATTTGCGATTTCTTATTTAGAGAGTCGCAATTTGCGGCTCCCTAAACAGGGTCGCAATTTTAAGGAATCGCTATTATAGCGATTCCTTAAAATTGCATTCAGAATGCCTTTGATACATTCTGAAAGGGCTTTTTGCATTCGCAAACGGGCATTCGCACCGTTTGCAAATGCAAAAAGCTTTGATACATCTGGCCCTAAGCTCTTAAAACTGTACTCAGTTCATGTATAATATCAAGTGATTTTTGCACACAGTTCATACATTTTTAAGTCACTTATTAAAAATGCCTTCAGAGGTGTTACTAATTACTGCTTTGCAAGGTCGAAATGGCAAAACCATGGAGCTAAAAAAACGTCCTACATTCCGTTTAAAATGTACAGCAGCAGCAAATGAAATCATTTACATGTTTATTAATATAGCTGCAGAAAGTACATCTAGCATTTTCTTTTTTGTATTTTCATCATTGTGTTATTTCTTTCACAGCAAATAGACCAAATCGAAAATGAAATAATAGGATTTTTTTTTTGTTCCCAGGAAATAGCAAATTCTTGGTTTAGTCATACTTAATCCCATACCTTCCCTTGACCAAGACTCTGGGAGCCCTGTTTTTAAAAATATTCATATTTTTTTCAATAGATTTTCTTCCACTATGTTTCTTCAAGATGTTCATAAATCCTGCATATGAAAAATTTGGGCCCACAGTGGTTCCATGTTTATCTCTTGTACTACTGTGCTGATCATGTTGTGCCAAGGTGTATTATAGGAGTATATTACTTCATTAAATTCCTTATTCTGGGATGTTTTAAAAAGATTTTTCATGTTCACATTTTAATCTGAACCAGTATCTTAATAGTTGTTAGACCTGGCATCCTTGGCATAGTCTCCCCTGTCTCTTTTGCCTCTGCTTCCCATATTTTGACTGTGTGCTGGACTCTGTTTTTGATGTTTTTGGTACTCTTGCACTTTACCACTGGTGACCAGCGCTAAAGTGCAAGTGCTCCCTGTTTAAATTGTATGTGTAGTTGGCTTTTCCATGATTGGCACATTTGATTTACTAGTAAAGTGCACTAGAGGTGCCCAGAGCCTGTAAATCAAATGCTACTAGTCGGCCTGCAGCACTGATTGTGCCACCCACATGAGTAGCCCTGTACACATGGCTCAGACCTGCCACTGCAGTGTCTGTGTGTGCAGTTTTAAACTGCCATTTCAACCAAACCTTACCTTTTTATACATGTAAGGCACCCTTAAGGTAGGCCCTAGGTAGCCCTATGGGCAGGGTGCAGTGTATGTGAAAGGTGGCACATGTACTGATGTGTTTACCTGTCCTACCGGTGAAATATTGCCAAATTCGTTTTTCACTGTTGCAGGGCCTATCTCTCTCATAGGTTAACAAGGGGCTGCTCTAAATATCTTTTAAATTCAGTTTCCCTTTGAGAGCAACTAGGGATCTTGAGCATGGTGTCTCTGAACTCACAATTTAAAAATACAACTTTTGGTGAAGTTGTTTTTTAGATTGTCAGTTTGAAAATGCCACTTTTAGAAAGTGGGCATTTTCTTGCTTAAAACATTCTGTGACTCTGCCTGCTTGTGTATTCCCTGTGTGGGTCAGACTGACAGTTGGGCTGTTTGTGAATCCCCTCTAGACAGTGAGACAAAGGGATCTGGGGTGTAGCCTGCATACCCTGATGGGCCATCTGGAATAGTGTGGAAAGAGGAGTGGTCACTTACACCTCAATGAGCTGTGCCTGCCCTCACACAATGCAGCCTCCAACCCCCTGGTATGTGCCTGGGGCCAGGCCTGGGAAAGGCAGGATCTTGTGAACAACAGAGGCTTTTCTTTGAAGTTTGCCTACTTGAAAGGCAGAAAGGGGTATAAGTAGTGGACCCAAAACCCCAGATCTTTAGATTTACTTCTGGAACCAAATGGAACCTCTGCCAAGGAGAAGAGATGAAGAACTGAGGAGAAGTGCTGCACCTGCCTGTGACTGTGCTTTGTTGGGCTCTCCTTCAGTTGCTGCTTCTGCCTGAGGAAGGGTGCAAAGACTCGATTTTGTGGTATGTTCCTGCTTGTGAAGAATCTCTAAGGGCTTGGACTGAGCTTGCCTCCTGTTTTAAAGTCTCAGGGCCATTAAAGGATTGCTCTGCCAGCACCTTGACTCTCTGCTGAGAGCCAAGTGGTCCTTGATCAAGTGCCTGGGACCTTGAATGGTGAAGCTGGTAGAACAATAATGGAAATCCACTCACAGAGAGCCGTGTGGGGAACATTTTGATGCACCACCTGCAACCCGGCTGTAAAAACGATGCAACACCCGCTTGTGGTGGCTGAAAATGATGCAAACCCCACACAGCACGGTTTTCCATCACCGTACAGCTGAATTTCTCACGCCTCGTCACATGGCGTCAAAGTCATCTTGAACCTGCGCGGATCAGAGATGCCCTGTCTGGAAATCGACGCATCGCTCTCTTGCGGGAGAGGAAAATAATGCATCACCTACCCAACTGGAGAAGAAATGATGCACGGCCTCACGCATAAGTAAGGAATCGATGCAACGCTTACTTTTCCGACGTGTGCTCGCCCATGTGGCTTTATTTTTCAACCAAACCAGGTACTTTGTGTAAAATCAATGTTTCCATTGTTTTCTAAAGTGTAAGATTATATTATTTTAAAAATTCATAACTTTACTTATGTATGTTGGATTTTTGTTGTTCTGGTCTAGTTTGTTTTAGAGAAATATTGCCTATTTTTCTAAACTGGTTTGGTGTCCATTTTGCAGTGTTTTCACTGTGTTTCTGTGTGTGTTGGGTCAAACACTTTACACATTGCCTTCAAGATAAGCCTGACTGCTTGTTCCAAGCTACCAAGAGGGTGAGCAGGGATTGTCTTAGGGGTGTGCCTCCCTTGACCTGACTACAGTGAGGGTCTCTGCGTGGACAGAATGCAAAATGACTGCCAACCAGTGACCCCACTTCTAACAATAGTGATGCACTTAATGCCAACGATTGGCTAGTTAATTTAAATACCAGGTGAATTTCATTATGGTGAACTGATTGAGGTAATTAATAAATAGTTCTATATAGCTTGCGTTTTGTCCAAGTGTTATATTGACCTGGAAATGCTTACAATGAGTGTTACTAAATTGGGAAGGATTTGGCCTTCATAATCTTAAGTTCTGATAGAACAGATGAGCTATCAATTTCTCTAGATATTTTATAAATGTCCATTTAAGTAATGTAGCTTTATTTTTAATTTTTGAAGGTGTTAATTCTGAGTGTCCCTTACTTGAAACTTCACTCCTAAATATGTGTAGGAGTGTTCTCCAAAGATAGGTTTGCCATCTAAAATCCCCACATGGGGATTGCTTTAGCAGAGGGTGAACTCCAATCTGTCAAAAAATTCTGGCCCATATTTATACTTTTTGACGCAAAACTGCGCCAACGCAGTTTTGCGTCAAAAAAATTAGCGCCGGCTAACGCCATTCTGAAGCACCATGCGGGCGGCGTATTTATTCAATGACGTTAGCCGGCGTTAGCCGCCGGCGCTGTCTGGTGTGCGTTAAAAAAAACAACGTACACCAGGCGCTAAAATCCGGCGCAAATGTGGGTTTTTTAGACCCGCCCACTCCCGGGCGTCATTTTTGCCCGGGAGTATAAATACGACGCATATGCATCGCAGTCATTTTTTAAGACGGGAACTCCTACCTTGCATATCATTAACGCAAGGAAGGTGTTCACGCAAAAAAATTACGCTAACTCCATGAACTTTGGTGCTAGACGCGTCTAACGCCAAAGTATAAATATGGAGTTAGTTTTGCGTCGAATTTGCGACGAAAAAAACGACGCAAATTCGGCGCAAACGGAGTATAAATATGCCCCTCTATGTCTTGTGCAAATTTCATTATAATCAGTTTAAGGCAATTAAGATCGGGGTGACAGGCATTGAGGTTAGTTAGTGTGTGCTCAATCTGCTACATATAGATTTAATAATATAAGTGCCAGGATACAACCTTGCTTTAGTCATTTATTGATATGCAGCTTATATGTTAAAGATTGATTTCCGCCCCGTGCAGATTGAATTAAGCTCTTAAAGTACAACGATAATTTTGCTTTTAATAGCTGCTCCAGGACTCCCCATTTAACTATTTGCCCTTTTGCCTATTGAATGCTCCTGGTAATACTACTAGAGGCTTTCTAAAAGTGTATAAAACAAGCATCAAGGAGTCCTACATGTATAAATGCTTGCAAATGTTAAGCTGGTGAGCATGAACGAGATTTAGAGTCCTCTAGCCCGATTTTCAGTCTCTAAGAGAGCACTTGGTAATATTTCTACAACACAAGCAGTAGTGGAAGGTCGCAACCATTCGCTGTCAGAAAGCTACTTCTCAGGTAGAAAATCTACTTGAATGGCAGCAAAATCAACTCAGAAGGCTGTGCCCTTTGGTGCGCTATGTAGTTACATTTGTGCTGATTGTTCATCACTGGATGAGCTCCTGATGCTCAATCACAGTGCAAGCAGTGTGACATGCCTATTTCCACCCATTTACAGAATTCCGCAGAAACTCAAAGTTTTTTGTAACTCTGTGGATTTCTGCAAGATCCTACAAGGACTAATTTCCTGTAAAAAATGACCTCATTTGCCAATGGGTGTAGCTGTGGACTTTGTGCCATAGCTCAGCCGACATCCAGAAAAACTGCCAATCCTGCACATTTAAAAAAAACTAGACCCTGGGGGAGTTCAGGATGGTTTGACCTGCATGGAACCCACAAGGTATTCTTGCTTTGGGAGCCATTGCAAGCCTCATACTTTGACTAAAAACACAAAATAGTTCTGAAATCTGTGGGGAGCCAAATATTTCGGACCACTCATTATTTCTACATGTCTCCCAATAAAAACGTCTCATTAACTTGTATGAGGAGGTGTAGAGCATGCGACAGAAAAGGCCTAAAACTAAATGTTGAGACATCAAATTTTCCCATTAGGTAATGGGGAATAGCTGAGGTATGTGACACAAAACCCAGACATTTCTGAAAACTATATACCTACAGGAGCATAGACTAGTGTTCCTCATGTGTATACCATGGCATTTTCTTACTCACAAAGCCCTGCAAGCCTTAAACGTTGTCTAAGATCTTGCCTTAGTGAGGACTCAAACTGTCTCTATTTTTATCTGTTTCTGCCACTGGTTTGAGCACTTCTGCTACCTGACAGCAGACAGTCATTGTAATTAGTTCTGAACACATGGACATCTATTTTGTGTGAGATTTTTAAAGCTGGTAGTTCACTTAAAGTACTGCTTTGCCCCTTTGAAGTTTTTTACACAAGCTCGTTCGGGTAACCTTTACAGTTAAAGCCGATTATGCCAAATGATACAGTGCTGACTTTGAACTATTCTTTAAATAATTGCACATCTGTGTAAAAATTTTGACATATAAACAGTGACCTTTGTGAGAAAGTGTTCTGGCAAATTCCTACAAAAATATTTTAGTGAGTCCAAGAGTTAAAGGACAACCAAGGGGGGAAAACTGAAGAATCCCTACTAGTGTGCATTCTGAAACGTTATGCATAACCAATGACACATTCACACAACATATACAGCTAAGCACTATAATGTGTTATCTTGATGAGTATGCACTGTTTGATAACCAAATGGCTCTGGAACATGAGGAGAGACTCGTCTATAGATATGTTGTAACTTGGAACACAGATCTCTAAGAAATGTTCTATTAAATGGTTAATGACATCCCGAATCTTGAAGAGTTGATCAAAATCCGGGTGATCTTGTGGCAGCGCTATAGCATTGTCCACAAAATGCAGCATCCAAGGAAGAAACAAATACCAATCTCTGCTCAGGGTTGTTGGAAAAATAGCAGTTGCCATCAAGAAAATCAATATAAAGACAATGATGACTTGCTTGCTAATCCCATCAAAAAAGTTTAAACCCGAGAACTGCTATATCTCATGAAGGTTTGAGGAAGTCCAACAGCTAGCTCTTCCCTGGATCTTAAGTATGATACTTTTGTCCCTCAAGAACTGTTATTTATACGAGTTGCGCTGCTCAATAATATCATTCAAACATATCATCAATAAAAAGTTGGAAGAAATTGATTGACAAAATGTTCTGTGTATTAACTCTACATCCTCTAACATGATTAAAAGTAAGCAAAACAGGCAACTTCATGTTTGAGGCAAAGCATCATTCAGCTCTTCTAACGGGAAGACCTCCAATCTCTCGCTGCAATCTAGTACAGAGCAATGTTTGGAGGCAGATTCATAAAGCAAACCAACAACCTGCTTGGCTGTCATCTTGCAGGCCACCATAATGCTTACTAAGAAAAACAGTCACAAAAAACTGACAACAACCAACACTCAAATCAGCACTTAACCAACTGTGGCTGTAAAAGTAAATATGTCTATTGAAATCTAAGGGCTTGAAGTGAAGCTATCAATACAACCGCACAACAAATGTTCTGCTACAAAAAAGACCCATAGATACCTCTCACTTGCCACAGACAGCTAGACCAAGTGTCAACTGCACCTACCAAGCACAGACACAACACATCCCAAAGCTATCCTACTAGAAAGTAAGAAACAAAACAAATTGCACATACACATTCAAGGTCTTGCAAAAATCCAAACATGAATTTGAAACACATTAAAACATCAGCTTTGTATTTTTTGTGTTTTGTCTTGCAACTAGTAGCACAAGATCATAATAAGAGTATAGACTGTATGGTAATAGGTTTAACACCGTTTTTAGCATGTGTTTAGATAGGAAGGGAGGAATGTGGTTATGGGTTATGATGTATTCTTGCCAATGTTATGTATTCTTGCCAAATGTGTTACTGTGGGGAGGGAGAAGTGTGGCATATCATGGCACATCAAGCATTTGGTCAATTTCATAGAATGCATCTCTGTTTAATGCCAAGGTGGAATGAGTGAGGAATTAGAACAGCAAGAGGACAATGGAAGAGGTCGTAGTTGGAGGTGGCATAGGTGTTTGCTAATGAAAATGCCTAGTTATCTCAATTCATGTGGACTGTCTTGTCTCTGGAGGGATACCACAACACCACAATCAGCTTGTGCATCCCCTCTAGTCAGCCATACACAAAGGGAGCTTAGGTGTGACTGATGGGTCATCCACAGCCTAATGAACCATTCTGGGTAGGATGGGAGGGAGGGCCTGACTGTAAGAAAGTCACCCTTTTATCATGTTTACCCAAACGTTTCTGACTGATACTGGTGGTAACTGACCCTGACTGTGTCCTGGGCTCTGCTAAAGAGGCCCAGGGCCAGTGCTCTGAATAAAAGTCATATGGTCAATAGGTACAATGTTATAATTCCAATTGTCAATAACAGACCTTGTAAGTCCCTAGTAGATAATAGGGCAAGAGAGGTTTTAACTACCTATAAGTCCCTGGTATATAACAGAGCAGAGACGTTTAGCGGTCCAGTAGATTTCCTGCACTGGAGTGTGCACTACTGTGGTGTCTGATGTGAATTGTAAAAGCAGCCATGCCTTGCAGACTGTCTTTATAAAGTAAAATGTGTACAAATTCGACTTTGGGATTTAAGGTACTTCTTATGTGATAAACGACATTATTTGTACACCAAAAGGTCTCCCCTAGATGCTCAAGGTGTGGGGTGCCATGAAACTATAATATTGGGGATATTATAAAAGATGTTTTACAAGCCCTGTTGAGAGAAAAACTGTACCTTTCATTTTCCCTCATTGTAGACACCTAGCGTCATAGGATAATGTTGGAATGTTTTCCATAAGCCTGCATGTGGCTAGGAGGTAACTAAATCTGTCATGAAATTACTCAAATGAATGGTAATGAAAAATCCAACAACTTCCCCTTGTTGAATTTTTTCATAGCTAACATAGAAAAGAGTTCATTAGACTTTCTTTTCTGTAAGCACAATTCCAGCTTGCTAGTGGCCTCTCCTGATTGGTCAGCCCTAACAAGATTAGCCAGGCTGCTTTGATGAGGTGATAAGTGGCCTGTCCTGAGCAGAGGATATCTGATGGGGGAGGTTGGCAGATGCTGAGGCCAAGCCAGGACGGGGGCTCAGTAAATCAAGCTGAGTCTTCAAAAGGAAGCCAGTCAGAAAGTAATGCAGCTGGGCTTGCCCTCTCACCCTGTACCCCACAGAGAGGTAGTGGGCTTAGGAAAGGAATTTGCAGATGTCCTGATGGGTAGTTAGTGGAAATGAGTTACACCAGTGGGTTAATTTAGCTGGGACTTGCTCCTCTGAAGGAAAATCATCCATCTTGGAATTTTAAAATGCAGTGCTTTATTGAACAATAAGTTGCCTCACTTTAGAGAATGTTGTCATGCTTCTGGATGGCGCCTTGCAGCTCTTTGGACAAGGATGCCCACTGACTGTCCCGCAAGATGATTGAATAAAAATGGCTGATCTGCATTGGAATTCAGATCTGCTGCCTGAAAACACAAGAAGAAGGAGGACTGCCCTGCTGGAACCCTGGTCTGCAACCCAGAGGACTGCATACTGAAGTATTGCTCTTGTTTCCCCTTGGAACAACAGCTCCAAGGGCTTTGCATTGCTTTTAAACGGATTTGGGTGTGGGCTCCCTGAAAGTAACAGGTCAAAAGAGCTTCTCTGCACCCGCTTACACAAAAGTCCCCAGCCTGGAGTGTGTCCAGTGGACTTGAAAGAATTTGGCCAGATTTATTGTGGGAATTTTAGCACCAGCATTCCAAGGAGCAACTCAGAGATTCTGGTACCTTGGATTATGGTTAAGGACCACTTTCTTGCAGCAAAAAACATTTTTGGCATTAAGGCCCTCATTACAACTCTGGTGGTCTGTGGAGAAGTGGCAGTAATACCGCCAACAGGCCAGCGGTACAAAAAAGACATTACAAGCATGGCGGTGACCGCCATGCCAAACCACCACTTCTCCACTCCGACCGCCAGGGTGGTAACAACCGGTGGGCTGGAGAAATCGGTCTGCAGCCCGGCAGCCGTCACTACACCGCCGGGGGTATCACGACCCCGCATACCGCCATGGATTTTGTGGGGTTCTGTACTGCCACATAATCCATGGCGATAGGTACAATCAGTGCCAGGGAATTCCGTCCCTGGCACTGATAGGAGTCTCCCCCTCCCCCCCAGAGTCCTCCCCCCACACCCACAACCCCCCTACCACCTCTCAAAGGTGTCAGGACCCCCCTCCCCAACCCCACCAACATTGACATACGCCCCCCACCCCCCTACATGCACACTCACACACCAACTACACAAACACGCTGACATACATGCACACATACACGCACACATACACGCACACACACACACAGACATACACACAGACACATGCGGAAACATTTCCCATACACACAACACCCCCCGCATGCATACACGCACTCAGATACCCTCTCTACACACTCACACACACACCGTCATGCACGCACACAACACACAACACCCCCCCACGTCCCTCCCCTAACGGACGATCACCTTACCTGGTCCAGTGATCCTCCGGGAGGGAACGGGATCCATGGGGGCTGCTCCACCGCCAGCTCCCCCTCACCAGAACACCGCCACACCGAATCCTCAGTTGTGATTCGGTGGGCGGTGTTCTGATGACATGGCGGTGGAGGTGGAGCAGCCTCCACTTCACCGCCGGTATGGCTGCTGGCGGATCTCCGTCTGGAGAAGGGCGGAGGGCTGCCAGCAGTCATAATACACTGTGAAGAAAACTGCCTGCACTGGCGGTCTTCAGCACGGCGGTACCTCGGAGGTCTTGTAAAAAGACTGCTGAGGTCGAAATGAGGCCCTAAGTGTAAATGTATTACATTCTGGACAGATGGAACTTTTGACTGTGTCCTTGTCAGTGCAATCTTCCCTTTGAGCGCTATTTGCTTCTAAGCTCTAGTTTTACTTTTAATCTTTAAAAAATCATATCGCTGGTCCCCTATATTGGATATTTATCATGTTGGTGTCTTTTTAAAGATACAAGCATTTCATAGTTTTATAAATTGGTGTGGGATTTTTAATGTGAGTTGTGTCTTACTTATTTACTATGTTGGTGTATTGAAATGCTTTACATACCTGTCTCCTAAGGTAAGCCGGCCTCTTAATTGTGAAGCTTCCAGGGGTTGAGCCAGGGTGGTAATGTTTTAAGACCTTAACTGAGCCTAACACTGTCTGGGGCATTATTGCTATACATAGGGGTATACTTACCTCTACTATCAAGTGTCCTGCCCCACACAGAGGGTTGCATACCCCCCCTGCAGTCTGTATGGAGCCAGGGCAGGAAGGAAGGACCTCTGAGCCCTTCAAAGTCCTTTCGTTGAAGTCTCACCCACTTCAAAGGCACAACTGGGCATAAGTACTGGGCTCTAACACATGAACTCAGTACACTTCTGTACCTATGGATACTCTCCTTGGAAGAAGCACTCCTGTGCTACTACAGGACTGCCACTCTTCTGAGCTACTACTCTGCTAGACTTCTGCTTTCCTGAGCTGACCTTCTGTCCTCTTGCCTCAGAGAGAGAAAAACTGAACCTGCATCTTCAAATCCTGGCACCAAGGTACACACAACAGGGGGTTGGAGACTGAATTGTGTGAGAGCAGGCACAGCCCTTTCAGGTGTGAGTTACCACTCCTCCCCTCCCTCCTAGCACAGATGGTTCATCAGGATATACACCCCAGCTCCCTTTGTGTCACTGTCTAGTGAGAGGTGCAACCAGTCCAACTGTCAAACTGACCGAGACAGGGAATCCACAAACAGGCAGAGTCACAGAAATGGTTTAAGCAAGAAAATGCTCACTTTATAAAAGTGGCATTTTCAAACACACAATCTCAAAACAAACTTTACTAAAAGATGTATTTTTAAATTGTGAGCTCAGAGACCCCAAACTCCATATGTCTATCCGCTCCCAAAGGAAATCTACACTTTAATCATATTTAAAGGTGGCCCCCATGTTAACCTATTAGAGGGACAGGCCTTGCAACAGTGAAAAACTAATTTAGCAGTATTTCACTGTCAGGACATATAAAACACATTACTATATGTCCTACCTTAACCATACACTGCACCCTGCCCTTGGGGCTACCTAGGGCCTACCTTAGGGGCGTCTTACTTGTAAGAAAAGGGAAGGTTTTAGCCTGGCAAGTGGGTACACTTGCCAAGTCAAATTTACAGTTTAAAAATACACACACACACTGCAGTTGCAGGTCTAAGACATGATTACAGGGCTACCTATGTGGGTGGCACAACCAGTGCTGCAGGCCCACTAGTAGAATTTGATTTACAGGTCCTGGGCACCTCTAGTGCACTGTACTAGGGACTTACTAGTAAATCAAATATGTCAATCATGGATGAACCAATTACATACACATTTTGTATAGGAGCACTTACACTTTAGCACTGGTTAGCAGTGGTAAAGTGCCCAGAGTAACAAAAACAGCACACATCAGCAACTTGGGAAACAAAGGCAATAAGTTAAGGGAGACCATGCCAAGGATGAAAAGTCTAACAGACTCCAAGAGCCTCTTGGCTTTCCTCCTGTTTTATGAAGTCTCAGGGACACATAACACTTCCAACTTACCTGCTACAGCTCTTGGATCCATCTTCAACAATCTCCTGAACACCAAAAGGTGCCGCTCCAGCCCTGGGCCCTTGGAAGTGTTTTTTTCTGCTTGTCATGCCAAGCTTTTGGCCTCTTCATGACTGCAAATGGGCCCTTTGTTTTTTAACCTTGCAGCTTGCAGCTTGCTCAGAAATCCACTGGATTGTTTCCTCACATGGCAAGCATCGCCACTTCATCTCACCAATACCGAATGCCTATCCTACTCTTCATGTCTGTGTACTATTGTCAGCAACGCTTTCCTTGCACTCATCTTACTTTTTCTCCACAAATGGGATACTTGGCCCAATTTTTGTGAAGGTAAAACTTCAGTGGGGTTTACCTGGGTCTGTATCCAACCCACGCTCTATTGCAGTCTGCCTGAACCTTTGAATTTAACACAGTCTAACTTTTGAATTCAAAACAGAGATCTGTGGCTCGAGCTTTATCCTTCTCAGCATTATATTGCATTAAATCTTTAAACAATCATATCCAGACTTCTACTACTTCACCTGGTGAAATGTAGTGGTAGGAAACAGGCAGAATGCGTCAGAACATGTATATATTAATTTGCAACCTCTGATTTTTTGTTTAATTCCCAATTCCTCAAGGTCTTCTTTTTAACATTACAGTAATGGCCCTTGGTGTCATTTTTTCTGAGTGCAGTATTACTGTTTCTCAGAATGAGGGTTCCGTCTTTTGTTTTATCACTCCCCCTTCTTTAAAAGGAGACATTTTCATTCCTTTCATCAATGGTTGTTTCTAGGAGTGCATGAAACTGCATAATTTGTTTAGCAAAAGAAGGTAAAATTCCATGAAAATGTCTTTAAATGTATGCAAAGTTCCACTGTCAGGTTGAAATATTGTTGACTTTATCTTGCATGGCTTTTCTAAAGTGAATGCATAGCTTGCTTAAAATAGTCTCCTGGAAATATCAGCAGGAGGCCGGTTCAACAAAACCTATCTCAACACAAAAACATTTTATGTGTGAACTAGTCTCCCACTAGCATCTACCAAGACTTTTTATTTTTTAACTAGGAGCATGCTCGCTTAGAAAATGTGGATTCTTTTAATTTGAAATACTTCTCTGAGGATCAGGGATGCTGACATCTTGCTGGAACACAAAGCTAACATTTCCTAGGCTCTAACTAGGAGGAAACATGCCCGCGGATGAACTTATTCTCTGAGGAGAAAAGTGTTAAGGTTCTAATAAACAGAGACAATTGCATCCCCCAAGCCAAAAACGGACAGGAGTAATTGTTTGTGGTTTTGACTATAAATGAAAAGACGTTTAACACATGATTTTTTGGGTCTAGGGGCAGTGTAAGAAAGTTTGGGGACCTTTGGAGAATCTGATAAGATGTTGTAAGGAATTACTGCAATTGAAAATTGCAGACTGTTTTTGGAGAACCAGTCTTGAGATATGGGCATTTCTCTATCAGCTAGCTTTTGAGCAAGGACATTTTCTTCGTGTGAGTGAAACGGTCCTTTTTTAATGGACAGCATTTCCACAAAAATAATTCACCTTCGTCTGAGACATTTTAATAAGTGGTAGAAACAACTGAACCTCTGCCCACTAGGCCTATCAGTGGTATATTTCTTTTTTTTTAGTGAACAACAGAAAATATATTGGTATTTTGACTTTTACTTTTAAAAATGCTAATATTTTGTTCATTTTTATGTCATTTCAATCTCTATATTGTTTTTCTTTTCAAATAAATTAGCCTAGATTTTCTTTGGTATAGTTCTTACTTTAGAGATATTTACATATTACCTGTACTTTTTTGTGAGGAATGCTTCAGCAAAGCTACCAAGGCAAAGCTTGGAAATGCTTGTAGAAAGCTTTTACTTCTAGGATCTAGATTGTTTTGACTCTGCAGGAGCTCACCAACAGCTAATATCAGCAGAGAGGACTGTCTGCCCTTAACTATATAGTGTGCTAATCGGTATGCGTAAGAACTTGTTTGATTATCAGCTACATTGTGATGTTAGCAGTTGCAAATTTAAAAGCTTCTTTACCAGACTTATAGATTTAAACTGGTTTTGCCTTTCCATAAAACATGTTTGCATTTTTGATTTGATTATTCTAGTTTTTCAGTTCTATCATGTTTGATGAGATTATTTAGATTAAGTTTGCTGTCAACCCAGGATACAATGGTCATGAAGGCACTATGGGCCTGATTACAACGTTGGCAGAGGGAGTTAATCCATCCCAAATGTGACGGATATCCAGCCCACTGTATTACGATTTCCATAGGATATAATGGACTCATAATACGGTGGGCGGGATATCCAACCCATTTGGGACGATTAACCCCCTCCGCCAAAGTTGTAATCAGGCCCTATGTAATGAAAGGAAGCTCCCGCTGGTTAAGAGGACTCGAAAGCAAGAGGTTCAAAAATACTTCAGAACCTGGGAAGAAGCAAGGCAGGCACAGCAAAGGAGGACAAAGTGGAACAGAGGGACGGAAAGGAGGACGCAATATGCCAGTCATCTTCTCAGGCACCTCGCTGAGTAAAACAAATCTCAGTCTGTCCTGAGGCAGAAAGGCTGCTTTGTCCCTGGAAGAGAGTAACATGTGTTTGAAGGAAAGAATGGTAACTCTCACCTTGAAAGCAGGCAAGGCAGTACAGGTGCATGAATAAAGCACCCACCTTGATGTAAAACAGAACTCAGCACTCAGCAGTCACGGTCAGAGAGAGATTGTCACAAACAGACTTTGATGAATGGAACAGCAAAAGGGCAAAGATCAAGTAAAGGCCAGTGAATTCTTTAATTGTGGAGTTCCCAATTATTTGTCTACTCATAGCTCGCAGTTTATGTTGCACAGTTTGTATTCAAGTACATTCCTTTCTTAGCTTTTTCTTGCAAGTACTTTAAAATGATATTGTGTTGGTACCTAGCAAGCATTTTGTATGTAACTACATAATATATTTAGCCTTATCTCTCTAGTACTCGGATACTGTATAACAAGGGTACATTTGACATGCATAGCGGTCACTTGCTTACTTTTTCCTTCCAAATGATTTGACACATATACAAGGTGTGTAAACTTTGCTTTCAGAATTCCTGATTTTTACACTGAATCACCTTCATACCAATTTGCAGACACTTCATATGGTTTTGATGTTTACTGTGCGAGAAAAAAAAACGACACACATACCTACTGAAGAACACACAAGCTGAAAGAGGTTCTATCCAGCTTTATGATTGAGGGTGATACAGATATGCGGATGTTTGCCTTTAAATTAAGATGTATGTGCATCAAGTACTAGAGAACAATCGAAGAGTGGTATTTAAGGGGGATTGCTGCAACAGCAAAATATGTCATTCGAACCCTTAACACCAGGCAGTACAAACAGTACATGTGTGTGAGGTTTTTGTCACATAGACCGCAATGAACTAAAAAGGCATTTAAGATATTTGTAGTTTGGGGGAGCAAGGCAGATCGACCAGTCACTGGATGTATATTAAGGGATGAGAGACATGATTCCAATTTCAGGGCTAATTACATATAGTTGTGGATGCAGAGTACTTTACATGTCCTTGTAAAATATTGTAATATAATTACGCAAAAAAGACATGCTGTAAACCAGCCGTATACAATATAGGTAGGAAGGCAGATTAATTGGTTAGGGATGTGTTATGAAATATGACTGAGGTGCATCAAGCATTTACCTTGTTTTTTATTTTATTAGTTGGTGGAGTCACCATACTCCCATTCAGCTGAATGCAGGGACAGTTCGGGAAAGCAGTTACTTCCATTTTCTCTTTCATGCTTAGATTGTACAGTTCAAAGAAAGTTGTCTGACGGGACAGAAGATCATCCTGAGTCATTCAATTCAGGGTGCATTTCTAACCTGGAACCCCTGCCTATACTACCTGAATGAACAATTTCAGTGGTAATTCTTAGCCGACAACTTCGGAAGATGAGGGGTGTCAGGAGGTGCCTACTCTGTCTCTAACTGGAGTCCAGGAAAAGCATATTTTGAAACTTTGAAAACTCTAGCTATGCTCAAATGCGAAAAACCTCCCTTGGATTAATAGCTACATCAGTTCTGCTGCAGGTTCTTGCTGACAACAAAGAGCAACTAGTCCAAATCTGTCTCAATGACAAGAAACTTGTCGGCTTCAAGCTACAGCCATCAAATAATGCCAGAATCACTCAAATTTACACTCAACACCAAACTGTGCCTCCATGAATACTTTCCCCAAAAACAAGAAAAATAGAATCCATTCCTTCCTGAAAAGTGATTTCAGACCTGATATCTAAACCCTGGTACTTCTGTGCCTGCATGGAGATAGCACCCAGTTTTACCTCCCAAGAAGAGTCCTGTCACAAGGCAATCACACATGTCTCAGTATGCCACACCGAAGGATTAAAGAAGATCAGCTACACTACCCTCATCCTGATGAAACTTCACTATTTCCTCTTATTTGTCCACTTTGTCATCAAGATGAGTTGCATCAATTACAAGGCCACCATGAATGGCACCGCTGCTAGCTTGGTGATAAACTTTCCATCTTCTGTGAAACAAAACACACCCACAGCCTGGACACAGTTAGACTTGAAATGAAGAATTGTAATCAAGAAATAAATCAGAAAACAGACTATTTCAATCTAAGCACCATGGACACCCTGCAACAAATCCCTGTAATGATTAGAACTCTCCCAACCATTTCACTCTTCTGGACATTTACATTGTTTGTACAACAATCAGTTGTCCACAGCTAGCTTTGTACTCTACAAAAGCACACATAATTGGCATTGGATATAGGCCTGATTGACTGGTCTTGATGTGTTCCATGAGTCAGAATCAATCACTCTCTTGGATGAAGGTGAAAGGAGTATTGAGGTTTCTCTGGACGGCCATGAATCAGGTTAGTATTGGATGAAATTGTGTAACTAGGCACAAACCCTGGTTGAGGCATCAACAACTGGTTTATCAGTTGATCAATACATCAGCAAACGGTTATTTACCCAGTATTGCACTAAATAAGGTAGATCACTTTCAGCATCTCTATGCGTATTTATCTGATTGTTTAGTGCACATGTGTCTTACTATCATCCCCCTAATATAACAGAGCTGCAAAATAAATACTCATAGTCATGTATATATAGTCAAAAAAGTATTCTGCTATATGGCTTATCACAGACTGCAGCCTCTTAACTATGCCCCAACCATGTTGACATTAAAAAATACTATACTTTGCTATATGGAATACAGCAGATGACAATCTGACTGCTGGGTCTGCAGCCCTCCATGCATGGGAAAAGGACCCCTAACTTCTATTAGACAGTAGTTTTTTTTGCAATGTACACAGATTCTGGGAATAGTAAACAGACAGCTATTTGTTAAACTTCATATTCGAGGTGTCAGTGAGTTTCTGATGTCTACAACTCTGCAAATAAACTAAAAACATATTGTTGTCTATTATATGCAGCATAGCAGATGTCAGTCTTTTAAAGAGAATACACATCTTGCAATTGGCCCGACCTAAAAACTCATTAAAGCATCACTTCTCTGCAAAGGTTACTTCCCACCACTGGTGATTAGAACATTGGAATGTTGGTAGCTCCATTGAAAACAATGGAGTGCTGCGGGCTTTTACAGGCCGGTAAAAGCCCGCAGCGCCAACATTCCAATGTTCGCTTTGTTCACAGCAACAGCTGTGAACAAAGCCTCACGGAGCCCGAGGGGATTTTAATCCCCTCGGGCTCCGTGAACAATTTTTTTTTTAATAGAACATTCTGCCCAGAATGTTCTAATAGCCTTAGAACCCGCCGTAGCGGGCTCTACCGGCTATTAAAGTCCCTCTCCCTTGTTAAATGCCCTCGCCTTCGGCTTGGGCATTTAACGCGGGGAGCGGGCCTTTAATAGCCAGTAGAGCCCGCTACGGCGGGTTCTAAGGCTATATTACAATCAAAAAATAACTTCACTAGACTTTGGGCCCTGTCCAAACCTACATACGTTTGTCCATACCTATTAAAGTGACTATTCAGTAAAGTATGTTACAATATATTGTTATAGTTATAATTACTATAATCATAATTGTCACTATCATTATTATTAGTAGGTCAAGGTGATATTTATGGTTTCGGTTATTCTAACATAACATAACATACATAACGTAGACAATCAAGATCATAACTTGAATAAAATTCAATATAACAATATAAAAAATAATATTCCTTCCTGTGATACGTTAATATAACAAACAACAGCCATGATCTCGAGGGCACTGTTATAATAAAGTGCCTATGGTCCTAACCTCTTGACAACATTCATTGAGAAATAAAAAATGAATTATCTAGGATGTTTTAGACTAATAAATATGTCAATAAAACATAAATCTCGAATTTGAGAATAAAATCAGCTAGAAAACGTTAAGCCTAGTGCCAGCGTCCATTCGTAATTCTTTATAACAACTGAGAAGTGCATTGTAAAGTGCGGGTACCGTAAATCAAAAGAAGAGCCAAATTATACCATATGAACAGGCAATTTGATTTAAGATTTTAAATATTGGGCTTCCTAGGTAGGTTTAATACTCTGAATACAGGTACTGCCTACAGTGTAATAAATATTTTCCCTCTTTATTGAACTACAATCAGCTGTATTAGGATAAAGGTAAGGCCATGAATCTCACAAACTTGCAGTTTAGCTGTAGGCCCTGCGGGTTTAGACATGCTATGATAGTAGCTATGCAAGTCCGAATAGCACGTGCTTTAAAACTCGTTTTCAAAAATGTTCACCTAAGCTCTTTCAAACCGGAGCAGATAAAAAAATATGAATCAAGTCTTCCTTATGTCAGCCACAGTGTCTGCTGGTGTGTGAGATGAGTTTTCTCCACGATGGAGTATTAGCCCTCGTTGGAATATTACCTAACCGCAGATGCATGAAGGTGCGTTTCATTCGTGCAGGAAACAGGACTGAGAGATAAGATGCAGGAGACAAGGTAGTATATTGACTTATTAGCATCCATGCATGTGAATGAGCACTACATTTAACTTTATCCTCTAGAAATGATGAACATTTTACCAGTTTGTTCACACCCTTGTTGAAGGAACAGTACTTGGGGCCAACATCCCACAATTCTTGCAGACCCAATTAATTAATGGCTAACGGCAAGTATTTGCTAAAGGGAGACTTTCAGTCTTTCTGAAGCGCTTTCCAAAGGGCCATATTTCGTTGTTCGCCACCTCGACTGATTTAAAACCATGTCTTGGCTGCAGCAGCATTTATAGATAAGTCTTGCTGTGTTAGCCCAAATTTTAATAGAAGTTGTGCTGGCGAGATTGAACGTGGCAGATTAAAAACATGTCTAAGAACCTTCAGCTGGATTTTGTCTAATAAAGCAGAATACGAGCCGTTTGTCACAATAACGGCGTAAGTGAGTGTTGGAAGTAATTTTGAGGATATTATTGTTAGTAAGGGGTGAAAGGAAGGCCCATCTCACTGCCTGGCCAAAATTGAAAAAGCTTGAGTCAGTGATGCTGGCTTATTCTTGATGTAATGTTTCTGCTGTCCAAATGAACCCTTGGCATCCAAGTATATACCCAGGTATTTATAGTGTGACACAATGGGGCTCATTCTGGAGGGAGCCGCCAAATGACCGCACCACGGTCATAAGACCGCAGCGGCCATTCAGACATTTCCTCTGGGCCGGCGGGCGCTCTCCAAAAGAGCGCCCGCCGGCCCAGAGGAAATGCCCCTGCAACGAGGACGCCGGCTCAGAATTGAGCCGGCGTAGTTGCAGGGGTGCGACGGGTGCAGTTTGCACCCGTCGCGTATTTCAGTGTCTGCATTGCAGACACTGAAATACACAGTGGGGCCCTCTTACGGGGGCCCCTGCAGTGCCCATGCCATTGGCATGGGCACTGCAGGGGCCCCCAGGGGCCCGCGGCACCCCCTACCGCCATCCTGTTCCTGGCGGGTGGCGGTAGGGGGTGTCAGAATCCCCATGGCTGCGGAGCGCGCTCCGCAGCCATGGAGGATTCCCCCGAGCAGCGGGAAGTCGGCGGGAGACCGCCGACTTTCCGCTTCTGACCGCGGCTGAACCGCCGCGGTCAGAATGCTCGTGGGAGCACCGCCAGCCTGTTGGCGGTGCTCCCGTGGTCGGTGGCCCTGGCGGCCACCGGCCGCCAGGGTCAGAATGACCCCCAATGTCTGGTAGTAAATTTGTCTGGGCCAGATTAATGGAGAATGACCAGCAAGGGCCGACTAACATAACTTTAGATTTAGCCACGTTGATCTCCTGTTGATTTAAGGTTATGTAGGCGGATTATTATTATTAGTGTAGCTAAGCAGCACTAGATCGTCTGCATAAAATAAGTGGGTAAGAAAGAGGGATCCCAGACGTGGCAGTTGTGAGTTCACAGTATTCACAAATGGAGAAAGATCTGCCATGAATAGGTTAAATAGGTGTGGTGCCAGCAAGCACCCTTGTTTCAAGCCAGAATACATGGGAGTTTTTCTTGAGAGTACCATCACCAATTTTTACCTAAACCCACGTATCTGAATATAATAGTATTATCACCTTTAGCAGGGAATCTAGGAGGCCCCATAGCTTTAACTTACTCCAAAGCAATTGCCTATTAACCCAATCAAATGCGTCTTTGAAGTCCATGACTGCTAAATAAAGAATCTTCTTCAGCCATCAGCATTGCCCTCCAAGAAAAGATGTTCTACTGAATGGGAAAATGTTGTTACTTTTGGACCAATCCACCTTATCTGCAAGGACCAGCGAGGCAAAATACTTTGCCTCCACGTCAAGGAAGGCTTTAAGCCTATAGTTATTTGGGTTGGCCTAGCCCCCTAACATATAGATCGGATTAAATATAGAAACACACCAGGACTCTGGAATAGCGCCACTTAATCCTGGGATACTAATTATTATTAGTAGTATTAGGAGTAGTAGTAGTAGTAGTAGTAGTAGTAGTAGTAGCATTGATATTGATATTGTTTGGTTCTATATAGCTTGCAAATGCCAATGGCGTCTTGGCGTTATTATCAAAGGCACTGACTGGTGAATGATTCTGAGAACTACATCTCCTAGTAAATCTTATCAGATTGAACATGAGAAAAGCCAAGTTTTAAGCTCTTTGAGTTGGTATCTCAGATATTCAGGCAGGTTGTTTCACAGTTAAGCTCAGGAATAAATGAAACTCCTTTCACCCCACCTCTTACTTCTGATGTTACAAATCGTCACTGTCCGGAAGTCGGTTAAATGTCACGTCCTACTCAGCTTATACTATAGAAGATAATTTTTCAAGTATGCAAGAGCATTCCCATAGAGGGCTCTGTGAGCCAAGCATAATGCTTTAAACTTGATTCTTTTCTTCACAGGAAGCCAGAGGAGTTCTTGAAGCGTCTCAGACACAGACTTGAATTTTGAGATTCTTTTTTCAAAGTCTCGCCTCTGCATTCTGCAGAACTTGAAGTTTGTTAAATGAATGCTGGAGAGTACCAAGATAAAGGTCGTTGCAATAGTCCAAACGTGATAACACCAACGCAGTGACCACTCATTTTGTTAAATTCAAAAGGGATAAAAGGAAGAATCTTCCTAGTTTTGTGCAGGAAAAAAAGCACAAGGAGGTGAGTTTGTTTATCTGCGCCATGAAAGATAGGTTAAAGTTGACAATCACCCCAAAATGTTAGCAGAAGGAAATGGAATAGGAGGAGGACTAAGCGCCTGAGGACACCATGAATCATCCCAGGGAACCAGATCTATTCCAAAAAGGTGAACTTTCATTTTAGCTGAGTTGAGCATAAGGCTGTTGTTGTTCATCCAAACCTCAATGGCTAACATACAGCCCATAAAGCTATGTGAAGTTTCGTCATTATCATTTGAGATAGCCACCACAATTTGCGTGTTGTCTGCATAGGTGACTGGTGCAAAGTCAAAAGAATAGATTCATTTTATGAGGGGGGGGCACATAAATATTATACAACTCGAGGCCCAGAGACGAAACCTGAGGAACCCCACATGGCAGGGTAAAAGACTTGGAGAGCAGTCCCTCAAAGTAACAGTTCGAGCTCTGTGCTTAAGGAATGGCTGAAGAAATTCCATGGCTCACCCTCCAATTCCAATATCTGCCAGGCAGTCAAAGAAAACCTTGTGATTGACCGCGTTGAAGGCTGCCAACAGATCCAGAATGATCATGATCATTGCAGCCTTCCCCACACTTCTCAGATCTTCTGAGGCCACAATTAATGCCGACTCAGTACTATGACTATGCCTGAAACCAAATTGGGCTGAGTCTAGAATTTTCTTCTCCTCAACAGATTTGGACAGTACTGTGTTCAGGTGTTTTTCAAGGACCTTGGCTGGAAACAGTAATCTAGAAATAGGGCAATAATTCTTCACCTCATTTATATCTAGTGACTGTTTCTTCAACAGTGGAAGAATGGAGGCTGCTTTCAATTCTATCGGAAAGAGTCCCGACTCCAAGAGGGAGTTGAAAAGCAAAGTGAGAGAGGGCATGATTACCTAAACAATCTTGTGGACTGTCTTCGGGAGACAAGGATCAGAGGAAGCCCCTGATTTAGTTTGATCTAGGAGTTTGGCTACTCTTTCTTCAGTGACTAAGGGAAACTTGCCCAGAATAACATTATGTGACATGAGCTGTTGGGGTCTTTGGACAGAGGGACAGATCAAATATTGGTATTTAGATTACCATAAATTTCCCCCACCTTCCTTTTAAAGAAATTTGCAAGTTGGTTGCAAAACATCTGAGACAGAGCCATAGTATGAGTAAGAGATAGGCTGGAAAGAATCTCAACAGTTTTAAAAAGCTCTCTAGAGGAGTTCTTTGCTGGGTCAATTTTTGCTGAGAGGTATTTATACTTCTCAACCCCAAACAAATTTTTATATTCCAGAACAAACTTGTTATATTTAATCGTTTCTTCCTTCCTGTAGTGTTTTATCCAAAGTAATTCTTGTCTTCGACACTTTCGTTTTACCTCCTTGAGCTGAGGGGAAAACCAAGTAGCAGAGGGCCCGCTTCTGTACTTTTTAATTATTTTGAAAGGGACGAACTTGATCACTGTGTCTTTTAAACACTCAGTATATAATGCTGCAGTTGGGATGGTGTTATTCAAATATTGAGGATAGGAGCTGTATAGCTCAGCTATCAGATCCTTGTTGCATATTTGGCTCTGGGGTTAGACTTTTTTTTACTTGCACATGTGTTTTGGTATTATTGATGTGCAAAGTAACTTCTAGGCTAAATTTGATAGCTTTATGGTCTGGCCATGTAACAGGCAGGTTATCATCAAACTTAAGGCCTGGGTTGCTGGAAAAAATGTCATCTAATATATGACCTGCTTTGTAAGTAGAAGTAGTTACTCATTGGTCAAGATCAAAACTACTTAAAAATTCAAGAAGATCATCTGCCTCTTTATGGTTACTATCTTCTAGATAAAAATTAAAATCACCTAAAAGCATAAAATTAGCAACCTGCAAATATGGTTCTAAAATATCTCCCAGGCCTCCTGGAAAACTTGCTTTGGGACCTGGGGGCCTGTTTATCAAACGTCCATTAAATAGTAATTGGTTTACTAGCTTGCAGCTCAAATACATTGACTCACAGTATCTTAATGCTGTACACAGGAATAGTTAATGCTGCGTACAAGCAATTTACAAAACAACAGTTACATGTTTTATGTGATTTTATAGATGAACGATTTAATGGAACACCATTACTTTAAACCATTTCATCTAAACTGTTTGTTGGAAAAGCTCTCGGATGAATGGTGTTTACCATTTCATTGAAACTAATTCATAGAATGTCTGTTTTTTCAAAATTGGCTTCTGGCTGCTTATTTTTTAAAATATAAATAAAATATTTGCAGGACCTGCTTTCAGGAAACTTTTTGTCAAACATATTTATTCAATCCTTTACATTTGGGGATTTTACTTTGGATTTATAGTTTTTATATTATCAAACAATTACTTTAAAAGCTTTTAATTCGCTGAACCCTTACCACCCCAAAGTAAATGCCTCCCCACACATAAACTACACCCATCCCTGGCCCATAAACTCCATCGATCCCTGAACCCTAAAAGCACTTTCTAACTCTATACCCCATCCATCCTGAACCCTAAAAACCTCTCACCACACCTAAACTCCATGCATCTCTGACCCTTAACTCCACCAATCCCTGAACCCTAAAAATCCTTTATGTGCCTAAATCCCACTCATCCCTGATCCCTTAAGATCGTGCACTAGCCCTAAATGCCACTCATCCCTGAACTCTACAAAAACTTCACCACCAATTCATGACCCCTAAAATTCTTCACCACCCCAAACCTTCTTATCCCTTAACCCTATAAACCTTTTCTATATCTAAAATACCACATGTTCCTGAACACTTAAAACCACACACAACCCTTAAATTCGACCCATTTCTGAATACTAAAACCCTAAAACTCTATCCATCCTTGAACCTTAAAGATACCCACCAGCACTAAACTCCACTCATCTCTATACCTTAAAAAACCTCAACACCGGTACACGCCTTCCATCCCTTGACCCTAAAACCCTTCACCATTGCTAATCCCAACTCATCAATGAATTCTAGAAACTCCTCACCACCCTAAACTCTACCCATGCTTATCGATAAAATATCCCTCACAACTCCTAAACTCCACCCATCGCTGAACCCCACAAATTCCTGCTGGACCGTAAACATTAATGCTCTCTGAACCCCCCAAAAAATCACTACCCCTAATCTTCACCCAAGTGTGTGATTTTGGATGTTTCCTTAAAATGGTAATTTCATTTAAAATATTTTCTTTAATTTTCAATTTATTTGTATTTCCTTAAATTTGTTTTCCATGATTTGATTTCCTCCAATGTGATTTCCTAGTTTTCCGTTTAGTCACATACATCACAGTTACATGGGCTTCATTACATTGTAACACATTATAAACACATGAAGAAATTTCCAAGGAAAATGATAGTCTTTTGCTAATAAGAAATCTGATGATTATCAAACCAAAAAATACAAAAGATTAAAGAAACAAAAGTGTAGAGAATGAAATTTTTATTTCCAACTTAGCCAACACGATAATACAAATGAATGAGGGGCTATGGATGCAGAGGGGTCGCCGTACAGTTGTTGTCAGGGTTACCAAGGCACCATATGGCGGCAAACAAGATTTTAGCAATACTCCCTGCCAGAAAAGGCCACCCCTGTTCTATTATCTGACCTTGTCAGCTTACTGGTATGATGAGACTTTTGTTTTTGCTAGACTCAGTGATCCATTTACATACTGGGTTGATGACAGCTTATATGTGAATCTGTTTTAAAATATCTACTCCAAAAATAACACATTATTAATATTGAGTTAAAGACACTAACTGACACTCGTCGGGCCCTCATAACGAGTTTGTCAGTCACTGGATTGCCACACCAGCGGTTGCACCTCCAACAGGCCGGTGCAACACCATATTATGACCACAGCAGTGATCCAATCGAAAGAAAGCCAAGTCACCGCCAGTACCACCAGTGCAGGCAGACCTCCGCTGACGGCGGTAGCCATCTCCAGGCCAGCAGGGACCAATCCACTGCCCACCATATTACTAGTCAGCAGACTGCCAGGATTTCCGGGCCGATGCGACTGCCACAAAAGCCTGGCAGAAACTGGTATCATAAAAGGAGTCACTCACCGCCAGGTACACAGACACGTCCACGGCTGTCATGGAACACAAACTGGAAGTTTTCCCACCACTGTATTTCACCATTCACCACCAGGACCAGTGACAACAATAAAGATGACAGTCGTAAGTACCCCCACCGAGCACACACTGGAGGGAAGGACAGTATTATACACCTACACACAACACACACACATGGCACGGACAGCGACGGCCACAGACACACACAAACAAATGCCCGTATCAACACACATAGCTACAGACACACTCGCACACACGAACTACACAAACGCATACACACCACTTCCAACAGATACGTGTCACTCACACAGCACACTGCACACACACACCACCGCCACTGTCACACACAGCCATTCACAATGACAACAACATAACAAACATTCAAATGCATTGTCAGAAAGGCCCATTGAACAACTCCTCCCAACAATACATCCTGGTAGCAATACGTAGCAACAACACACAATCATAGAAATAGTGCAGACATCCAAACAATGCCTCAGGTGACACCCCACATGCAACCAACATTCAAAGGACATCACAGGTGCATCACTACACACAAGGATGCACACAACACTACCACACAATGCCACACACAACCATAAAAACACATCACAACAAGCACATGGCACAAGTCATCAACCCAGCGCATGCAGCAGCATAGATACATCTTATACACATACAACACACACATCAAAATACACAGCTATAACACAATCATGTTGAAGCAAAACAGAAAAATTTCTCAATATTGACAGCCATAGCTATGTGGGCAGATGTATTAAAATGTTAAAAACAGATACAACTATATACGGATGAGGCCTGCTGGCCAGTTCAAATGTCTGATGTGCTCCAGGCACATTGGGCAAAGTCACATTCCCCAACCTGACTCCTGACTGCAAATTGGCCTCCAAATGACAGAGATTCAATGTGGAAAGCAGGCACCTCAGGGGTGAAGGGAGAGCAGTGGTGGGGGTTTGGGCTTGGAAGGGGGTCCTTGGGTTTAGGTTTGGGATGGGGTTTGGTTTAAATTTTGATTGTGGAGGAGGGGTTTTGATTTTGCGGTAGGAGCAGGGACCTTTGGCTTTGAAGGGGTTTGTTTCTTAGCAAGGGGAGGGGCATGGGAGAACTGGGAGGTGGAAGGTCTGGGTAAAGGCAGGGAGACGTGTTGCTTAGGGGCATCACAGGTGGTACAGGAGCAGGGAACAGGTTAAGACTGGCAAGGAAAACTTTTTTATGTACATGGAGAGATCACGGGTAAAAGGTTTAGGAGTGGAGGTAGAAGGAGTGGTTGTAGGAGGTGTAGGTGTGCTGGATGTGGATGCAGGTGTGTGCAATGTGTGCTTGTGTGTGGTGGGTGTATGTTGAGTGGGTGAGTGAGGGTGTTTATGTTTTTGGGAGCAGGGGGGAAGAGATGCAAGAAGATGAAATGCAAGATGTGTGAATGGAAGTTGGGGTAGTGGCTGCAAGTACAGAGATGGACCTCAGGAGGTCAATAGCCTACTCTTTGAGGGCAGCAGGGCTGACGGTGCCTGCGGAGAAGGAGATGCCCACCCTCCTGGGTGAGCGGGCACGGGTAACTGGGTGAGGAGCTACAGGGAGGCTGGTGCTGGTAAGGGGGTGGTGAACAAGAATTGTGCTGGGATTGTCCCAGATGGGTCCGCTACTGCCAGAGAGCTTCCATCAAAGGTGGAATCCGAATATGATGGTTCTGTACCGGTCTCCCCCATAGTGCCACCCTCACCCTCCGTCCCACAGGTCCCTTCGGTGTCTGTGAACTCTGCCTCCTGGGTGCCGTGGGCTGCGGCTTCCCCACTCGCCGGTGCCCCTTCTCCTTCACCTAATGATGCTGATGCACACAAGGATAGAAGAGGACAGGGAAAGGTTCAATATCTACCCATCTAGTACACATACCAACAAGTAATCTACTCCTCGTCTGGTGGGGCAAGGAATGGCTATAAAACATTGTCTTCAAACATTGGTCATGAAGACAAAACATGATATGCAAGCTGTTACCTCCTAATTCCAACAAAATGACTAGTTTGGACATGCTGCAGTCTGTTGTCAGTCATTCTACAATGCTAAAACTATCAACTGCCCACATATACTTACCAATCTAGCACTTTTGAGACATTGTTTTTCATATGTCCTTGATGGTTCATTGCACTCAAATATTTGGACAGGTTGGTGAAGGACTCATGATGTACAGAAGTCCAGTGAGAATGCAATGATTACATAGTAGAAGTTCCCTACTCACAGGACTTATTACCCGATATCAGCCCTGACTACATGGCATTGGCCATCTAAAGCAGACTCAGGGATAGGGAAATAAGGTTTGGAAATCAATCAACATAGGAGTGTGTCTAAACCTTACTGGACGAGGAGGTATAACACCAACATATTACTGCTTGCACGGTGTTTAAAAGCTAACTCACACCACTTCGAGGCAGTAGAAGTAATAGCCAGGACCATGATCTTATTCAATGCACACACACCTCATTAGTACCTATTTAATCCTGCTAGCACAATAGAAGCCCATACAACTGATATGAAACAGTCAATAATGTGGCTGCTGTGCTGCCCTCAAGCGCCCATCTAACTCCAGGTAGGCCATCACCAATTGACGACCATTGGGGGGGGTCAGGGTCCAATGGGCAGACCTCCCTCATTGGGAGGACGTCCCTAGCTGGGCCTCCGCGATCTTCCGGGCCCAGCGTCTTAGGTCCTCCCACTGCTTTCTGCAGTGGATGCTCTGCCGGCTATGTACCCAGAGGGTCCTCACTTGCTTGGTGATGGCTCTCCATAACCCCTTCTTCTGAAGCTGACCTGCATAGGAGACACAGACAAAAGTAGAGATTCATGTAGCGTTACAGTACACCTATAGCAGTGGCCTACACACAGCATGCACAGCACATGCTCATCCAGTTAGTATTCAAACAACAGAACCCCAGCAGTCAATCATGCCATGTCTATATTCACACACTTTCGCCACCAAACAACACCCTAGCTGATAAGTAAATCACATTGTACTGACCTGTTTATCTGGAGCTCCATACAGTGGTATGACCCCTTCCACCAGTTTCTCGAGTTCCTCGGGGTGAAGGCAGGGGCCCTATCTCCTGCAGTAAGTGCCATTGTGGCTTCCAGATACAGAACACAGCAGCTCACGCAATGGAGGTCTTGCTTGCTCGAGTGTCAGGAGTCAAGTGAGCTAGGTTATAAAAAATGGCGTCCTCGCTGCCACGGTCATGACCGTCACCGCCGGCGGTGATCATCATTGGCCCCAGTTCTCCATTGACATCAGTGGTAGCCAATGAGGAGTTGCATGGCGGTACCGACTGCCTAACGCCATGACGACTCATGCAGGTGGAATGAGGTCACTTCCATCTGTCCTCTGCATGCAGGACAGGCGGCTGCCATTTCACATATACTAAAGATTTCTATGTCATCCCAGTGCGTCATAGCATGAAGTTAAACACTAGTTGCGTGATGTACGATGTCAACTCACATGAACACACTAGTGAAGTGAGTGTCACCTACCAATGTGTCTGATGTATTATCTTTTCAATGTGTGGACGTTTGATAACTGTATCCGACTTAGGGACGAGTTTACTATGTCTGACATCCATCTCTGTACAGACCCCTTGTGACAAGTAGATCAATTGAAATGACAGCCAGGATGTCAGAGTTGTATAGTTTATGTTTAACTGTTTCCCTGTGTCAGGTTTCAAATACCTTACAAGTCTTGTCCTGGTCAACACATCTATGGTGTACTTTAGCAACAACAGAGTAGCAGATGTACTAAAATATGTTTTGTTCTATGCCTGGATACTGTCCAATGGGGAGATTGCGAAATGCACCGGTCTACCGACCCCTAGTCGACCTTGCTACCATGGAAGAAAGACACATAATACAGATTTATTGTCTGAACCGTCAGACCATCAGGGAACTGTGTACCCAGTTGGAGCTGGATCTCCTGCCAGACATACGTAATCCACATGCCATCCCACCAACAGTACAGGTGTTACCTGCCCTGCATTGCCTCAGGATCTTTTCAGGTGACAGTGGGGCTGGCTGCAGGAATGTTACCCGCAATGTTCAGTTTAGTATTACAGGATGTGCTGGATGCCGCACTCAAGCACTTGAACAGCTACATCGTTCCCACAACGTGCTGATCTGTACACTGTGAAGTCTGCCTTTTATGAAATAGCACACATTCCACATGTCATAGGGGCCATTGATGGCACCAATTACTTCAGTTCCTCCCAGGGCCAATGAGCAAGTCTACAGGAAGAATCACTATTCGATTAATGTGCATGTGTTGTGTGTTGCTGACCAATACATAGCCCATGTGACAGCAAAGTTTCCTGAATCTGTACATGATTCTTACATTTTGAGGAACAGAAGTGTCCCACAAATTATGTTACGACTACAGAGAGAGAGAGGGCCTGGCTCATTGGTAAGTATACCACTGTCCATGTCTAACGACTATGCTACTTCACATCACAGTCAGCTCTGTGCATCTTGTGGTTCCCTAATGATTCGTACCTTTGTTTATGCAGGTGACTCCAGCTACCCAACCTGCCCTGGCTCCTGACACCAGTGAGGCAACCTACAACTGATGGGGAGGACAGTTACAATGAGGCTCACGACCGAACAAGGTGAGTAATCGAGAGAACAATTGGGCTACTGAAAGCAAGATTCAGATGCCTACATGTGTCCGGCGGTGCCCTACAGTACAGACCACAGAAAGTCTGCAAATCATTGTAACATGTTGCATGCTACACAATCTTGCCCTGAAAAGACACATTCCACTGTTGGATGAGGAGGAGGTGACAGCTGGACCAGCGGCTCAGGCCGATGACTCTGGAACTGACAAGGAGGCAGATGAGGACGTTGCAGCTGACTCTAGGATTGAAAGCATCAGAGTAGATGGCCCAAATGTTGATTTCACAGGTCCAGTCTCCAATGGCCAAGGGGGAATGGAATTTTGGTAGTGGGCAGTTAACAAGGTATCTCAGTGGCACACAAGGGAGAATGTTCAGGAGTGAGATCACTTTCTGGCAGTGTTGTGGTTTTGGCCTAAGGTCCTTTAGCATGCTTGGATGGACAACCTAATTTGCGTAGGGGATCCTCAGCTGCAGGGGCAGTGGTGATCATAGCCTGTGGGTCCTCTGTGCCTTCATTGCAGTAGCTATGGCAGATGTAGATGGTACAGGTGTTGCTTGGTTACTGGTAGGGGGCTGTTGGTGGGTGGAAGAAGCACTCACAATGCTGGTGAGTTCAGTGAGCACCCCACAAATGGAGGCTGTTAGACTTGGCATCCTTGGCGTGGTCTCCCCTAACTTTTTGCCCCTGCTTTCCAGGTTGTTTCTCTGTGCTGGACTCTGTTTTTGCTGTTTTGTTTGCTCTGGACACTTTACCACTCCTGACTAGTGCTAAAGTGTAAGTGTTCCCTATGTAAATGATATGTGTAATTGCCTTTGCATATTTGATTTACTGGTAAGTCCCTAGTGAAGTGCACTAGAGGTGGCTAGGGCGTGTAAATCAAATGCTACTAGTGGGCCTGCAGCACTGGTTGTACCACCCACATGAGTAGCACTGTAAACATGGCTCAGACCTGCCACTGCAGTGTCTGTGTATGCAGTTTTAAACTGACAATTCGACTTGGCAAGTGTACACACTTGCCTGGCCTAAACCTTCCCTTTCTGTACATATAAGGCACCCTTAAGATAGGCTCTAGGTAGCCCCATGAGCAGGGTGCAGTGTATGTTAACGGTGGGACATGTATTGATGTGTTTTACATGTCCTAACAGTGAAATACTGCTAAATTCAGTCTTCACTGCTGCAAGGCCTATCTCTCTCATAGGTTAACATGGGTGCTACCTTTAAATAACGTTAAAGTGCAGATTCCCTTTGGCAGCAGAATGAAATATGGAGTTTAGAGTCTCTGAAGTCACAATTTAAAAAAAACTCTTTTAGTGAAGTTGGTTTTTAGATTGTCAGTTTGAAAATGCCACTTTTAGAAAGTAGGCATTTTCTTGCTTAAACCATTCTGTGACTCTGCCTTTTTGTGGATTGCCTTTCTGGGTCAGTTTGGCAGTTGGGCTGTTGGTAAATCCTCTCTAGAGCCTGAGACAAAGGGAGCTGGGGTGTAGCCTGCATATCCTGATGAGCCATCTGTGCTAGAATGGAGGGAGGAGTGGTCACTTACACCTGTATGGGCTGTGCCTACCATCACAATGCAGTTCCCACCCCCCTGGTGTTTGTCTGTGGCCTGGCCTGGGCAAAACAGGATCTTGTGAACAACAAAGTGTTCCCTGTGAAGTAGGCCTACCTCAAAGGCAGAAAGAGGTATACGTATTGGACCCAAAACCCCTGAAAATGAGATTAGTTCTGGAACTAAGAGGAACCTCTGCCAAGGAGAAGAGCTGTAGAGCTGGAGGAATAGTACTGCCCCTTTGCCTGTGATTGTGCTTTGTGGGGTTGGCCTGCAGTAGTTGCTTCTGCCTGAAAGAAGACAAAGACTGACTTTTGTGTGACTTCCCACTGGTGAAGAATCTCCAAGGGCTTGAACTGAGCTTGCCTCCTGTTGTTGAAGTCTCAGAGACATCAAATACTTCTCTCTGCTAGCATTTGGACTCTCTGCTGAGACTCCTGCCCTGCCAAGTTGTGCCCTAATCTGTCTCTGGGCCCTTGAAAGGTGAAGCTGGTGGAAAAGTACTGAAATCCACGCAAAGACTGCTGTGCGGGGAAATTTACAATGCAGCTGATAGGCGATGCGCCCCCGGCTTCATGGCTAAAATCAACGCTCCACCTGCATCGCAGCTGAGAGATAAATGCATCCCGGCTGGAGAAACGATGCACAACACCCACTTGCGGCTGCTGATAACGAAGCAAACCCCACACAGCACGGTTTCCTGACACTGTGCGACTGGATTTCGAAAGCAACATCTCTGGGTGTGAAAAATTAACGCAAAGCCTGCCCGGACCCAAGGTGCCAGTCTGGGATTTGATGCATTGCTCTCTTGTTGGAGAGAGAAAATGACACATGCGACCCGACCGGAGAAGGAACCATGCACAGTCTTGCTTGAGAGTGAAGAATTGACACATTGCTGGCCTTTTTTGACGCACGCTTGCCTGTGCGGCTTTCTTTTTAACGCTAACTAGGTATTTTGTGTTACAACAACATTCTCACTGATTTCTAAGTATTAAGACTCTTTGGCCCTCATTATAACTTTGGCAGTAAAAACCTCCACCCGCCACCGGGACGGCCGCCCAAAGACCGTCTTCGCGGCTACCAGCCGTCCACTGTATTTTGACCACAGCCGGATTTCCGCCACAAGAATGGCGGAAATCTGGCTGTGGCCATGCCGGCGGATGGCAGTAAGGTGTCCCTGCTGCCACCAGCGGCACCACACTAGTAGACCGCCCCCAGCCATATTATGACCCATAATACGGCCTGGCGGTGTTCCTCTGGTGGGCGCAGCGGGTGGTAGCAGCGCCGCTTCCCATCTCCTGCCAGAGGACCCCCTGGATCCAGGTAAGTCAGGTCTCCGACAGGGAAGGAGGTTTGGGGGTGTGGTGTGTGTGTGGGGGGTGTGAATGTACATGTGTGTGTGAATGCGGGTGTGTGTTGAGTGTTGAATCATGTGTGCATGTACAGACATGTGAGTGCGTGCATGTGGTGTAATGTGTAAGCGTGTCTGCGTGTATGTCTGAAAGTGTGTGCGGATGTGTGTGTGAATGGATGTATGCATGCGTGTAGGCATGTGTGAATGAGTCTGTGTATGCATGTGTGTGTGTAAAGAGGGCGTGAAAGTAGGGGGGATTGGAGGGGTTGGGAGAGGTATGGGGGTGGGGTGGGGTAACTGCAGTGGAAGGGGGGAGACCCCATCAGTGACAGGGAAAGAATTCCCTGTCACTAATATGGGCTACTGCCATGGTTGTCGCGGCATTACGAACACCACAAAAACCATGGTGGTAGGCGAGGTCATAATCCCGCAGGTGGCACAATGGCGTCTGCTGGACTGGAGATGGATACCTCCAGCGCAGCAGCTGTTACCGCTGTGACGGTTGAAGTGGTACATTGGCGGGTTGGCTTCAGCAAACTCATCAATTTCATGATATGGCGGTAATGACCCCCTTACTCTTTGTTTAAATTCATATCTTGCCTTGTGTATGCTGCATGGCCTCCTGGTGGTATTCCCCCATGCAGCCTCTGGCTGTCCAATGTCTTACCGACTTAGCTGAATATTTGATAGTTACTGACAATTACTTTTTACATTTAAATGAGATTTGCTACATCTGCATTTTCCTATTTCTGTATTGTACCTTCTGAATTTTTGTAAGAAATATCCATACATTTCCTAATTCCCCCCAGAAACCACTTCCATAATCTGCTGGGTTTGTTTTCGATGTGCTGATTTTTATCTTATTTTAGGACACATTGCCTCATGAAATTGAGTTTATCACCATCTCGGATCTACCCAACCATTTAGCGTGTTTTTGAGGTATAACAATTTAGGGATTCATCATGCCCACAGAACTAATGTGGACACTTCTGCTTCATAGATGCTAACCATAAATGAGATGGTTTAAAAACAACTCAAGTAAGACTGCATCCTAATACAATAGCCATGTTGTGAATTACATTTCTGCATTAATGTAATTGTAGTATCTGCTTAGAATACATGTTTCATATGTTCAACAATTCTGTGTGGTTATGAATATAATTTACGCCGGAAACAAGTGGCCATCTTCGAAAAAATATACAAAGAGGACCATTGTTGAAATTTTTAAGAAAGTTGATTAATTAAATAACGTTACTAACAAAAATTGTGAATAGATTTTCCATGGCATGTATATTTTTATTGTAGGTTTAAATCAGTCATAGGGGGCCATTTTGACCTCAGCGGTCTTTTTCCAAGACCGCTGAGGGACCGCCGTGCGGAAGACAGCCAGTGTTGGCGGTTTGCCGCTCGGCGTATTATGACCGTTGGCAGCTCTCTGTCCTTTTTCGGACGAGAGCCGCCAACAGCCATAATGGCGGGCGGCGGGGAAGTGGAGGTTGCTCCACCTCCACTGTCCCGTCAACAGAACACCGCCCAGCGAATCACGTCCTGTGATTCGGCGTGGCGGTGTTCTGTTGACGGTGTGGTGTCAGCGGAGCAGCCCCTGTGGATCCCGTCCCCTCCCGGAGGATCGACGGACCAGGTAAGTCGATCGTCCGTTAGGGGAGGGGGGTGTTGTGTGTTGTGTGGGTGCATGGGGATGTGCGTGTGTGTATATAGTGGGGGGGTGTGAGTACGTGTATACTTGCGGTGGTGTTGTGAGGTTGGGAATGAGTGCGTGTATGACTGTAGGTATGTCTATATGGTTGTGTGCGTGTATGTTTGAATGTGGGTGTGCGTGTCTGACTGTGTGTGTGGATGTTGGCATGTATGTCGGTGTGTGTGCGTGTATGTGTGTTGGTGGTGCCTGCATGCATGTCGTGTGTGTATGAGTGATGTTATGTTGGGGGTCGGGTGGGGAGGGGGATCCCACCACCTTTGGGGGGTGACAGGGGTGGTGGTGGGGGTAGGGGAGGGAGTCAGGTGGGGGGTGGGGGAGACCCCTATCAGTGCCAGGGAAGGGATTCCCTGGCACTGATAGTGCTTACCACCATGGATTTCATGGCGGTTCCAAACCGCATGAAATCCATGGCGGTCAGCCGGGTCAAAATACCGCCGGCGGTATAGTGACGACCGCCGGGTTGGAGACCCTGGTCTCCAGCCCAGTGGTCGTCTCCCCCCTGGCGGGCGGAACGGAGAAGCGGCGGATGACCATGGCGGTAACCGCCATGGTCATAATTCCAAAAAAAAGACCACCAGCCTGTTACCGGTCTTACCGCCACTTCTCCGCCTTCCGCCAGGGTCGTAATGACCCCCATAGTCCTTTAAAAACATAAAGAGCTCACAAATAATCAAGGCATTTATGAAACACTTGAGAATTGTAATATTTGCTTACAAAAATTTCAACCCAGTGCCATTTCATTCAAATGTATTGTCATGTATTTTACTATAAGCTGTGGTGATGTGTTAGTAAAAGGTTTACAGAACGGGTGTTATTTTTATCCTATTCCATGACAGACTGAAACAGAGGTGGCCCTGCTCTTTTCTGTGGTCTGATCTCTCAGCGATTTTGGAACATTGACACCTACACGAGTAATCAACACTACCCCATGCACCTATGCCTTTTTGAGATGTGTGGCTTTGTAATACACAATTCTATAATGGGAGTTAAAGTACAGAAATGATTGATGAAATTGCTTGAGATTCCGTCAGACATCTGTGGAGTCACTGATTTGAATCAGTCAGAGTTCTTTAAAAACTTAAGGAGTTCACCAATAAGCAAGACATGTATAAAGCACTTGAGAACAGTAATATGTACCTACAACCTATTCCAACCCAGTGCAATTAGATTCACATAGACTATAATGTCTTCCTTTCAGCTGTAGCAATGTTTTACTAAAAGGTTTACTGAAGGGATGTTGTTTTCATCCTATTCCTGAAAGGTTGAAACAGAGATGGCCCTTTTCTTTTCTGGGGCCTCGTTTGTCAGGGATTTTGGAAGATTGACACTTGCAAGAGTCTTCAGTGCTCTCCCTTGCACAACTGAACCTGTTTGAGCTGTATGGCTTTGTAAGACACAATTCTATAACAGGAGTTAAAGCACAGAGATGGGATTTGATAAAATTGCTGGAGGTTGCCACAGACATCTGTAGAGTCTCTGGTAAATATTCTAGGTGAAAAAACTGGGGGCCAGATTTAAAGAAAAGTGTTGCAGCGCGGTGCTGCACCAAAATTGGCAGCGCCGCACTGAATCACTTTAGAAACGCAGGGATGCACCGTATTTAAGGGAATACTGCCCACCCCTGCGATCCCCGTGTGCTGGCACTACATTTACCTGCCAGTGCCAACACAGGCATCCTTGCAACATCGTGCAAGGATGTCTGTATTGAGGGGTGTGATTGTTTATGTGCGGGAAGGTGTCCCTTCCCACACATAAACAATCACTTATAGTGCTTTGGCACTTCTGTGTGTGCTGAACAATGCAGCACACACAGGAGTGCCAAAGCATCATTTTCAAATGATTGTTTATGTGCAGGAAGGGTCACCTTCCTGCACACAAACAATAATTTCTGGCATTTTGCTTTTTCTATCTGTGCAGCAGAATGCAGCATGCATAGAAAAAGCAAAAAACGAGGAGGAATAAAAGTATTTCTACTTGTTGCACCCTGCTAATGCCACCCCTGTGGGTGGCGTTAGATTTTGGCGCTGCCTCAGGTTTACGAAATATCAATCTGAGGCAGCGTCAAAATGCAATGGGTGTTGCTGTGGCACATCCACAACAACACCCATTTCACGCCCCTTCCACGCACAGTGCTGCGTGGGAAGGGGTCTTATATACAAGGTGGCGTTAAGCCACAAAAAGTGACTTAACGCCATCTTGGAAATAGGGCACTGTGCTTAGCGCCACAGGAGTGTCACAAAAAGTGATGCTCCTGTGGCACTAGGAGCCCATAAATACGGCCTTGTGTTTTTTGGGGCATTGGAAATTGCCAAAAGATCTCTAGGAATGGCTGGGCTAACATTTGCCCGTATTTGCTTGATGACCATTTCAGCAGAGTTGTTTTGTGTCTACAGTGATTAATTCAGCATTTGAGATAGGCTGATGAGGTATAAGGAGCTGCAGTGATTCACCCAGGATCCTTGGAATGACAAAAATGTCATAATTTATGTAAGCAGGTAAATGCCAATATGCCCTTAATCAATATTTTAATGAATGTGTTTTCCCACTGTGTCAGTCTGAGGGATCAACTATAGTCAATTGTTTCATAGGACACCATCTTATTTTATAATACTCACTGGCTCTGGAACAGTGAATTTCTAATATTGTTCATTTCAAGATCCACTTCTTATGCAGTCTTGTATTTAGATGTTGTCTAGGCTTATGTGCCGGATTATCTAGGCTCTGCTTCTCCAACAACCTTAATTCCTTTATTTCATCTTGAACGTCACAGATTGTACTTTATTATATTGTATTTTATTGTATTGTACTATATTATATTGTTTTGTACTGTAGCACTTTCATACCTATTTGTAAGACCCCAATCACTTTCAAATGGTGAATTTAATGGTTACTACTTTTGTAGTTCATGAATGGAAAAAAGATTGTGGCATTTATTAGGGCTGAGTTTGGTATCATGTGTGAGAACCTTAAAGTGCACTATAGACTTGGGACAGAGACATGTAGGCACATCTTACAAAAAGAGCTGTAGATGAAAAGAGGAAAGCTGCATAAATGAGTTTCAACATCTCGTGATTCTGAATTTGGAAAATCAGGCCTTTAGTCTCTTCTGAATTCTTGATGGTTGTTGATAGTCCTTATACTCCTTGGTTGTACATTCAAATCATGCAAATATTTGCTGTGAATGAGTAATTTGATTAGAGAATTATTAAGCATAAGGTAATTGTCTATCTAAGGTTTCTTCTATGGCTGTATATTATGAGTTTGCACTCTAAGGGCCTCATAACAAGTTTGGAGTCCGTGGCGCATGGTGACCTTGGCGGTCAGACCGCCGTCCTGTATTATGTATTACAAGTTATGCAGACCTATGGAGCAAAGACCACCGCTGTCCCACCGGTACTGCCAGGCAGCACAGACCACTGTGGTCATGAAGCAGCACAAACAGGCCGGCGGAGCTTGTTTTGCTGCCGGACACATTATGAAGTTGTACACCGTCAATGTGACCGTGGCGGTCCAACCACCACATCTCAGCAGGTGGAAACGGGGACTATAAGGAAAGATACTCACCTGCAGGCTGCCTTACATGTCTGGTGCTGCCATGGAGCCCATCACACACATTCTGCGTTACTGATGATCATTGATGAAGCCCAAAATCCACACTGCCATGGGCGCAACCGACTGTAAGTACACACTTACCTGTGTCATTAAGCTGAACAATAGATCATTGCGCCATCAGTCACATCATAGGGGCACCAGGCTGTGGGCACCAAGCACACTTGTCATTGTGTCCTACGTCAGAATCAGACACAAAGAAGGACACATTCACAGTCATAATATACCCCCCTCCGGGCAGGTCACTCACACTTTACTGCAACACTACACAAAACACATGTCTGCTCATCTCAGGCATAGGGACAGTGAAGTGTACACAACATTGTCTCACACAACACCAACAGCACACAAACATCACATCTACAAATACTACTCACACACTCACATTCCCCATATGCCATCTACTGCTGTCACATTCAACACACATCTGTATGGATGTAGCATGGAACACAGACACCACTCCCAGTAAACAGCCCTGCAATGGACACACCCATTATCCACATTGCAACACAATGGAAGGACAATGGGATACACAATAGACAGAGAGACAAATATACGAAGATCACTATGCAAACAATACCTGCACACAAGTAGCAGTAAGGTACACACAGCTAAATGGACACATGCTCAGTCAAATGCAAACAAAGGTAACACAATTGAACATACTCCATTTATGCACAAACAAAACTCAAGCTGCCACACATTAGATGAATCCATAATACATATCAGAGGGACAAGTCTAACACCATACATGCTCACACCGGACAACACAAGATGAAATACTTACCATACCAAATAGTACACAATGCCATGACACCACCATTGCATTTACACCCAAATATCCATAAAGTCAACATATAGGCCCTCATTATGACTCTGGCAGTCAGCAGTAATATGGTGGAAAGTACGGTCAACAGGCTAGCAGTACTTTCCAACATATTATGTAATTGGCGGTTTGGCTGAAGCCACTCTGACTGCCAAGGCGGTAACAGCCGCCGGGCTGGAGATATCAATCTCCAGCCCCGGCCGCCGTCACTGTACCGCCTGCGGAATTATGACCCTGCCTACCACCATGGTTTCCGAGGCTCCCTTACCGCCACGAAAACCATGGCCATAGGCACTATCACTGACAGGGAACCCCTTCCCTGTCACTGATAGAGGTCTTCCACACCGCAGCCCCCTCCCCAAATTCCCCCTTCCTCTCCAAACCCCCCTACATTCACGCCCCTTCACACACGCACACACACATACACACACCCATTCCCACATTCATCCATACATACATACATCCATTCACACACACACATCTGCACACACTTTCATACATACACACAGACACGCATTCACAGAACACAACATACACGCCCTCACACCTCCATACATGCACAAACATTCAACACGGAACATACACCCGCATACACGCACGCACAAACATTCACACACACCACCACACACACACACACAACACCCCCACCCCGTCCCCTGTCATAGCACCCACTTACCTGTGTTTAGGAGGTCATCCGGCAGGAGACGGAACGGGGTGCTGCTGCCACCAGCAGTGTCCAACAGCAGAACACTGCCAGGCCGTATTATTGGTCATAATACGGCTGGCGGCGGTCTACTGGCATGGCACTGCCTTACCGCCATCCGCCGGCATGGCCACAGCCGGATTTCCACCATCCTTCTGTAGGTGTTTTTTTACCGCCAATGACATAATGAGGGCCATAAACTTCTCTCATGGGACACCAGCACTGCCCACAAAGTCAGACACTGCAAACAACATCAAGTGGCTCAGCAAGCAGGCTGAAACACACACAACTATAGACAGACAACACGAATGACTCAGGAACAACATAAAGGTAGAAAAGGAATTGCAGGACAAATGTATAGCCAAAAAAACTCAACTGTTTGGGTTTATTAAATTTTAAGATGTTAAAGCCCAAGGACATTGATCAGTCCATGTGGTTCTGCACAGGCACATCACTGTGCCCTCACTTGACTCCTAACTGTCAGCCTCCACAGAAAAGGGCATCCAATGGGCAGGCAGGCACCTCAAGGACCATCTCTGGGGGGTGGAGTGGCTCTGATTTGGGAGGGGTGGGTTTGGATTTGGGAGGGGTGGAGTAGTTCCTGGGAGGGGTGGGCTTCTTCTTGGGGGAAGGGGTCTAGGTGCTTCCAGAGGGGGCAGGTGTGACGGGGAGGATTTAGATGTGGAAAGTAGGGGTTGGGAGGTGGATCAAGGCCTCTTGGGTTTGGTACGGGGTGGAGGGAACAGGAGAAAGGTCATGGTCAAGCAAAAAAACTTTCTTAGGTACATGAGAACAGTCAGCAGAAGGAAGTGGGGACTTGGAGGTTGAGGGAGCGATAGTCTGAGGTGTGGGTGTGGATGTCCTGGGTGTGTGCGTGTGGGATGTATGTGTGTGTTTGGGTGATGTCTGTTGTGTGGGTGAGTGTGTATATGTTTTGGGGCTGGGAGGTAGAGGTGCTAGGAGATGGAGTGGTGAATGTGTGTCTGTTGGGATGGTGTTTGTGGGTATGCTGGTAGTGGTGGATGTCTGTGTGTCTGTTTGGGTGGTGTCTGTGGGTATGATGGTTATGGTGGATGTCTGTGTGTCTGTTGGGGTGGTGTCTGTGGGTATGGTGGGTATGTCACTGACTGTTGTGGTGGTGCCTGTGGGTATGCTTGATGTTGTGTGTGTGCCGGTGGAGGTGGTGCAGGTGTCTTGGGAAGTAGTGAATGGCGTCATTTCTATGGGTGTCTGTTGTTTGCTTGTATGTCGGTCTATTTGTGGTGCTTGTGTCTGTGGGTGCTGCTTTTGTGTGTTGAGGTGAGTGCATGCGGATCTGTCTGTGTGCTTGGGGTGGGTAGGGTAATGGGGGTGTTGGATTGGGAAGAGGGAGACAGAGGGGGCGGAAGACGGGGGTGACTGGCTGCCATCAGTATGGAGGCCAAAGCCTGAAAAGATCACTGCAGGCCAGACTTTGTACCATGAATGCCTTCCAGGAATGCATATCTGCTGGAGTTGGGTTGCCAATCTCTGGAGGAAATTCACAAAAGATGTCTGACCCACAGAGATACTTCTCAGGCGGTCAATGGCCTCCTCACTGAGAGCAGCAGGGGCAACAGGGGACTAGGCAGAGGTGCCTGCAGCAAAGGAGACGTCCACCCTCTTGAGTGAACGGGCATGGCAAACTGGGTGGGGAGCAACAGGAAGGGTGGTGATAGAGCAGAGGGTGGTGGACACAGATGGTATAGGGATACACCCCAATGGGTCCACCACCATTAGGGAGTGTCTTGTGGAAGAAGATTCTGATGATGAAGAGGATGTTCTGGTCTCCCTCATGGCACTCACCCTACAAGCCACTGGGTCCATTTGTGTCCATGGTGTCATGACCTGAGGTCCCGTGGCCAGATGCGTCCTCTGTGCCCTGTCTCCTTCACTTTCCTGGGCTGAGACTGCAAATACAAAGAGAAATAGGGTCATCAAATGTCCATGATCACACTTAAACAACAGCTCTGATTAGCAAACATCCCCATGATGTCAAGTAGGCCCCAGCAAAAACTCCATCTAAGTGGCCCTTACATGTACCATACTATATGCATGCATGTCACCTGAACTGTCAACAGTTGCCCACAGGAAAATCAGGATCTCAAACAACTACAATTGCAGGGCTAAAGTTGTGCAATCACAATGACCATTAAACTAGTAGGAGACCTCATCACCCTCACAGCTTTGCCCCAAGGAGCAGACCTCAGTTACCTGTTTTCATACAATAGTAGGCCAACAATGCCAAGACATTCCCACAGATCCCACAAAAGGTCATGCACACATCTATTTGTCACATACATAATGACCCAACATTAAGAAATGATGCTTTAAAATCCTGCCATGTTGCTGACAATAGTACAATAGCCTGGAGAAGGTGACATGGAAATACTAATGTCACACTGGAAACAGTTCCACAACGCATGCTTCACCAAGTGATATTTCTCCCATGGAGTCATGGAGGTAGTGCTAATGTTGCTTAGATAGGCCACACATGTGGCATGGAAATGGACTCTGTAGACATCATGTGCAATATGTCAGCGAGAGATGTCCCCAAAATTCACAACACAATGAATCAGCAAGGCGCAGGGTAATCACCACTAATGACTGGCACCCCTTACAATGACATACTCTGAGTGCATCACTAGATGCCATTAGTCCCTTGAATGTTGGAGAGGCCCAGAGATTTGCAAGTACTTGTGAAAGGCTGTCAAAATGTTGCCCAATTGGAAGTTACATCATTGTCTCCATAATGGTCATGTATACCCACATGTCTGTCTGTGGATGAATGCTTGTATCCAAACATTTGATTTTAACATAACTGCAAATCACTCCATGATGCATGTCAACAGTCGGTTTACAAACCTTACCCATTTCACATGTGCAGTGCACTTTGCTACTTGCTGCTACATCAATGACATAGAAATGATCATTGTGGCTCAAACATCTAGGCCTACCTGTCATGTCCCTCATTGCTACTGCAATTGTACATGCCAAATGACATGCCATGATGCATGAGGGAATCTGTCAGCCAATGAACAATGGTGACACACTCCTATATATGTCACAATATGAAAGGTACCCCATTGTAAATGTTTTATTCCACACACAGGTTGCATGCACATATATGTGAGGGAATACAGACATCATCCCATTAACACACATAGACCATGCATGAAATAGCAGCTTATAAATGTTTTAGTAATGAGAAAGGGACACATGCTGGCATGTAGGCACAAGGAATGTTGGCAACAGTGATGACACATAAATCATGTCAATGGACATACACTACTAACCAAAGGAAAGTAGTGATCTGTAGCTGCACCCAAAGTACAATGTTTGCTCTATTACATGCATGATGGCCATCTTCAAATTACAGACCGTAGTGAGGCACCAGTCATATGCTGAAGGCAACTAGCCTCTAAATGGCAGGTGCCAATATACTCATTTCAGTAGACACATGGCTGAGGACAGTGATCCACCACTACCTTACATTTGGCCTGTAACACCGAGGAGTAGTGGTCTGCTGCGTAGAATGTCCCCCACTACAACAACAAATATTACTTGATTGATAAATGTACACAGCCATGTGTTGTCCATGGAGAGCAAAATGTTTGTGGATTGTACACATGTGTGTCCTTGGTCCCTGGGCCAATGGGCAAGGCACTTCAGTATACAACACATGACATGTCTAAACAAACAATCACACATCTGCTGTGTTACACATGACTCATTCCTAATCGTCAGGGGGAGCTGTCAGAATCTAACACATTCACTTGGCAATGTGGTCAGTACTCACCCCCTTGCGGCTGCTGTGCTGTCCTCAAATGCCCATCAAGGTCTGGGTAGGCAACCGCCAGAATGCAGGTCATTATGGGGGTCAAGGTCTGAAGGGCCCCCACCCACATTGGGAGGACACCCCCAGCTGGACCTCTGCGATTTTCCAGGCCCAGCGTCTCAGGTCCTCTCAACTTTTCCTGCCGTGAGCGCTCCACCGGCTGTGGACCCCCAGGGTCTGCACATTCTTGGCTGCTCTTCATAGGTCTTTCTTTTGATGGGCATTGACCTGCATGGATGCCAATGATAAATTAAGAGATTATAATCACAAATTTCATCACAAATGGTTGAGCCACATACATATCATTGACATGAAGCCAGGCCTTTTTTATTTGTTAATACTCCCCAAGAGTGAAACACATAAGCCAGTAAGTACAGGGACATGACTACAGACATATATGTTTCCATCTGCATACTAACCCACTTCACTGCTCATGACTTACAATGACTAAGCAAGCTTACTGACATCCATGGTCTAGCAACCTGTACTGTGATGTGAGCCACTATGAAACACTATACATCTTTGTGGCTTCTGAAGGGTAAACTCATTAGGCATAAATGGACCAACACATTCACACTGTGAGAATGACTCACTGCATGCAGTCCCTACAGGCAACTGCCAGAATACAAACTTCAACATTACACATGAGTAACAATCAGGGGGCTGGCATGGTGGGTACAGAAAGTGTCTTTCTTGTGCATGTGTGGACATGTCCCCTAACAAATGCAGATTCAAGCCACTTCAGGGAGTGGGGTTAAGTGTCATGTACCACACAATACTCCTTTGGACATATGTGTCCATCCTACAGAGATGGCATCCAACAAACAAAGGCATGCATTGTACAGTTTCTGCTATTTGACCAAGCTACTGAGCCACATATCATGGCCTCACAGTAATCAGCACATGGTCTGCATTGTGGGACTGTCAGTTATGCAATATGCCTGTACAGGACAAATATGACCTGTGTGAAGGTGACAACAGAGCTGAGGGAGTAAGGGATGTGTCATGAGTCTAAAACATACATTGATAATTATGCTAAATGCACATATGGACTAGATTAATGATTTACCTCTGAACCCATTCCTAATCTAGTCAAAGTAATGAGGTATTCAGGGAAGGTTTTGCCACCAGAGCCTCATGTTGGCCACATGACAGGATCTGCTTGGGTACAAGAAGTGGGCACAGTGCCACACTTGCATAGCCACAGTGACTCTGCAGAGCCTATACTAGGTCCCATGCTAGGAGACACATTTGACAGGCCCTGGTCTCTGCAGGCTGAGCTGACAGAACCTATGTGACACTCAGGCCCTCATTCTGACCCTGGCGGTCGGCGGAGAGACGGCGGTCGGAGCGCGAACAGACCGGCGGTATTAAAAATGGCATTCTGACCGCGGCGGTCCCCGCCGCGACCGACCGCTACTTCTCCACTCCGACTGCCACGGCGGTCATGACCGCGGGGCTGGAGTTTGCGCACTCCGGCCCGGCGGTCGTCCCAAGACCGCCAAGGGTATTATGACCCTGCCTACTGCCGCGGTTTCTTGCGGGCGGGAACCGCCGTGCGAACCATGGCGGTAAGCACTATCGGGGCCAGGGAATTCCTTCCCTGGCACTGATAGGGGTCTCCCCCACCCCCCACTACCCACCCGAGTCCTCCCCCCACACCCTTTACCCCCCTGCCACCCCCCAGAGGTGGTACGAACCCCCTCCCCACCCCCACCCCGACATGCACATACATGTACCCCGACATGCACACACCCCCAACATGCACATATACACACCCCCTACACACACATACACAACGGGGACACATACCCGCACACATACATGCCGACATGCGCACCTGCCGAACAGCACACATTACCCATAGACACAGCAGCACCCCCCGCCCGCATACACGCACTCACACACCCCCTCTACACACTCACACGCACACCCCCATGCACGCCCACATCACACAACACCCCCCCACCCCCTCCCCTCACGGACGATCAACTTACCTTGTGCGTTGGTCCTCCGGGAGGCGACGGGAGCCATAGGGACGTGACCGCCAACAGAAGACCGCCAACAGAAGACCGCCACACAGAAATGTGGGTCGTAATTCTGTGGGCGGTGTTCTGCTGGCGTGGCGGTGGAGGTTGACCAGTCTCCACTTTCCCGCCGACCGCCAGTGTGGCTGCTGGCGGTTTTCCGGCGGAACGCTCCCAGCGGTCAGAATGCGCACAGCGGCACACCGCCGCGGTCGGCGGTCTTCACCGCGGCGGTAACTCAGCTGTCTTGCGAAAAGACCGCCAAGGTCAGAATGAGGGCCTCAATTTCCATCACTTCCATGCATGACAGTACATCATGTAGCCAACCGCAATTCGGTGTGTGTGTGGCAACTTGAAGGGCAGTGTGACTCATGATATGCCTTCCGCACTGCTGCTTAGCAAGGGCAGATGTGGTTTGAAAGATCTGTGGCTCTATACACATTGCTCACATGACTCTCAACTGACTCGTACGACATGCATACACAGCTCGTGTTGTCATACACATACATGTTGTCTGACATTTACAACAATCATGAGGAAAGAGATGACAGTAATGTCTCCTTACCTAGTTATGTGCATCCAACACAGGAAAGACCTAGGACCCCAAAATCCTCACACAACACAATGTGACTGAAATTAACCTAAGGCACTGCCCACCTATTCCTGCACATTATGCATCCCATTGATCAATCAATCAATCAATCAATCAGTGTTTGTTAAGTGCAACTACTCACCCTTGAGGGTCTCAAGGTGCTGAGGGGGGGGTGGGTGGAGCGCCCATAAGTGTGGTGGTTCTTCAAATAGCCGTGTCTTCAAATAGCCATGCCTTCAGCTCTTTCATGAAGTTGAGGAGGGGTGTAGTCTGTCTGAGGTGAGGCGGTAGGGCATTCTAGGCTGTGGTGGCAAGGTAGGGGAATGAGCATCCCCCTGTTCTTGTTTTTCTGATGCGAGGTACTTCAGCGAGAGAGAGCTGGGCTGAGCGTAAGGCCCTGTGGGGTACATGGAAATTGAGTCGCCTCTTCAGGTAGGCTGGTCCGGTGTCATGGAGGGCTTTGTGTGTGTGGGTGCAGATCTTGAAGGGGATTCTTTTCTCTATGGGGAGCCAGTGTAGTGTGCGCAGGTGCTGGTAGATGTGACAGTGTTGAGGTAGGTCAAGGACCAGTCTGGCGGTGGCATTTTGGATGTTCTGTAGTTTGCTGGTGAGTTTCTTGTTGATCCTGGTGTAGAGCGCGTTGCCGTAGTCCAGTCTGCTGGTAACGAGGGTGTGTGTGATGGTCTTTCTGTGTTCGAGGGGGATCCGTTTGAATGTCTTGCGTAGGAGGCGGAGGGTGCGGAAGCAGGTGGATGCGACTGAGATGATTTGGCAGTCCATGTTGAGTTTGGAGTCCTGGATGATTCGAAGGTTGGGGGCTTGGTTCGTGGGGGTGGGCAAGCTTCCGAGGGTGGGTGGCCACCAGGTTTCATTCCACACATCGGGTTGAGGGCCCATGATGAGTACTTCACTTTTGCCTGCGTTGAGTTGTAGGCAGCTGCTTATTATCCAGTTGGCGACAGCTCCCATGTCCTTGTGTCTGGCTGTGTTTGGTTCATGGGTTAGGGAGAGGATAAGTTGGGTGTCATCAGCGTACGAGACAATGTTGAGTCCGTAGTTTCTGACTATGGCGGCTGGGGCTGAGGGCTGCAGTCTCTCCCTTGTCCAGCAGGGAGTGGATGTTGTCCGTTATGGCTAGGAGGGGTGTTTCAGTGCTGTGTTTTTTTCTGAAGCCAGATTGGGAGGCGTCTAGGATGTTGTGGTCTTCAATGAAAGAGGTGAGTTGGCTGTTGATGGCTTTCTCAATGACTTTCACTGGAAAAGGAAGCAGGAAGATGAGCCTGTAGTTTTTGAGGTCGGTAGCATCAGCTGATGGTTTCTTAAGCAGAGGGTTGATCTCGGCGTGTTTTCAGTCGTCGAGGAAGAAGGCATCTGCTAGGGAGTGGTTTATGGTGAGGTGGAGCTTGGGGGCGATGGTTTCATCGGCTCTGTTGAAGATGTGGTGGGGGCATGGGTCCATGGGGGACCCAGAGTGTATGGTCCTCATTGTCTTCAGTGTATCTTCGGTGGTGAGGGGGGTCCAGTTGGTGATCTTTTGTTTTTTGGTGTTGGGTTCCGGTGGAGGGGGTTCTGCATGTAGGTTGTCCTCGCTGAAGTTGTCGTAGATGGTCTTAATTTTGTGGTGGAAGTATGTGTTGAGTTTGTTGCAGAGATCTTATGAGGGTGGGATGTCTGTTGCTTCACTGTTGGGTTGGGCGAACTCCTTGATGATGATGAAGAGTTACTTGCTGTTGAGTGCATGTGAGGAGATTCTTTCTTGTATTGCTTTCTTTCTGGTGCTTTTGATGAGTTGGTGGTGTGCGGTGGTGGCAGCTCTGAAGTTGATTTGGGCTTCTAAAGATTTGGTGTTTCACCAGATTTTCTCAAGGTGTCGACATGTGCATCTGGATTCTCTGAGTTCTGCGGTGAACCAGCTTGCTGTCTTGGCGGGGGTGCTGTCTTTTTGAGGGGGGCTATATTGTTGGTGCAGTCGGCGAAAGGTGGGTGCTGCAATGTTCGGGTCTTCATTCTTTGCAATGGGGTGGCGGAGTTAGCGAGGGTGGCGGTGAGCTGGTCGTCGGTGATTCTTGCCCAGCTTCTATGAGATGGTTGGTGTTGGGGTCTGAGGATGGCAGGTGTGTTGAAGGTGAAATTGATGCAGCAATGGTCTGTTCATGGAAGTTCGGAGGTGTGGCTGAGGGTGACGGATTTTCCTCCTGGAAGAGGGAGTCGAGGGTATGTCCTGCTGAATGTGTTGGTACCGTCACGATCTATCAGAGCTCTATGTTGTGGAGGTTGTCTAGGAGAAATGCAGTGTTGGGGTCTTGTAGGTTGTTGAGGGGAAATTTGAGGTCTCCCAACAGGGTGTAGTAGGAGGCTGCGATGGCTTGCGTGGTGATACTGTTTGTAATGGAGTCAGAGAAAGGTGTGCAGGCCCGGGTGGGTGGTAGATGAGGGTTCCCCTGAGGGTGGGCGTTGGACTTGTTTGAAGTTTGAAGTGAAGGTGTTCCATCAGGCTTGTGGGGTCTTCGGAGTGTGTAGTCAGTCAGATGTTTGTCTTGTGGACGATGGCGATTCCCCTCCTTGGTGGCTGGGGCAGTCTTTCCTGGCAATCTTGTCTCCTTGGGGAATGGCGATGGCGATGTCCGGGCCAGAGGTGGTGTTGGTCCAGGTTTCGGTGAGGAATGCGGCATCCACGGTGGTGCTGTCAAGGAGGTCCCAGATTTTGGGAGCATGTTTGTGGAGGGAGCGGACGTTGAGGAGGATGTATTTCAGGATCTTCGGTGTGGGTGTGTTGTTGCGGGTGGGTTGTGCCAGGTCGAAGGTCTTGGTGGTCGTGTAGGATTGGTGGCAGTGGAGGCAGCTGAAGGGTCCGTGGGTGTCAGCCAGTGATGAGGGCTTGCAGTTGTTGTTGTGTCCTGGGTTGAGTGTGTGCAGTGCTACTGGCATGTAGAGGTGGCACGTGGGAGGTCCAGGGGTCCTGGCACTGGTAGCGGTCGGGTGGAGGACCCGCGCAGACTGGCTTGCCGTGGCACACCCGCTGCCTGCATCTGCTGCGCGCATCCACTGCACGGTCGCACAGCAGCCACCATCAAGTAGGGAGGGGGGATAGGACAGGTGGGAGACAGGAGCAGGAAAAACGTTGCGCAAAAGGGGGGTGGGGCCACGGGGGCAGCAGCGGCGGGGAGAGGGAAGAGTGAAAGTTGGCAAAAAGCATGAAAGAGAGAATGCAAGAAAAATAGGAAAATGAGAGTAAAGAGCACAGGAAAAGAGGAATAAGATAGAAAAAAGCAAAGAAAGCCCAAGGGCACAATACAGCAAGCAAAAAAGCAAGGGAGAAGACGGAGAAAAAGACGCCGAGGGCCAGTGAGCAGCCTAGCAGAAGAGGAAAGCTCTCTGACTAGACACAGGGATGAGGAAGGGACTCCTGTGGGTGGAGGAGGGCCTCGAACTTCTGTCCGGGGTCGGAGTTCAACAGACACGGGCTGCACTTACAGGAGGAGCTACACGGAGGCAGAGCAGTTCACTGATCAGGTCAATTGATGCCACACAGACTGCAACAACAGGCACACAAGCAATCAAACTGGCACACATGGACATATTCTAGCTTGTGAGGAGGCAAAAGAAGGTGAAGTACAGAGAAAACTGTGCACATAAGGTACTTGTCCTCTGTTGAGCCATATAGCTGTTCATACAGGGGTGGGGCCTCATTAACTAGCCTCTCCAGCTCCTCTAGAGAGAAGGCAAGGGGCCTATCACCTGACGGAAGTGGCATGATTGCTCCCAGAGGCAGCACACAGCAGTTCAGGTCATGAAGGTGTTGTTTGGCGGATCTCTACATTTCACAAGTCTGTACCCGTTATCTGGGTTCAGTCCATGATTCCTTCATAATGCAGAATAGCACCATACCCCAGCTGATGTCACAACTGTTTCCAGAGAGGGCCTGGCTAGTTGGTCAGTCACATCTGGCCAGTTTGTATGTGCGCAATGTCTAGTGCTACAATCATGAAGTGAGTGACTCAATGTTCCACATATGTCCCATTATTTGACAGGAGACTCTGCATATCTGAACTGTCCTTGGTTGTTGATGTCACTAAGGAATCCAACTATGCCAGGGGAAGTCCGCTTCAATAAGGCCCATGGAAAAACAAGGCGGTGTAGGATGGTAGAAGTGGAAAACGATGAACTCCTCACACGCAGAAAGTGGGTGGAAACAGGTAAGATGTTTATTGTAAGTCCACGGCAGGCATACACAGCTGATCTGGATGGAAGTCAGACTGGCAATGCCCGTCAGGAATCCAGAACCCAATAACAAAGATTCTGTTTCCCCAACGACATGGAATTACAAGCTTGAATATAAACAATGAGTAAGGGAAAGGAAATAAGAAACAACAAGCACAGGTACATACAATCATGAGAACAAAGTACTATACATACATACTACATCATCTTCCCCCTCCACAAAGCAAAAGAAAACAACTATGTATATATGCTTTTACTTTAAAAGATAATCATTGTATTTTGAAGGGAGTTTAACCAGTCTATGGCTGCGTGTAAACAGTGGTTCAGGAGCTGGGCACACCAAAGAAGAAGAAGAAGAAACAGCAGGATCATCCTCTCTCTCCAGACTATGACAAGAAGTACATGTTTGACAGTTAGAATCAATCAATGCTTGGTTGAACATCTTGTCTTTAGTAGAACTGTCAATGAACGCAGCACTAGAACTGGCATCATCTTCGTCTTCACGTCCAGCATAGACTTGTTTGAAAATATCAGCTTGCGAAGATGAAATTGGAATAATGGAGTTTTTGTTCCACCACCCCTTGCCTTCCAGCAACACAGCGGATTTAGAAACTCTTACAACTTTAACAGGTAATGAATATCTAGACGCTCCTTTGGATACTCTACACGGTTTCTTGATTAATACCCAATCATTCACATTAACTATTACTTCACTCACATTCTTTCGAGAATCATAGTCATGCTTCTGAATAAATTGTTTTTCAGAAACCTTCTGTTTCAGTTTTTCAACATCCACATTCACACCTTTATGAAAAGAGGTCATCCATGAAGGTGTTAATTTGGATTTGGATTCCCTCCCTCTGAGCAAAACAAAAGGTGAAACACCTGTGGTGGAATGCGGAGTATTCAAGTATGCCCATAATTTTTCATTTAAGAAATCTTTCACATTGCAATTGGTAGCAATTGCTGTTTGAATGCCCTCTTTAAGAATCCGATTAGCCCTTTCCACAAGTCCGTTAGAAATTGGACTGTATAAAGCCACACATGAGTGTTTGATGTTAAATTTTAGCAAAAAGTTCTCTATTTTACTGGAAATGAATTGAACTCCATTGTCCGTGACAATGTTAGATGGTGGGCCTTCTAAATAGAACAGAGAAGATGAAAATGAAATAACAGATTCTGTGTCAGCATATTCCACGAAAGTGTAGTATATCCATTTAGAAAAATAATCAATAGCAACAATCATATGTCTCATATTTCTAGGCAGGAGGTTGAAAGGACCTGAAAAATCTATGGCAATGCTTTCCCAAGCACCATCAGGAAGAGGAATATTGTGCAAGGGTTCATTGTGGCACTTTGAGGTACTGGGTTTTTCAGAACCGGTACTGATCCGGTAACCCAGCGGTGCCAGGGTACACCCAAAGACCTCGGGTACTTTCCTGATTCAGATCACAGAAACTCAGAGTCTTCTAGGTGAAGTCAAAGATCAAATTTATTGGCTGCAGCCAAGTAACAAGCGTCCTAGAAGTACAACAGCACGGTTTGTATGTTCTCAGGAGACTGTGTTTCAATGCAAAGTCAGGTTTCCTTATATACAGTTTTTTAAGCTTCAGGCAAACATTCTTGACATTTTGGTTGGTCATTCACATGTTTTCACTACAAAGGAAAAAACAGTGTCATGATGAAACCTCATATTTCATGTCATCCAACCCATAATAAATTACCTGGCAAGGCCTAGTATTTTACATCAGATAAGTGTGGACCCCCAATAAAAACGGGCACCTCCCCCTCGTAAAGTAAGAAGAAGAAAAGAGCAGGTGCAGGTGTGAGCAAGATTAGGCAGGGTGTGTGAGCGATAATAAGGGTTTTATGGCATGGTGTGCCTTGATGCTATCTGATTCGGCCACTGGGAGAGGGACTGACCAAACAGGTTTGGCCTGAGGCAATGGTTCCAGCTTGCCCAGGTCAGAGAAAAGTCAATCAAGGTGTACGTGTCCTTGGAATCAAATCTGACTGTATAATAAGCCTATGTGAGGGCAACTTTTAAAAATGGCTGCCGTGTATAAAATGGGAGCCACGAGTGCAGGACGAAAATGGTGATTTCGAGGTGAAAACGCTGCTGGAATTGAGCGAAAATGCTCATGCTTAGTGTACTAGTCATTATCGGTCTTTTGATACTAAAATCGTACTGCTGTGGCAAAGTAAATTACATGGGTCCAGAATTTTTAGAACCACAAACCCTCCTTTTGCCCTTACATAGGCAATAAACCTATTCTCATGCTAATCTGAGTCCAGGTCTATGTTTATAAGGCCATGGAGATGTTGCTGGAGCAAAATTCTAGTACTTGGTAACTCTCTCTGGACAGTTCTCCTCGAACATGAAGTAGCACAAAAGGCCACATATGGCAGGACAAAATAAGGAATACCTCTATCTGCAGTAGGTGGCATAAGATCACACACCCAACAATTAGTGATGTTCACTACTAACTAGTGTTGATGCAGAAGCTGTACAAAAGAATTGCTTACGAATTCTGATCTTCTAACCTGCTCATGTTCAGGAAAAGGGTGAAAAGAGTGCAAAGAAACAATAGTAGGAAAAGACATAGGTTGGGAAGTGGGTGCAGAAGTCAATTGAGTAGAGAAAAACAATCCCACCCATAAATGACAACGTCATGTTTAAAAGACACTAGAAAACACGTTATTAAGAACATATAGACAACGGGAGAAAGTAGTGACCACTATTACAAATGAAATAATAATTTTTCACAACCCTAACCAAAAAGCAAATCCTAAAATTATCTAGTAACATTTTTAGGGCTCCTCTGCATTTCAGTAATTTTTGTATGTTCAGGTGGAACAGTGGTGACTCTCATCAATGCTCTAAGGTGAAAAGGGGGTACTCTTTCCACAGAAAATGGACTTTATTCTGCTTTTACTAAACAGAATAGTACTTTAAAACAATGCCAGCAAAACAATCAGTCTCCTAACACCTAGTCTATACAATCACACGGAAACCTCTTGTGAAACCAACTATGCCCAGAGTCCGTTCAAAAAGCCTCTCTGGCAGGCTTCTATTGTCCATCAAATTTTCTTTTGTTGTTTTCTTTCGCCTGGGCCTCTCAATTCAGGCCTCTTCGTGAGAAAAGTACTGCTTAGTTGGAGTGCCCTCCTGGCAAACACCCACAGCTCACTCGAAAGTCTCAGGGGCATATTTATACTCCGTTTGCGCCAAATTTGCGTCGTTTTTTTGATGCAAATTCGGCGCAAAACTAACGCCATATTTATACTTTGGCGTTAGACGCGTCTAGCGCCAAAGTATGAGGAAAGAGCGTCATTTTTTTGCGTGAACGCCTTCCTTGCGTTAATGAGATGCAAGGTAGGCGTTCCCGTCTAAAAAAATTACTGCGACGCAAATGCGTCGTATTTATACTCCCGGGCAAAAATCACGCCCGGGAGTGGGCGGGGCAAAAAACCCCGCATTTGCGCCTCTTTTTAACGCCTGGGTCAGGGCAGGCGTTAAGGGACCTGTGGGCTCAAAATGAGCCCACAGCTGCCCTCCCATGCCCCCAGGGACCCCCCCCTGCCACCCTTGCCCACCCCAGGAGGACACCCAAGGATGGAGGGACCCATCCCAGGGACATTCAGGTAAGTTCAGGTAAGTATAAAAAAAAAAATATATATATATTTTTTTTTGGCATTGGGGGGCCTGATTTGTGCCCCCCTACATGCCACAATGCCCAATGGCCATGCCCAGGGGACAGAAGTCCCCTGGGCATGGCCATTGGGCAAGGGGGCATGACTCCTGTCTTTACTAAGACAGGAGTCATGTAAATGGCGTCTGGGCGTCGTTAAAAATGGCGCAAATCGGGTGGAGGCGATTTTTTTGCGTCAACCTGACTTGCACCATTTTTAAGACGCCCTAACGCCATTTTTCCCTACGCCGGCGCTGCCTGGTGTACGTGGTTTTTTTCCACACACACCAGGCAGCGCCGGTCTGCTAGCGCCGGCTAACGCCATTCAATAAATACGGCGCCCGCATGGCGCTTCAGAATGGCGTTAGCCGGCGCTAAACTTTTTGACGCTAAACTGCGTTAGCGCAGTTTAGCGTCAAAAAGTATAAATACGGGCCTCAATGTCTTAAAGCAATGCACCAGTGTCTCTCCTCTGTGGCAGACACTACAAACAATGTGCTCTTCATTGATCAAGGGCACAAATCATCTCGTGCAGACCCAAGCACCATTAATTGGGAAATAGCTCAAGCTCAGCAGCACTTTCAGACTCCAACACTCATTATTTAGTGTCAGAGGACGCTCAAGCTGCTCTTTCATGGGCACCACAATATAGTGCCTTTTTCCAAACTTGAAATCTCCGGTGCACTGCCCTTCTTCCGTTGGAGCAAAGAAAAGGGGGTGTGTGGCCAAAACTCAGGCCAAGGGGCTCAAGGGATTGCACACTGTCAGAGGTTACCAGCACATGACAGGTAGAGAAATGAAACCTCAAAACAGCTCTGCCATCAACAACAGGAATCCTTCTCTTTAGCTCCTTTACACTGAAACTTTGGTTTTGTGATGTCCAACGCCGTCTGATGGAGCAAGTACGATACCATGCGCTGGCGATCGCTGTCCAGCTTTGCTACTTTCTGGGTGCTGAGACTGTAGGGCCAAGACGTCCGTCTTTCATCTGTAGCTGTCACTGATGGGAATTAGGCTTAAATCAATGTCCTGCAGGTTATTATGACTTGATACCAGCACAATCTAGTGACGTAGGAAATGTGCCACCGTTAGTTTCCTTCAATTTAGTAAAAAAAAAACAGTTCATGGTTTTTAACAAGGGGACTGCAAGCAGGTGGTCTGCAATCTTCAAAGGAGTAGCCATACCCCATGGGCATAAAATACAAAGACAAAGGCAGAAGGGCAAAACAGGGTCTCTAGCATCTTTAATTGGGTTCTCTCCATTATTCTCTGCCATCTATAGCTACATGAGAATTCTATATGAATGGATTTCCCCACACAGTGGCATTGTCTAATGGGGTAAACACATATTTTCCTCAATGATTAAGTCTAGGTGTTCCTCCTTACCTTAGAACATCTCAATAGAGAAATCACATGATACCGATTATCAGGGACATGTAGAAACCTTCCTTTAAAAACTGTGCATCAGGTGCACTATGCAATACACAGGCCAATAGTCAAATGTGCAAACAAAAAGACAAGAACTAGAGGGTCCTGATATTTGCATGATTAGGACACATCTGATCCCACCAAAAATTAAAGTAGCAGGAACAGAAGGGAACCGAAAACCAAATTAAAATAGACATTGAAAATTCGTCATGTTCAAAAAGGTAAACATAAGGGGGCATATTTATACTCCGTTTGCGCCGAATTTGCATCGTTTTTTTCGACGCAAATTCGACGCAAAACTAACTCCATATTTATACTTTGGCGTTAGACGCATCTAGCGCCAAAGTTCCTGGAATTAGCGTCATTTTTTTGCGTGAACACCTTCCTTGCGTTAATGATATGCAAGGTAGGCGTTCCCGTCTTAAAAAATGACTCCGATGCTATTGCGTCGGATTTATACTCCCGGGCAAAAATGACGCCCGGGAGTGGGAGGGTCTAAAAAACCCGCATTTGCGCCGGATTTTAGCGCCTGGATCAGGGCAGGCGTTAAGGGACCTGTGGGCTCAGAATGAGCCCAGAGGTGCCCTCCCCTGCCCCCAGGGACACCCCCTGCCACCCTTGCCCACCCCAGGAGGACACCCAAGGATGGAGGGACCCACCCCAGGGACATTAAGGTAAGTCCAGGTAAGTATTTTTTTTTTTAAAAAATTGTGGCATAGGGGGCCTGATTTGTGCCCCCCTACATGCCACTATGCCCAATGACCATGCCCAGGGGACAGAAGTCCCCTGGGCATGGCCATTGGGCAAGGGGGCATGACTCCTGTCTTTGCTAAGACAGGAGTCATTTCAATGGGGGATGGGCGTCGTAAAAAAATGGCGCAAATCGGGTTAAGACGATTTTTTTGCCTCGCCTGACTTGCCCCATTTTTAGACGCCCAAACGCCATTTTTCCCTACACCGGCGCTGCCTGGTGTACGTGGTTTTTTTTCACGCACACCAGGCAGCGCCGGTCGGCTAACGCCATTCAATAAATACGGCGCCCGCATGGCGCTTCAGAATGGCGTTAGCCGGCGCAAATTTTTTTGTCGCAAAACTGCGTTAGCGCAGTTTTGCGTCAAAAAGTATAAATATGGGCCAAGATATCTCCTATTGAAATGGAAAACTTGTCTTACTATAATATTGAGTCAGTTAACCAGTCTATCGCTACCCTGACAGTCAGGCTGGAAAACATTGAAGCAGGCCTAAGGCAAATTCTTGAAAACCAGTCTGGTCATACCGAAGGGAATTATACATAACATGGGGGTCCCTGGTACATCACTGCAGTCTGGAAATGTGAACCTGAACAATACATCAATAATAATAAAAGGGCTGACTGGTGAAAGGAATTCGAAAAAGAGAAATGGGACTAGGACATAGCTAAAATCTCAATAACTAAGCATGATGCGACATTGGTCAGGGGAAGTAACAAAAGAAAAAATCTATAGGAAGAACAAAAAAAATTATTTGGGTGATAGTCAGGCATGTGACACAACACCGAATGTACGGGTGATACACAAAGGCCAAAGTTACACAAATTTTAACTCTACCATTGGCGACTACACCATATACGGTACTCCTAGCTAATGTTTCAGTTCCTTCTTCAGGAAAAAATGAAAACCTGGTTTTCTTTTAAGGAACGAAAGCCATATGCTACTTAGGAAACAGAACATCATTAACTAATGTAATATAGAAATTAGGCCACCTTGAGTCACAGATCTATAATTTCATCCTTAGGTCCAATCAAGGCTACATAAATGTAGGGCTGCCTGTTCCTTTAAGGGAAGGGGCAGTAACGTGACTAACTGCAGGTGACACACTTTAATCCTGTATATCTCTTTTTATTTTCCTTCAATACCATTATAGCCAAATTGACATGCACTGGTGAAGTGTTGTCTCTTATGTTCACAGCATGAAATATCATTATCTGTGGAATTTAGTAACCAGAACAAGTTCAACCAACTGTTGCGTAGCGATGGGCATCGTCATGACCATCCCCTCACAACACAGGGGAGCTTGTAATAGTATCAAAAGCAGCAACAAACATGCAAAAAACAAATAAAAAATAATAAAAACGCACAAATCGTCAAGCCATCAGATATACTTGCTGTGTATCAAGCACAAAAAGCATAGCCAAAACAATAGCATGTGTGAATAAGCGGTGACACACAACACCATGTCATGTACTTTATGCACTGTAAACCTGCAGCCCAAAACCCAATATTTGGGCCTGTTTAATTTGTCAGGTTTAAAATCCTTACCCTCCTTTTGACAGTAGATCACCAGGCAATGGAAATCTGCTGTCAAATATAACTTTACTGTTTCTCTTCTAACATACAGGACCAGCAAGAACAATTCATGATAGGACCAAATACATGAAAATAAATTTCCATTACTTAACTGTTACCCTCTTGTCAGTTACTTTGCAACATCAAGCCACCTTAGTTTTACCTTTCTAAAAGTAAAAATTGTTACACTGACACTCCATATTAATTTGGCACCTACAATTTCCACTGTGAAAAATAAGTCTTAATTTGGCAAATCGTTCTCATTAAGGCATGTAGCCTTCAAAATTTTAGAAAAGGGCTGTATCTTATTTTCTGTCTAAGACTTAATGCAACACTTTGTTTTCTGTCAAATAAAAGCAACTAGCAGGCATCATTTTATTTTTTTAGAGCGGAGACACAAATGCATCAGTTCTGCAGAGCATTTAACATGATGTTGGGACCTTCAAGAAACCCCTTTTTTTTATATTTTCCCTTTGGAATTAAGTTCTTTAATTGTATTGATGTTCTTCTGGAGAAACCAGAAATCCCACTTTTAGAGGCCCGTAGGGTCATTCTGCATTTCACAGAGACAAGGCCCTAATTTAAAAGGTCACAAGTGTCAACATGACAGCCTCCTCCATTGTTTATGGGAAAACTAAAGATAGCATCTCAGCAGCGTACCTGCAATAATTCACTCTATTTCAAAAAACATTTTTTTCCTTTTTAGGCGCTAAAAAAAATTATCTCTATTTCCAGATTATTAAACTACATTTACTGTGAATAATTCACAAACCTTAATAACACACATACCAGTTGTTAGAATAAATGCTTGTTGCAATCCCATGCAATGGTACATATTTCATCAACCTCGAATGAATGAACGTCTCAGTAGGCCCAGCTGAAGTTAGAACCTTCAACCTTGATATTAAAACAAGCCTTTGTACTGGCACATTGACTCATTGAATCATAAGAAGGCACAACCTGCAAATATATATCAAACCTAAATGTATGCATTTACTGAAGCCTGAGACACTTTAAAAAGTACTCTGAATGAAAGAAAATGCAGTTTAAACAGTGCTTTTGCCCAAAATCGACTTTGATATTTTGGGCATTAAAAAATCAATATCCTACAATTTTCTTGCATAATATGCATTACCAGAATGTCTATTACACAATCCATGAGTCAGCCATTGAAAATATGAACTTATACTTTATAGAAATGAGCTTGTTTGCTCCTGCGCCAAGGGAAAATTGCACATACAAATGTCATTTTAGCAGTGCAACATAACTTAAATTAAATTTTAATGCTAGGAGGTCATAGTATAGGTATTAAGCTTTATAAATATTAAAAAACGATTTTGAAAGGCACTTATTTTTTAAATAATTTTTCCATAATTAATAATTTTCTTTTTAAAAATAAAAATAAAAACCCAATTATTCTTTTTTTTGTGATAATTCCACATATAAAAGCAAGCCGCATCCCTTGCCTATTATTTGGGATACATTAACTCACAAGCCTAAGAGCATAAGCCTAACTTGAAATGCGTCACATTTTTGCGCCACTTTCATTTAAAAGGAAGGTTATGCAAAATTCCACCCATGTTTAACTGGGAAAGTGCTGGCTGAATTGAACATTCCTATCAAATATACTGCAGCTGAAAAGTTTGCCTGTGAACATCTAATACAATGCATCTAAGAGAAATGCTGTAAATGTCTTTTTTTTTTTTTTTTAAATAGATAATTTCGTTTTTTTGGGGGCCCTATTTATATCTATTGAATGTGTTTTCTAATTTATTAAGCATTTAACGGCAGCTTTGTATATGTGCACAATTGCTCATTCTATAAATTAAAGAGCAACATATAGCTATGTTAGCACATCACATGGTTCATTTCTGGATTTTTTCTAAGTTTCTACTTAATATTAATTAACCAACATTGTACTTAACAAACTGTAAACATCAAGAAGACCCACAAACACACATTGAGCTCATTTCAGATATAAACAGAAAACACTCAGTACACACAATACAGCGCGCTTTAGCCATTTTTCATAAATAGCGCCGTCGCAATTTACTTACAGAACCGTTTGCAGATCCTAGTTGTAAGTCATATTTACAAGAAAAAAAAAGAAAACTTTTCTCAATTATTTCCAAGAATAGCGGACCCATACTTTATTAAACGTGATGGGGCCTACTCCGTGCTTCACATATAGTTCATAGGTTGGAGTTCCAATCGGAGGAACCGGACATGAGTCCTCCAACCGGGAGTCCCTTTTACAACCAAGACAAAACAAATTTCCAAGTCTGCTAAGACCAGGCATCTTCGCTCACTAGTCTAGCTTCAAACTTCAAAGGATTATCGTTTACGATAGTCTCGTGAATACACGAGTCCTTCGGCTTTGGTACTTGCAAGTTCCAAATCAAAGTGATCCCGAAGGGATACCAAACCAAATGTCCAACTAAGGACCAAACCAAGTGTCCAACTAAGGACTGGGAGACGCTCCACTTATACTTAACTGAAAATATCGATGACGTCACCAGAAGACTCGTCTTATCGTTTCGCTCTACCAAACATGAAGGGTCCAAATCAGGGCGATAGCCAGGGCAGCAGTCCTTCGTAGCCGTCGGGAAGCGGGGGAACCTCGCAGCAAAGACTTTCGGACCACGTCGACATGCAGGGGTCGATGAAGTGGCGGCCTTCCTCCAGAATTTTCACACGAAGCTCCCCACGGACCTCAGGCTTGGACCGGTACCGCTGGTATCGCCCCACGTTGGGCGCCAACTGAGGTACTGGGTTTTTCAGAACCGGTACTGATCCGGTAACCCAGCGGTGCCAGGGTACACCCAAAGACCTCGGGTACTTTCCTGATTCAGATCACAGAAACTCAGAGTCTTCTAGGTGAAGTCAAAGATCGAATTTATTGGCTGCAGCCAAGTAACAAGCGTCCTAGAAGTACAACAGCACAGTTTGTATGTTCTCAGGAGACTGTGTTTCAATGCAAAGTCAGGTTTCCTTATATACAGTTTTTTAAGCTTCAGGCAAACATTCTTGACATTTTGGTTGGTCATTCACATGTTTTCACTACAAAGGAAAAAACAGTGTCATGATGAAACCTCATATTTCATGTCATCCAACCCATAATAAATTACCTGGCAAGGCCCAGTATTTTACATCAGATAAGTGTGGACCCCCAATAAAAACGGGCACCTCCCCCTCGTAAAGTAAGAAGAAGAAAAGAGCAGGTGCAGGTGTGAGCAAGATTAGGCAGGGTGTGTGAGCGATAATAAGGGTTTTATGGCATGGTGTGCCTTGATGCTATCTGATTCGGCCACTGGGAGAGGGACTGACCAAAGAGGTTTGGCCTGAGGCAATGGTTCCAGCTTGCCCAGGTCAGAGAAAAGTCAATCAAGGTGTACGTGTCCTTGGAATCAAATCTGACTGTATTATAAGCCTATGTGAGGGCAACTTTTAAAAATGGCTGCCGTGTATAAAATGGGAGCCACGAGTGCAGGACGAAAATGGTGATTTCGAGGTGAAAACGCTGCTGGAATTGAGCGAAAATGCTCATGCTTAGTGTACTAGTCATTATCGGTCTTTTGATACTAAAATCGTACTGCTGTGGCAAAGTAAATTACATGGGTCCAGAATTTTTAGAATCACAACTTCCAATGTTTATCAGACACCACACAAGAAGTGCGCTGGTCCACAAAATTCAATACTTGTTTGTCTAAAGATGGCCACCAATACCTTTCTTTTAACCTTTTACAAGTAGCTGAAATACCTAGATGTCCCTCATGAGCTGCTTTTATAAGCAAAAGCCTCAAATCATAAGGAGGAATGCAAACAGGGCCTCTCATATACACACCATTCTCACACGATAATTCAGCAGCAAGTTGGTGATAAGTGTTAAGATCCCCACTGAACTTCTGATTTTTGGGCCAACCATGAGAAATATAAAACATCATCTCTGACAAGACAGAGGGGGTCATTACGACGACCGCCAGGGCCGGGGACCGCGGATGCACCGCCAACAGGCTGGCGGTGCATCCAGGCCAATTCTGACCACGGCGGTAAAGCCGCGGTCAGAAAAGGGAAACCGGCGGTTTCCCGACGGTTTTCCCCTGGCCTGAGGAATCCTCCATGGCGGCGCTGCAGGCAGCGCCGCCATGGGGATTCCGACCCCCTTACCGCCAGCCTGGTTCTGGCGGTTTTAACCACCAGAACCTGGTTGGCGGTAACGGGTGTCGTGGGGCCCCCTAACAGGACCCCACCAAGATTTTCAGTGTCTGCATAGCAGACACTGAAAATCGCGAAGGGTGCAACTGCACCCGTCGCACCCTTTCCACTCCGCCGGCTCCATTCGGAGCCGGCATCCTCGTGGAAGGGGGTTTCCCGCTGGGCTGGCGGGCGGCCTTCTGGCGGTCGCCCGCCAGCCCAGCAGGAAACTCAGAATTACCGCGGCGGTCTTTTGACCGCGCAGCGGTATTCTGACGGCGGTACTTTGGCAGGCGGCCTCCGCCACCCGCCAAAGTCAGAATGAGGCCCAGAGTCTCTTGACATAGCAGAATTCCAATCTTGCTCAGAAAATAAACCTTCAGAAGCTGAAACTACATCTACAGTACCAATTACACACTCTGTGTCTTCATGTTCTGTAACATTCAGAGGTAAAGGCAACCTGGTGAGGCAATCCGCCCTAACATTTTTCCCTCCAGGAAGGTATTTTACTTCTAAGTTGAACTCTTGCAACTTAGATAACAGCCTTACTAATCTTGAGGAGGCTTTACCTAAGCCATTCCCATCCATTAAGAATACAAGTAGCTTGTGATCGGTGAACAGAGTACAGGCCATACCCCAAATATAGCTTTTAAACTTGTGTACTGCCCAGACACAGGCAAGGGCTTCTCTCTCAATAGTGCTGTAGTTGATCTCAGCTTCTGAAAGAGATCTAGAGGCAAAAGCGATAGTGCGTTCTTGCCCTCCCACCCATTGACCAAAGACCGCCCCTAAACCTTTCATACTAGCATCCACCGCTAGAAAAGATTTGGCTGAGGGTATAAACGGCTTCAAAGCAGGAGCGGATAATATTCGTTTTTAATGGCATTAAACGCTGCCATAACTTGCTCATCCCATTGAAACTTACTGCCTTTCTTCAATAGATTTCTAAGGGGTTGAACCAACATTGCATACCCATCAACAAACCTCGAATAATATTCACAAAGGCCTAAAAATGAACGTAACTCATCTTTATTCGATGGGCAAGGTGCATTTGAGATAGCTTCCACATTTCCTTGTTTGGGCTTAATGCCATCAGAAGAAATAGAGTGTCCTAAATATTCTACATTCTGAACCAAGAATTTACATTTCTCACTCTTGATCGTGATACCACAGTCTCTGAGTATAGAGAATACTTTGTTCAAGACAACAACATGTTCTTCCACATCTTTAGTGTGAATTAAAATGTCATCCTGAAAAGCACATACGTTCTCAAAATCGCCAAACAAAGAATCCATTAACTTCTGAAAAACGCTTGCTGCAGAAGCTAGTCCAAACGGAAGTCTAAGATATTTATACGCCCCAAAAGGAGTCACAAAAGCAGTGAGTTCCTGAGAATCAAAACTAAGAGCAATCTGATGATACGCAGAGTGTAGATCAATAGTGGAGAAAATTTTAGAGGTGCCCAAGCTGGCAATCATCTCTTGTATACGAGGAAGGGGATGACAATCAATAATAATGTTTTTGTTCAAAGATCTTAAATCTACACACAACCTCAAATCCCCATTTTTCTTTTTAGTAAGGACAATGGGCGAAACCCACTCAGAAGAGTCTGTGGGGGTTATTATGCCATCTTTGACCAGCTTCTCTAAAAGATCTTTGAGCTGCCCTTTCACAGAGATGGGAATTGGTCTTACCTTATGCGAAACAGGAACAGCTCCATCTTTAAGCCTGATACAGTGTTCAAAGCCATTAACAACTCCGATAACATCGGCAAATACCTCAGGATATTTCTTGGTAAAAGATTCTGAGATGTTGGTAACTGGTACACTGACTTCCGACACTACTATAGGCATTTCTCCTAAACTGATGGGATTATCAAAACCAGGACGTAATACTATGCCCAACCTCGCAAGATCTTTCCATCCTATGATGTCTCTGCCATCCACTGCTACATATATCTTGGTCATGATGCTTCTACCTAAAATACATAAAGAAGACAAAAAAAACCTAAGAGGTCGATGTCATGATCTCCAAAAGCCTTGGGGCTAATGTCGGCATCATTTAATACCTTCGTAGTTGGCCAATATCTCCGGTAAGTAACATCTGCAATAATGGTGACAGGTGAGCCAGAATCAGCCATAACGGAAAGCTCAATAGAGTCAATAACTGCTTGGCAGATGGGTCCCTTGATATTTCTAACAGCGGTAATATCCACTGTTAGAACAACATTGGATAGATTATTAGCGCAGTCATCTACGTCATCTGACTGCACCCCTTTGGAATACACATTGTTAACTTTAACTTTCATGCCACTTCCACTAGGTTTGTAAGAACGGTAAGACTGCTTGCAAGCAATTTGGAAATGACCAATTTTTTGACATTTCAAACATTTTTTTCCTAAAGCTGGGCACAACTGGTTGTTGCTTAGATGATTGCGTGACCCACAACGGAAACAAAGTAGTGTACTCTTATTGAATTTTGTCATTCTTTCCCTTATATAGTTCACTTCAGAGTTTTCTATTACTTGACCAACTGCTACATTCTCTAAGTGCCCAGATACTACTTTAGAGGTAACAATAGATCTTTCAACAGCTTTAGCTATATCTAACATTTCCTCCAAAGTAGGATTTCGGCACACTAATAACCGTTCTTGAATTTTTTTAGAATAACAGTGGAACACAAACTGGTCTCTAATGTGCATGTCTACATGAGAACCAAAATCACATCTTGCAGCCAGCACACGCAAATTAGCCACAAATTCATCCACTGTCTCGTCCATAGATTGTTTGCACATTGCAAAGTTGAACCTTTCTAATAAAACATTGTAATCATCCGAAAATTGCTTTCCAATTCTTTCCTTTGCTTCATTATAAACATTCCATACAGTAGTGTCACCACTACTTTCACTTGGTGGAGAAATAATCGGTAAATTGTCAAAAACACGTTGCCAGGCCACCCCAAGATGATTAAATAAGAGTGCCAACTTCCTGGTGGGAGTAAAATCATTAGCATCAATAGCAACTAAGTAATTCTCAAAAATCCTTATCCATTCTCTCCACTTAATGTCCGGTTTTCCACTTTTAGATAAGAAAGGTGGAGGTTGAACTACTAAGTTGCTGGTCGCCATAAATTACGATAAAGCCAAAAATGAAGTTGAGATGTTTTGTAAACAAATTCCGTCCTAAATACTTGAGGCCAAAACACTTTCTTCACAAAATTTGTTGTACTTGTTTGTGGAAATCATTCCCTTTTAAATAAAATAAGTCCAGTTTAATTATATTATGTACTTCTTTAAAATGTCTGGATTCTCAATTATCAAATCACTGCAAAAATGTAGTAAAATGTGTGTGTTAAGCAGGCATTTTACTGCCGGGAAACTGTTACTAAGGCCCTTCGCGCGTTGCCCTCTGCGCGTCTCGTCTCCTTGGTGACGAGTTTCCAAAATTCGGAAGCGTGGCGTAGTACATAAGCGTCTTCGTTTCCAAAGCAACTTGACACGGAAAATTGACGCGGAGACACGTTGCTGCAGAAATACACGCGGCGTGTGACGACAGACAGAAGAACAAGGAACTGTTGAAACAACAAAAGGCTCACGCGCCGGTGGTTCACGCGCGGAGAGTTGAAATTAAACAATCCTCGCTCCAACAATCCTCGCGCTTTCAGCAGGTAAAATTCAACACCAAATATAAGAGCAGGATGAGTTGAAATAAAGCGCTGCGCAACCTTACGTACTGACGATCACGATGAGGCAAAATACTCTGCCAAATAGTATATGCTGGTCGGTGGACTTGTTCTCCCAGTGAACTCCAAATAGCTCCTAAATGTTTTCCAACGGAAACTTCACCCCACTCCTGGTACCAAAATGTAGGATGGTAGAAGTGGAAAACGATGAACTCCTCACATGCAGAAAGTGGGTGGAAACAGGTAAGATGTTTATTGTAAGTCCACGGCAGGCATACACAGCTGATCTGGATGGAAATCAGACTGGCAATGCCCGTCAGGAATCCAGAACCCAATAACAAAGATTCTGTTTCCCCAACGACATGGAATTACAAGCTTGAATATAAACAATGAGTAAGGGAAAGGAAATAAGAAACAACAAGCACAGGTACATACAATCATGAGAACAAAGTACTATACATACATACTACAGGCGGGTAGTGAATTGGGCTTTTGGGCTCCTGAAGGGCAGATTTAGGTGTCTGAACAGGACTGGTGGAGCCCTCTTCTACTCACCCAGGAAAGTGTGCCAGATCACTCTGGCATGCTGCATGCTCCACAACATCGCCCTGCAGAGGAATATCCCATACATCCCAGAGGAGGAGGAGCCTGCAGTGAGAATCCAGAAACACCAAGTGAGGATGACAGTTGTGAAGATGAAGAAGCTGACTTGCGGGAAGATCTCATCAACAGCTACTTTTGTTAAGTGCAAGTATGTCATGTGATTTCATGACTGTGACTGTACAATGAACTGTAGTTGTGAGAATGTGTGAAGTTGAGTGTTTTAGCAACAGTTAGGGAGCTGAAACTCATTAATATTCAGCCAAAGTCTGCTTGAGGAGGTGGCCTTTGACATACCCCCACCTTGATGATGCTGCTTTGTTTGTGTCAGTTTCATTTCAATGTAATTACATTTCCAGTATCTTGCTATGTGATTTATGTAATAGGTATGTTTTCAAGCCTATATTCCTTGTTTTTTCTTTGTACAGGAACCTTCAGCATGATATCCTCACATGGCATTTCAGAGTTGTGACATTGGCAGGTATCAGATACTGTTCTGACATGCAAAGTGGGCATGAATTGTTCGAGCTAACTTAGGTCACAGATTTTGGGTATATGAGACCAGTGCCAAGGCAGCTTGCACAGTGTTTGGGTAAAAGGTCAGAAGTGCACATTAGACTTGTTTTGTGTGCTGTGTTGGGCCAATTGCCTCATGTGTGTCATCATGTGGGCATGAAATATGTATTCATCTATTGCAAATAAGTCACTCACCCTTCACATTGGCTAAGCACTATTCTTCTATGACCTGTATGTAGCTGTAGATGTGTTTCATCAAAGCAGGTGACCGTGCCTGTGCCACAACACTGACATATATTTGTGTCATACCACCAGATGCATGGCCATTGGATTATGATGGTTCTGTGATCAGGGACTGTGGAACTGCCATCTTTCTGTATCTTTGATTATGTGATGTTGGATTCCTTTGGTGTGGTATGTGATAAGGCGCAAGTTGCTGACATCATTCACTTTAATGTTTGCCTATTCTACAGGACAATGTCTGACAAATCCCTCTCTTCCATGGTCTCGGGGGCAGTAACCTGGAACATGTACTTTGACTGGGTCTGAGCCATGCATTCTTATGTCACAAAGGTCCAGACATATGGATAGCCTGTGTGTTGTACACTTGAATAAGATGTTCGGTGTGATCAGACACTTGTATGCATGTGTTTGTGTGAAATGGTTGTAATCCTGTGCAGGACTCTGTGTACCTGTAACACATCCCTCCTTTAACAAGTAAGTTATATCTTCATATTATGGTTCACATGGTCTTATATCCCTACATGGCAAAATGTTGAAATTAAGCAAGGAGGCAATACGTTTGTGATGGGTGAATTTATTACAGTGCTGATGCACTAAATACAATTTTGACAGAAAAGATGAAAAATGCTAAAGTGAAGGTTTCAGTCATGGTGAATGAAAACATTGGAGTAGATGACACACCATTAGGAGTCCAGAGGCCAGAGTATTCCTCCAATTGGAACTGGTGGGTAGTTCAGGATAGGTCAACAGAGTGAATGTGTGGCACACAAAGGAGTTCCTCCAACTATTCATACATTTCCCTATACAAGTCCCTCAGTAGCTGCTTTATTTCCCGGAGTTCGGTTACTACATGGCCCATCACGCCTTGAGACTCCTGATAGACCCCATGACGTGGCTGATGGTGTCCTGGCCAGGATTGGCCCAGTTGCCTCACCCCGCTGGCCCACAGCATCCCTCCCATGCACCCTACTCCCACTTGCCTGTTCCCTTGCTCCAGGCTACACTCTCCCACTGGGTCCTGATGAAGAGGCAACCCGGCTCTGAGGTGTTGATGAAGCCACACTGAGACTCACTGTTGGTGACTGACCAGGTTGTCCAGATGGGCTATGAGTGTTGTATACGTCCAGTCGTCCAGGAGTGTCTTCTTCACTGAGGGCTTCATCCAGGGGGGGTAGTGGCTGTCTCTTCTGTTACCTTTTTGTGCCCAGTGGCAGCTCAACCTGATGATAGGAAAGATACAATGTTGCTGATCTACCTCCAACAATTTAATGTTACATTAAGCATAGACCTTGTACAAAGGTATTTTACAGTAAATTGTATTGTGGCAAGTAGCCATGATATTGATTGTGTTGACCTGACATTTGGAAGCATGCCAATTTCGTCTAAGTCAAGCAGCTGCTAAAATGTGCAGATCATTATACCTTGGGAGGATGGCCGGAGAATGCCATCTTGCCACCAGTGAAGTCAAAACAGTGGCCAGGCAAGATATGTCTTTGGCCATTTTGAGGCCTAGTTGAATGTTTTGAGGCAGACCCAGGACTATGTTGTATATATGACTGCAATCATCATGTGCCTAGTGCAGTGTGAATGTGTCTGCTGCCAATAGCATTCTAGTGATGGATCTTGAGGCGTGTGGGATAATTGTTTTACACAATGGGTTAGCTGTCCTTCCTGTCCTCAATAGATTAATCTTGGGTTAGCTGGTCAAGATGGAACTAGGTGGCCAAACTCATCACAGAGTTTGGCATGATCTGTAACTTGGTCCCTTCCAGGTGAGTAAACTTCAATTATTAGTTTGCAGGCAATGGTATTTGGACAAGTGATCACTGTTTTGGTGTTTGGAGTTACTGAAATAGTGCTTCCTGGGAGTTGCTGTCATGTCAATCTCCATACTACAGACACTTGACAAATGGTATCCTCCCGAATGAGTAAATTTAATTTGAGAGTAATGACACAGGGGTATTTGGGCATGAGAATACTGAGCTTGTGCTAGCAGTTGGAGGTACAGAGCCTCCTGGCATTAGCAGTCACGTCAACCCCTCTAATTCATACACTTGATAAATGTTATCCCCACAGGTGAGTACACTTCATTTGAGAGTTTAGAAAGAAGGGTATTTTAAGAACTGAACACTGGACTGGTGTTTTAAGTCAGTGGAACAGTGTTTCCTGGCCTTAGCAGTCATGTAACTCTCTGTACTACTCACACTATGCAGATATCATCCTCCCAGGTGAGTGTACCTCAATAGAGAGTTAAGACACAGGGGTCTTTGGAGACAAGAACACTGGGCTGGTGTTCGGAATTACAGAAACAGTGTCTGCTGAGAGTTGCTGTCAGGTCACTCTCACTACTCCTCAACACTTGACAAATGGAATTCCCCCCAGGTGAGTAAACTTTATTTGGGAGTGAGTTGCAAAACAGGGGTCTTTGGACAAGAGAATTTTGGGCTGGTGTTTGGAGTTACAGAAACAGTGCTTCCTGGGAGTTGCAGTCAGGTCACTGTCACTACTCTCCAATACTTGACAACTGGTATCCCCACAGGTGAGTAAACTTCATTTGGGAGTGAGTTGCCAAACAGGGGTCTTTGGACAAGAGAATTTTGGGCTGGTGTTTGGAGTTACAGAAACAGTGTTTCCTGGGAGTTGCAATCAGGTCACTGACACTACTCTCCAATACTTGACAACTGGTATCCCCACTGGTGAGTAAACTTCATTTGGGAGTGAGTTGCCAAACAGGGGTCTTTGGACAAGAGAACTCTGGGCTGGTGTTTGGAGATACAAAAACAGGGCATTCTGGCCTTAGCAGTCATGCCAGTCCCTGTACTACACACACCATACACATGTTATTCCCCCAGGTGAGTACACTTCATGTGAGATTTACCAAACAGGAGACTTTGGAGAAGACTACCCTGGGCTGGTGAATGAAGTAACAGTGACTGACCCTCCTTAGCACTCCTGCCACTCCCTCTGCTACAGACATTATACAAATGTTATCCTCCTAACTGAGTAAACTTACAATGACAGTTGCCAAACAGGGTTCTTTCAACAATTGATAACCGTTCTGGTGTTTTAAGTTTATGAAACAGTGCCTCATGTGACTTGAAGTCAGGTTAAACTGTCTAGTTCACACATGTTTCCAATGTTCTCTCCCCAGGTGAGTATGCTTCATTTGTGAGTTGACAAACAGGGGTAGATGGACAAGTGACCACTGTGTTGGTGTTTGGAGTCAGAGAAATAGGACCTGCTGGGTGTTGGAGTCATGCTAGTCCCTGCATACAAACATTAACCCCCAAAATGAGTACACTTCATGTGTGAGTTACCAGACAGGAGTCTTTGGAGGAGAGGACAGTGGACTGGTGGTTGGAGTGACAGTAAGAGATCCTCCTGTGAGTTGAAGTCATGTAACTCCCTGTACTACACACACTATAGAAATGGTGTCCTCTCAGGTGAGTACACTTCAATTGACACGGGTCCTTGGACAACAGTACACTGGGCTGGTGGTTGGTTTTCCAGGCACAGGGCCTTCCTTGCTTTAGTAGTAATGTCACTCCCTCTACTTCCCAGATTTGACAATTGGTATCCTCCCAGCTGAGTAAACTTAAATTGTGAGTTGCCAGACAGTGGTCTTTCGAAAAGTGACCACTGTTCCGGTGTTTGAAGTTGCTGAAACAGTGCCTCCTGGGAGCTGCAGTCAGGTCACTCTCTTTAGTACACAAACTTGAACAATGTTCTCCCCCCAGGTGAGTCCACTTTAATTGAGAGTTCACTAACAGATGTATTGTAGCATGTGACCACTGTGATAGTGTTTGTAGTTGCAGGAATAGTGCCTGGTGGGAGTTGTAGTCATGTCAGTGCCTGTAATACACACTTGACAAATGTTATCTCCCCAGGTGTGTACCCTTAAATTGATAGGTACCAAACAGGGGTATTTGGAGAAGTGGCCACTTGTCCTGCTGTTTGGAGTTATAGAAAAGTGCCTGCTGAGAGTTATAGTCATGTCAGTCCCTGTACTAAACACACTATACAAATGTCACCTCCCCAACTGAGTACACTTCAAATGTAAGTTGCCAAATAGAGGTCTTTGGATTGGTGGACACCAGACTGGTGTGTAAAAGTAGAAAAAGCGGAGCTGTGAGCATTCATGACATGACATTCAGTGATATGTTGTGACTTACGAGACTCCACTCCCCCAGGTATCCCTGTCAAGCCCTCATGATGCAGGATGTCTAAGACCTTCTCCTCCCAGGGAAAGAGATGCAATGGGGCACTCAGAGGGCCACCGCCAGTCTTTTTGTCTGGAGACCATGTAATGGACCTTGCGCCTGAGGTTGTTCCACCTCTTCCTAATTTCCTCCCTTATGTGCGGGGTGGTGTCTACAGCATTGACTCTGTTGACGATCCTGTCCTACAATTCAATTTTCCTACTCAAAGGAGTGTGCTGGACTTGTGCTCCAAACAATTGTGGCTCTACTCTAATGATTTCATCCACCATGACTCTTAACTTCTCTTCTGGGAAACAGGGATTTTTTAAACGTGACATGGTGGGAACAAAAAGAAACAGGTGACAGTGACTCACTTAAGAGGAGAAGTGACAAAGGGTATGGCTGGGCAAAAGAGTGTGTTCAGGGTGTTGTATGGGATGGTGAAAAAATAAATGGTGCCTAGTATCTGTACTGTGTGGAAAACAATTAGATCTGGATTCTGTGTGTTGCAGTGTAAATACAAAGAATTGTGGTGTGTTGCAGGGTGTGCTTTATTGTGCAGGTTTGTCCAGTGTACTAATCTGTGTCAGCTGTGTTGTTTTCAAATTCACCCAATGTGCAGTTGTGTATTACTTTGGTGACAGCCGTGGTTCGGACCGCCATTGGTTGACCACCATGGGGGTCCACCATGGCAACTGTGTGCTTGTAATACGGTCAGTGGTTAGTCACGGTGCTATTGGTGCTAGCGGTCAGAACACCTATTTCCAGGCCTCCGCGTGGCTGCTGGTCTGTCTTTTTTGGTTGGCGGTCAGTGGTCCTGCCTGTTTGACTTGTATAAGGGTGGTCTGAAACCGCCAACATAGCGGTCTGGTGGTCTGACCGCCAAATTCGTAATGAGGCCCTAAGATAGTTGGTCCCATCCCATGGATCACCCCCTGCCTGTACCATGCAAAGAACTTCAAGCGATAGTCTTATGGCATATGAAAACCAGTAAATGGCTTTGAGAGTGTGGACAATATGGTCGAATCTGTTTAGGTTAAGAAATTACTTCACTGCTATATTCTGGAATCCTTAGTTTGAAGGTGAACATTTTAGTGAGTCTGACATAGAAGGCAGTTGCACTGTACAGTGGGGTCATTATTAGCATCGAAGAGAGCACTAAATAGGGGAAGACACATCAAGGTATTCTGATAGTGATTTTCTTGGGTTTACTTTGCATTCATTTTGTTCCCAGACAGAGTGGTGACAAAAATCACTTCCCATACATTGCTACCACCCTCCAGCTGGATTTGTAATGTACATTAGACAATGGTCTCACAGATGTCTCTTGTGCTTTAGTTAGCAAAAAAGTGACAGATCATAGAGCTTGAACTAGTCTTTGCCACTATGATTTCCACTGGGCAGCATTTGATTCCATTGACTTATTTTTCTAGTCTGTGCCAACAGCGCCACTGCTTCTGTTTCATTGATCATAGATACGAGAAATGGACCATTTACATATACTATCAAATATCATAGGAGAGAATAAAAGGAAAGAACCACTCATTGAGTAATCAGAGTTATCACAAATATTCATTCTGTATACATTGAGTCTTCCACCATTATAAGGATATATTCTTTGTGAACTGCAATTAAAGCACTGGTTATGAGTCAGACTGTAATTACCGTATAGAGTTCTGCTTCACCCTATTTAGAGTTTGCAATTGTTGTTGCACCTAGTTTGCCAGGGTGCAGTAATTTCACACAGAAAACGTTTTGGCTGCAGCAGTAGCCAAGCCTCATTCTCTGTTTTATTTGTGGCAGGGGGGAATGTATAATGCTCCCCTCCCTCATGCCAGGAGCAGGTGGTAAACTCATCCATAAAATCCAATTCTACCTCCTGTAATCCCAGGTCCCACAGGGTAATTTCTCATTCCATGGATCTTTTATTGTACTTATATAGAACAGGTGTGGATTTTCTGAATTGTAAAGGTAAGTCCAGATGCAAATGTACCACTGTACCAGTACCGCGCAATTCAGAATCAGGGCCTAAGAAGGGTATACAAGACCAAGGAGGGAACTGGAACAAAAAAGATCATGCAGAAATGGCTCACTACCTATTAAGCATTTTCATGCAATAACCCAGCCTCCAGTCTGTATTCCATTGAAAAACAAAAAGAAGACAGAGCGATTCTTCTGTCCTTTCCTAAACGTCAACATTACGCGTCCATTGGAGTAGTATTCTTGGGGATTCTGGGTGGGTCAGTGCTCCAGGCCTGGTTTTAAAAAAATGCATCTTTGCATCCTCAGGTATACTGACATTGGTGGAAAATGTCTGCAGCAACAACTTGGAAATTGGGAGTCAACTTGCAGTAAATGTCCAGTATTTAGAATTACACATAGTATTTTTCAAACCAGAACTTAAACTTGTAATGCCCGGTTTCAGGGGTGGAGATAACGACTAAAATCATTAAATGAATCCCTGGTGTATCCTGCCCTGAATACAGAGCAACTCATTATGTAGCCCAAAACTGACTGGGCTGCACCTTAAAGTTGAGTGAGTCAATATGTTTTGTTGAAAATATCTTCCCTTACAGAGCGGAACATATAAGGACTATTTTACTTCAGCATGGATTTGAAGCCTTAAAAACGAATCAGTCAACAAATGAGAGCAACTAACATCGAAGTTCAGAATAGTAACTGCTTTTTTGTTTAAACGGTTTTATACAGAAATCAAAATTTTACGGAACATATTTGTGGTTTGCTTTTTCAAACCATTGCTCACTGCAAAGCGCCTGTAAATCCGCCTGCCAGTAATAGGTTCTGCTTTTATTTATCACAATAAACTAAAATAAACGTCTTGATTTCTTTTTATGTGTCAAGAGAGATGACTTAAAAATAATAAAACTTTAAAGGTTATTATGAAAATGACCTGACATATTATAAAATGCCTATTGATTTTCCCAAAAGGTATTATGTACATCCAGTTCGATGGATTTCTTTTTCCCACACTGTTTAGCCATTGCTTCATTAATCAGTAACAAAATAAAACAAGCATTTTCAATGCAAGGAGTCTCGCATTTGCTCGAGTTAGAGCTATTAGCGTTGTAAACTCCTAACAGGACTTTTCTTGCCACACAAATTAAAAGAAAAAAAAACGCAGTGTGATCGCACTATGTAAAATGCAGCGTGATCGTGCTGAAGTAGAAAACGGAAAAAAACAAGCAGGATCGTGCTATGTAAACCCCAGCACGATAGCGCTGCGTGGAAAATAAACAGATAAAGTAGTTCGGAAACCATGCTGAAAACATCGAGCCTCGTGTGTTTATAGTAGTTTACTGGTGCTGTGTAGGTGGGCTAAACACCGGAAAAGGCATGACGTATGTATGCCTTTCACAAATGAAAGCAAGCGGATTATAAAAGGCAAGCCCACAAACCAATGTAAGGGACTGATGTGACATGGGCGTGGTTGGAAGCCCAAAGAGAGATTACTACAGGGGATGAAGTGCTTTTGCTCACCCCTAATGCATTGGTGCATCCGGCACGTAGAAGAGGTGCGGCATTAGTCGCACCAAAGGCAGGAGGCAGCAAATGGTAGTACTTGGCACCGCAGTGAGGTCATCCGAATGCACCCACCCGGGAGGCCTTTAAAAAAGCGGCATGCGAGGATCGACTACATCATTCCTTGACCATTCATGGGGCAGGTACTCTGCACCTCCTCCTCACTGACTGTTGTATCAACACAAAACAATACCTACCCACACTCTCCTAAGCAAAAGCAGGAATGGTGGAATTGGTAAGCAGAAGGGAACGTGAACACACAGAAATTGGACTAGTTTGCTGGTTCCTCTATCCCCTTGGAGGGGTAATTAATCTTTTGGGGCACTGGGCTAGCAGGAGGGGATACTGACCTGCTGGTGGTCCTGGACCTTTGTGCCCTACCTTGAATTGCGTGGATCTGATGATCGATGGGGACCGTGGCTGGTGACAGGTGCAGTGGCAGGGATAGAGAGTTATGTGGTTCCCTGGTAGTCTGCATTACTGCATGTATTTTCACATCCCTTTGTTGTACTTCTGTGGGGAGAGGGGAAGCTTGCATTTAACAGATGTTATGATCTGTGTTCTCAGGTACCCTTCTGGAGGAATGTATATTGTTGGCACTACATGCTTGCCCCTGCGGGGATGTCTATATTTTAAAAGTTTTACTTCATAACAAGGTGTGATGGCATTTCATTTTGGGGCAAACATGCCTTTGTACAATGTATGATGCAAGGGTCAACTGCCTTATCTTCTCACTGGATCCTCATATCTAAGTTGTGCATTACAGGGTTTTACTCTCTCCTCTTGTGAGTCTGTGAATTTAAACATGTATGTCTTGATAAACCCTGCAATGGTGTATGTCTCCCTATGTTACTGTAATGCTACTATTTTAAATTTGTGGTGAGGGGACTTGCACGTTACGAGCACACATAGGGGGTCATTCTGACCCTGGCGGTCCATGACCGCCATGGCGGAGGGCGGCGGAAGCACCGCCAACAGGCTGGCGGTGCTTCCTGGGCGATTCTGACCACGGCGGTAAAGCCGCGGTCAGAAAAGGGGAGCCGGCGGTTTCCCGCTGGCCCAGGGAATCCGCCATGGCGGCGCTGCTTGCAGCACCGCCATGAGGATTCCGACCGCCTTCCCGCCAGCCTGTTTCTGGCGGTGTCTACCGCCAGAACCAGGATAGCGGGAACGGGTGCTGTGGGGCCCCTGGGGGCCCTTGCACTGCCCATGCCACTTGCATGGGCAGTGCAGAGGCCCCCTAACAGGGCCCCACAAAGATTTTCACTGTCTGCTACGCAGACAGTGAAAATCGCGACGGGTGCCACTGCACCCGTCGCACCCCTGCAACTCCGCCGGCTCCATTCCGAGCCGGCTTCATTGTTGAAAGGGGTTTCCCGCTGGGCCGGCCGGCGGTCTTCTGGCGGTCGCCCGCCGGCCCAGCGGGAAAGCCGGAATGGCCGCCGCGGTCTTTTGAACGCGGAGCGGTCTTTCGGCGGGAACCACTAGGCGGGCGGCGACCGCTGACCGCCGCGGTCAGAATGACCGCCATAGTGAGAGTCCCATTTATAAAGGTAAATTACCTAGTGGAAACTTACATATTCATAGTCGCACACTCGCCTGAGTGTCCATTTCAGTTTATAGGAATTCATACAAAAGGAGTATTTCTTCTCAGCAGTAAACATGTCTCTCCACCTCTGGCAATGACGAAAATAAAGAGGAGTATAGAAGCACTCATGAAAATACGTCCCTAATGTTAATGCATAGAACAATCTGGTCATATTTCTTATGTGTATCCAGGTAATCAGCATAGGCAGGGCTAAACGCAGTGAACATATAACTTTAATATAATTGCCTATACCTTGGATATGATTGCAAATGGGGGAAATAGGTAATTAGCTGCTATGGACCACATCCACACACCAAGCTACAATGACAATCAGAAGCACATAAAATGAGTCCAATACTCAAGTCTCTGCCTTCTTCTAGGTATGACGTGCTTTGCATTGGAGCCTAAACGGACTGCCTGGACCAGCAAGATGCAGACGATCCCCTTTACTAGGAAGAAGGACTTTTCTGAGGTGGAAGCACATTGTGGTCAACTTTCGAGCTGACCACTCTGGTGAATTACAGGGTCTGAATCCACACTCCCACAATTGAGAGCAGAAAGCAAGCCATGAAGCAAGACATTACAGATAGGGTGAATGCATTAGAGCCGTAGTTTTTAGGCCACTGATCACTGAGCAGGACAGACTCATGCCCATTGTCTATCTGGTCTGCCTGCATGTCCACCAGCCCCTCCAATCCACCTGTTTCTGACTCAATGCAAGACCTATTTTGCATAGCCAGGGAAGTGAGCAACTTATGGATGTGAACATCAATCACCACCACCATAATCATGTAGCTCACCAGTCATCATCACCACCGTCTCACACACCCAAACACTTAATTGGTGTACAACATTTGCCAACATGTAATTATGTAGTTATTTATTTATACTCCCTGTCAGACTAAATGTATTTGCACCAACGTGTATGCTGACCATCATGTCTTGTGCATAGGTGTCTACACAACAAGACAAGTGTAATATGAGTTGAAATGTGTGGAAATATATTGGCATGTGCAAACTGAAATTTCTACAAGACTGGCATACCAACAACTGCCTTCTCACATAGTAAACCCCAAAAGAAGACATTAAAAATAATAAATAAGTCAAAATAAAACCTACTAAAAATAGTAGGAGGTGGGAGCACACATATTACCCAACATAGAGATGGCCCTCCCCTGGCTGTCTTAGCTACCCTTCTCACTGTCAAAGTGGGAAGTGAATGATGCCATATTTTCTGTGCTGGCAGGTCCAAAGGCACAGCAGGAACAGGGAAAGGGAAAAACATATGGCTGTAGGGTCAAGGATAGTAGGATGGGTGGGACTCACAAAGGAAATGGAAGAGAATGCATAGGGTGGTCTTGGAGTGTTTATGGAAGTAGTTCAAAAGAAGAGAAGGGAGGTAACATTACTGTGGTGAGCACTGTGAATACTGAGTAGCCTCAAGCCACATCTCTATAGCTACCAGATCCTTCTCCAGGGCCTGCACAATGGCATTCTGTCCAGCCAACATCTTACTCAATAGTTCCTATACTGTCTCCAGTGATGTGTTGCAAGGAGGTACAGGAGACATGTGAGGGCTTATGAGTGTTTGAGTCAGAATGAATCAACAGGCATGGATGAACTGATGGGCTGTCACATGTTTTGGGATGGGAAAGGGCAGAAGAGGAGCACTCAAGCTGGGATGATGAAGTAGTCTGATGCTTGGTCACCAATGATTATTCATGCCAAAGAGGACCATCTTCTTCATCCTGACCAGTAGTGGTGTCCATCTCTCCCTCTTGGGTTCCATCCCATCCTACTGGTGGCCTCCACTAGGTAATTATAGTTCGGACTTGGGGCCATATGTACGAACGCATTTTTCCATTGACACAAAATGGGTAAAACCCTTTGCTACATCTGGCCCTTAGTTTCTATGGAAAAAGTGTTTTTTACTTGCCTATATCTTTGGTGCCAGCTGATAAACTTTTCTGAAAAAATGTGCTGCTGTCTGGAAAGTTTTGGGGTGATCCATCAAGCGAAGGCTGAGGAAAAGGGGGGTCCCAAAATTTGTGTTTTTCCCTGTTAATTTCCAAAAGGATTTTGAACAGGAATAGTGGCCTAACCACTGGACGGATTTACCCAATATTGGGCAGAAAGCAAGCTCTTGGTCCAGAATTTAACATTTTTGTAATTTAGTGTAAATCCATTTGGTAGTTTTTGAAATATTTAAGAAAAAACAAATGTGTATATATAGGGATGCGGCAGCCCTGCAAACCCTCCTGATCTTGTGCTGAGATCTGATTGGCTGCCAACACTTCAACAAGGAAGTGTTGGAAGCCACCTTGGGCCTCAGCTTCAAACGAGTCCCAGTACAAAGGCAAAAAATAAGAAAAGGTGCCAGGGTAGGGACACCCTGACACCTTAGCTCTGATGCTGGGTCCCCAGAAGGACCTCCCCCCACCCCACTGGGCAAAAAGCATTTAAAAAAAAAAATCTGCAAATTTGCGAAGGGGTAATGAATCTACGTCAAAAATTAGAAAAGAAAAATTAAAGTGCTGGCTCCTGCACATGTTTTAATGAAGCCCCTGGGTGGGTCAGTTCCTGGGGGCATGTTAAAATACAGGAGGGGGCAGACGGGCCCCCCTCCTGGGGCATTTTCAAGCCTCACGGACCACCACCTCCTCTGGGTAGTTTTGACTATATGCAGGGGGCTGTATGCCCCCCCTTGCAGAACCGGAGACAGCCACCTCCCCGGGACAAACATTTAATTTGTTGTGGGAGGGCAAAGCGGCATCCAACAGCCCCAGGGACCGCCACCTCCCTGGGGCTAATATTGATTTGTGTGGGGGGCCATGCGGCTGCCCTGCAGCCTCAGGAAGTGCCATCTTCACAGGGCTATTAATGTAAATTAAGGGGGGGTGCGTGCAGCCCCCCCTGGCAACCCCAGGGACCGCCACCTCCCCGGGGCTGAATTTGAAGAATGAAGGGGATTGGTTGCGGGTCCCGGGGACCACCACTCCCCTGAAGCAAATTCAACTGTTGGAGGGAGGCTGTGCTGCACCCCTTGAAGAGCCAATAATGGCCCTGGGGACAGCCACTCATGAGGCCTGGCTCCTGCTATGTCCTGGGGTGCACGCCCACGGGGCATAGCTGTTTGCTCTGACTTGGTGGGAGCTGTGACAGCTCCTGCCAAGTCAGAGCAAACAATCCACTCATAGCTAGTGAGGGCTGTCAAACAGCTCACACTTGCTGCAAGAAAGGTTTCCTCTGTTTTCCTGCCTGTGGAAATGCAGCCAGGGAAACAGAGAAAACAATTGCTATCACAGAGAGGGAGCTGTATCTTAAGCAGCTTCCTCTCTGTGACAGCAATGTGGCTCCCACAGGAGGTGGGCAGTTGGCTCGGACCATAGGGACCTTCAGGCTCCCCCTGGGTCCCATTTTACACTGGGTGCCCTGGAGGCCACACAGGACAGATGGCTGGGCCCCGGACAATGGGGTCCTCGGGGCTGAGATCAGCTGAGGGAGTGGGGCCTCATGGCCCCGTCCCCCCAAAAAATATAAAATGTCTGGGACGGGCCCCAGGGGAATGGGGTCTCTGGGGCCGAGATTGGCCTGGGGAGTAAGGCCACAGGGGCCCACCTCCCCCACATTGGCCATTCACCTAATCAGGTAGCACTTACTTACTAACCAGTAGAAAGTACTCCCTCTTACACCCACTCTGACACAGATATAGACCTTCTCCTACCCACTCTCACACCCAGGCAGACACTCTCACAGCCATTCTCACACCCAGAGAAACCCTCTCACACCCAAAAAGACAGCTGCGGCCAACTCCTGATGCAAAGCAGCCAAACAGTGCACAGTGTGGGGTTGGGTGGTTATAGGAGGTTGGCAGGCCCTACAGCCAACCACCACTGTACACCGCCAAAGGGCTGCACACTGGTGGTTGGATTTATGTATAGTAATTAAAAATTATTATACATAAAGAAAACCATAGAAACTTACTGAAAAAACACGTTACAGGGAAGTTACAGTTAGGAAATAGAATTTAAAAAAAACTTAGAAATTCACTTAAAAAAAACAAAGGTTACAGGGATGTTATAATTAGGTTCTGAATTTTCTGGCACAAAACCAGAGAAATTCAACAGTTATCTTTACAGTTCTTTCAAGTAATTATAAATAACTTGCAGCCTAAGGTAACTATGACTCGGAGCCTCGCCATGCACTGCTGATTACCCCAGATGTTACAGCACTCATGGCAACTTTTATAATGTCAATAAAATATTAATGAAACATTAGAAGTCAAATTATTGAAGAAAAAATTGTGCATCATGGGGGAGTGAGTTATAGTTAGCTTAGGCCTCATGACTCCTGGGGTAAGAACCTCTGCTCTTGGAGCCAGAACACAAAGCCTTTCCTGGGTGAAGGTGTTACACCTCCTCCTCTAGGCAGGCACCCAGGCCTAGCTGTGAGCCTTAAAGGCTTTACCGCCTTTGAAATCTGACCTCTGACTGTGCTGCCAGCAGCAGATGGCCACCCAGTGTTTGAGTGGGAAAACCAGCAGAGAAACGTAGTCAGAGTAGGAAGAGTGGCCCCCTCAGCCTGTACCACCCCCACAGATGTGGCAGGCAAGATAACCACTCTATTTTATTTTTCTCCATCTTGGATGGCAGGAAAATGGCCAATCAGGGTTAGGGATGTGACCTCTTCCCACAGGAAGTGGTCACATAGTGGGTATAGCCACTCTAAGATAGGCGACCCATTGCCCAATACCAGGCACTCCGAGGTACAGTGCTGCCAATGTCAGACACCCAGGAGAAAAGTCCACTCCAGAGTCTCCAAGGATCAGAAAGAAGCACTCCAAGGTTCAGAAATAAGCACTAGTTGAAGGGCTTCAGGACACCCAAGAATCACCACCCAGAGTGTCCCTGCTGACCTACAATATAACCTCAAAGTGACCTGCACCTGGCTCCAAAGACTCCTCGGTTCCTGCTTCAGAAACAAGCTGTGCTCTAGGGGTCCCTAGGGTGACACTTGTGAGAGCATTGCCTGATTGTGCCTGCATTTTTTAAGATTCCTCCTCTTGATTCCTATGGTGCATAATTATGCACAAAGAAACTGTTTTGGCTAAACTTTGAAAAATCATAACTTAAAAAGTACTTGCCAGATTTTGATGATCTTGGTTTTAAAAAATGTATAAAATCTGAAGTATTTTTGTAAATTGGTCTTGAGTTATTCGTTTGAGTATGTGTCCATATTCATTGATACTGTGAGTACAACAAATGCTTAACACATCTCCAAGATAAGCCTAACTGCTCCCCCACACTACCACAAAAACAGAGCATTAGGTGGTCTACTTTTACCTCTGGATACCAAAGTGGAGTTGCTTGGACTCTCAGCACAGTGCACATCTTTTTTGTACACTATATAGAGTGCCAGTATCCGTCAGCCAGCAACTAGACAAATTGAAAAACAGCTGAGCTAACAGCTCGCCTACACTACCACAAAACAGAGCATTAGGTGGTCTGCTTTTTACCTCTGGATACCAAAGTGGAGTTGCTTGGACTCTCTGCACAGTGCACATTCTTTTCATGCACTATATAGAGAGCCAGCCTCCTACAGCCAGCAAGTGGAAAAATGGAAAAAGTGGATCTATCCCCATCAGACGTTTATGAGCACTACAGCATCCATTTGTTACATTCGAAAGAAGACATTGGTGATGCTATTAAGCTGTTTCAAATGAAACAAGCAAAGGGAGATCCCGTGAGTGTGTGGGAATAAAGTTTAGAGGTTCGCTGTTTTCCCCAGTTGTTTCCCACTGGAGTAGGGGGTCGCTATGATGACTGGCCCATACAAATAGCAACAGCTAAATACACATCAACAAGATTATATTCAGAGTATCCAAGATTCAGACAGTGTATCCCATACATATTTCACCTTCTGTTTGAGAGTGACTTGTTTGGACTTTCGTATGCAGTGAATCGTATTCTAAAAACAGGAGTTAATCTTCAAAATCTCAGTGTGAGAGATATTGTTAACAAAGTTAAGGAAAAGGACCAAAACCTAAAATACAACTTGATTAACTTAATGGCATGCCAACGTGCACATGCACCACAGGTTCCAATTTATGCTTTCTTTTCTTTGCAACAAAAACAATCCTGCACTTGGAAAAGTAACTGATTTCTTTTGGTAGAAATAGTACCAGGCAATAGGTGCAACTCATAGTCTCATGCTGCTATGGATAAAAGATGAGACCAAATTTGGAGCAGACACTGATGAGTCTGTGCTGTCTTTCACAGAGCAGTATGTGACGTGTACCATACCAAAACACACTGGCAAAAGAGGTCTCAGAGAACAGGTTTTGCATTTCCAAACACATAGATGCGGGAAGTACTGCCATCGTACTTATTGAGCCAAAGTAAATTTTTACAAAAGATGTAGATTTGAATTTCCAAGACCTGTCATTCCAAAAGGAAGAGTGAACAGCTTCTTGTCTTTCGTCAGTGTTAGACTTGGCATTCTTGGCGTGGTCTCTCCTAACGTTTTGCCTCTGTTTCCCAGGTTGTTGATGTGCTCTGGACTCTGTGTTTGCTATTTTTGTTACTCTGGGCACTTTACCACTGCTATCTAGTGCTAAAGTGCAAGTGCTCCTATACAAAATGTGTATGTAATTGGTTTATCCATAATTGGCATATTTGATTTACTGGTAAGTCCCTAGTACAGTGCACTGGAGATGCCCAGGGCCTGTAAATCAAATGCTACTAGTGGGCCTGCAGCACTGGTTGTGCCACTCACATTAGTAGCTTTGTAATCATGTTTCAGACCTGCCACTGCAGTGTCTGTGTGTGCAGTTTTAAACTGCCAATTAGACTTGGCGAGTGTACCCACTTGCCAGGCCAAAACTGTCCCTTTTGTTACATGTAAGACTCCCCTAAGGTGGGCCCTAGGTAGCCCCATGGGCAGGGTGCAGTGTATGTTTAAGGTAGGACGTATACTAATGTGTTTTATATGTCCACAGTGAAATACAGCTAAATTCGTTTTTCACTGTTGCAAGGCCTATTCCTCTCATAGGTTAACATGGGGGCTGCCTTTAAATATAACTAAAGAGTAGATTCCCTTTGGGAGCAGATAGACGTGTGGAGTTTGGGGTCTCTAAGCTCACAATTTAAAAATACATCTTTTAGTAAAGTTGATTTTAAGATTGTGTGTTTGAAAACGCCACTTTTAGAAAGTGAGTGTTTTCTTGCTTAAACCATTCTGTGACTTTGTCTGTTTGTGGATTACCTGTCTGGGTCAGTTTGACAGTAGGCCTGTTTGCACCTCTTTCTAGACAGTGACACATAGGGAGCTGGGGTGTATCCTGCATATCCTGATTAGCCATCTGTGCTAGGAGGGAGGGGAGGAGTCGTCACTCACACCTGAAAGGGCTATGCCTGCCCTCACACTGGGGCCTGGCCTGGGCAAGGCAGGATTTCACAAACAAGAGAGACTTTCCTTTGAAGTATGCCTACTTCAAAGGCCAAAATGGGTATAAAAAGGGCACCCAAAACCACAGACTTGAGATCACTTCTGGACATCAAGAGGAACCTCTGCCTGAAGAAGAGCTGAAGAGCTGAAGAGCTGAGGAGAAGTGCTGCCCTGCCTGTGCTTTGAGGAGCTATCCTGCAGTTGCTGCTTCTGCCAGTGTAAGGTGACAAAGACTGGACTTTTTTGTGCATTCCTGCTTGTGAAGAAATCTCCAAGGGCTTGTCCTGAGCTTGTCTCCTGTTGTTGAAGTCTCAGGACCATCAAAGACTTCCCCTGCCAGCACCTGGACTCTCTGCTGAGACTCCTGCCTTGCCAAGTGGTGCCCTATCCAGTTCCTGGGACCTTGACAGGTGAAGCTGGCAGACCAAGGTTGGAAATCCACGCACATACCGCTGTGCGGGGAAATTTTCAACCCAACCTCCTGAGCGCGGCTGAAAAAAGACGCGCCACCGGTTTCACGGCTGAAATCGACGCTCTGCCTGCAGCGCAGCTGGAAGATCTATGCACGCGGCTGGAGAAATGGCGCACGGCATCGCTGATGGAGGATGCAATGACACAACATCGCTGGGTGCGGAAAAACAACGCAAGCCTGCCCGGACCTGAGGTGTTTTGTCCGGGTCTACGCATCACTCTCCTGCGGGTAAAAGAAATGACGCACGCCGATCTGACCGGAGAAGGAGAAACGACGCACGGTCTCACTTGTGGGTGAGAAATCGATGCATCGCTAACCTTTTTTGATGCACACTTGCCACTGCGTGTTATTTTGACCATACCCAGGTACTTTTCAATGCTAACAGTGTTAGCATTGTTTTCTAAAGGATTTAAGCCTCTTTTTGCATTTTAATTAATAACTTGAATTGTGTATATTATATTTTTGTCATTTTGGTCTTGTTTTGTTAAGATAATATTTTCTATTTTTCTAAACCTGTGTTGTGTCTTTTTTTATTTTTTTTCTCGGAGGTACTGTGTATGTTGGTACAAATACTTTACACATAGCCCTCTGGAGTTAAGCCTGCCTGCTCGTGCCAAGCTACCAAGGGGGTGAGCGGGCACTAGCTGAGTGTGATTTTCCTTTACCCTGACTAGAGTGAGGGTCCTTGCTTGGACAGGGGGTAACCTGACTGCCAACCAAATACCCCATTTCTAACAGTCAGACTAACACTGACACTGAAACACCAAAGAACACATATAACCTAAAAAGAAAGAGGCTCACAAATATACTAATGACTATGAGCCTGTGATTTTGAAAATGTGGAATGCTAATGTGGACATACATTTTGTTGCATACAACTCCATCACTGAGGCTCAGTATGTCACGTAATACATTACAAAAGCTGAAAAGACAGAAATGAAGATGTGGGAGGAGATTTCTGCAGAGAAGACACTTAGCAAGAAATTGTATTCTTTCAGCTTGAAAATGCTTCCCAATAGGGAAATGGGATCCTATGAAGCCTGTGACAGGTTGAGTTCAGTTAGTTTGTTCTCAAAATCAAAAGGAATTGTCTTGGTAAGTCTTGGTCTAGCTGGTACACGAAATAGAGTGCTAAAATATTTTTCAGAAAATTCAGTACCTAGCAGAGATTGAACCAAAAAGTACAGACATTGTGAAATCAAATATGTTGGCTACATATTGTCAAAGAAGAAGTCCACATCTAGAAGACAAGTGCCTTTATGAAATTCTTCAAAACTACAAGTGACAACATAGAAGAAGGTAAATATTCAGTATGTGTGTATCGTGGTTGTTTAATCAGACATACAAAGGAAAATCTAACTAAACACAAAAAACTTAGTTGCCTAACTTCCGAAAAAGGGAGTTTTTCTATTTAACTGTTCTTCAACTAATCAAGCCTTGACATTGTGAATTGGAATTACTTGGAGTGTATGACTGCATGAAGATTCTTTTAATGCTGTCAAAGATACTATTCAGTGTCCTATTCTCACACTATTTACAAATGTAAAATGGTGAGATACAACAAAAAGAAATGATTGCTGCTGAGGTTGTCAAGGATAGGTCTTAAAGCCGCCAAAGTTCAGAACCACGAAGTCAAGGTCCTCTTGGACAACCTATAATTGAAAACAAAGCTGCAATAGCTATGAATGAATTGAAACTGCAATGGAACAAGTGAGAGAGGATCTAGAACAATTAATAGGACAACTCAGCAATGAACAGAAGGATATTTATATTGAAGTAAAAGACAAAATAGAACATGGATTTCTTCAGGAAAAGAAAGAATGTAATTGCTCATAATTCAAGCCAATATTTGTATATATCAGTGGCCAAGCTGGTACTGGGAAAAGCTTTTTAAATAAAGTTCCCTCCATTCTACACAAGACTACAGAATCACATTTATTGTGTATAGTAACAGCATCAACTGAATTACCTGCACACAATATCAACGGAATAACTTTACATACATTACTTATGCTACCCGTAGAGCATGATAATAAACTGGAATGCCAGAAGTTATCTGGTGACGCTTGTCATGAGGTGGCAAGTATTTTGAAGGCATTGAAGCTTTTAATTATTGAAGAGGTAAACATAGTTTCAAATTTAATGCTTGCTTGTGTTCATTTGAGAATGAAACAGATTTAAAAACTGAATACAACATCTTGTTTGGAGGAAAGCATTCAATTGTTTTTGGTGACCTACTACAACTTACTCCTGTAAAAGGACAGCCTGTTTTCAAACTTCTTTTACATGAAGAAACTCGGACTTCTTTGAGAAGTATTGGCAATTTAAACATTTGACAGTATTTCAAATACAAGGAACTTGTGAAAAATATGTGTCAAGCCTCTGACATATAATATGGAAATATTCTAAAGGACATTAGAGTAGGAGTTCTGATAGTGGTGGGAAAACATATGTTGGAAAGTTAGTTTATTAAGAAACAGTTTTCCTGTAAGAGCAAGGTAGCAGATCTAATATGTGACATTTGTAAAGAAGGGAAATCCATAGTTTCTTTAATGCCTACCCTTCAAGAGTGTGCTGAATTTAATGAAGAATTACTAAAACTAGAGAATGAGGACATTTTGTAGATGTCTGCTATTGACAAAATAGAACACCAAAGAGTAACACTGCTACTCAGTGAAAAATTAAAAGATAAATTGAACTCTTTGGAGAAATTTGTGTCCTGGACTAGAAAAGTGTTTGCATGTCTGCAAAAACTGTAGTGTAATTTTAAAACATAATTTAAGTGATGAAAAAGGATTAGTAAATGGTGCAATAGGTAAAGTTATTGATTACATTAAATACCCTAACTCTGATGAGGTTGAATTCTTAACTGTAAGGTTTGATCAGGTTGATGCCGTGAAGCAAATTGGACAATGTGTTGTACGCTTTTTGCTTCTCAAAGGCTTATATGTCCGGCAAAAACAGTTCCCAGTATGTCTTGCGTATACTGTAACTATCCACATGTCTCAAGGTTTAAGTGTTGATGCTGCATTCATTAATATTGGAAGTACGGTATTTAAAGAAGGAATGTATGTAGCATTGTCACAAGTTCAAACATTGTCTGATTTGTTTCAGGTTGATTTTGATGAGAAGAAGCTTTGTGCAGATGCAAATTGTGTAAAATAGTACAACAGATTAAGAAATAAATATGTCCTCATTTAGGACAGAATCAATGAAAGTTACAGAAAAGACAGAGAGCAAGGCTAAACAAAAAGGTGTCAAGAAAAGAAAATTTGAAAATTATGGAAATATTGGTGGTTACCAGTTGGATAAAACTAACGGTGTAAACTGCTATGCTAATGTTGTTCTCAATGTTCTCTTCCATCTAACACATGTAAATGCAATTCAAGAAAAACCACGGAACACATTGTGCACAGCATTGTTTCATTGCCTTCAACGGTTATATAATACATTCTGCTTCAGGCATACAAGAACTAGTGGGCACATATAGTGGATCCATAGTATTTACTCTAAACGCTCAACAAGATGCACAGGAATTTATTATGGTGGCCCTTGGAGTTTTAGAAGAAGATCTAAATATTGATGACATATATGGACTGAGTTATACATGGAACCATGAGTTTGAAGACTGCTCTTTCTCATCTACCACTGAAATCCACTCTGAGCTATTTCTATACTGAAGAAAGTGTGCCTTTTGATAAACTAATAAAAAAGAGTGACTAAAATATGAACTGTCCAAGTTGTAAATCAAATGTATTCTCAACATTGCTTACACAGAGAAGTGCTAAATACATTATAGCAATGTTTCAACGATGCAGAGCAGATGGAACAAAATTGGGCACTAAGATATCAATTTCTGGTAGAATATATTATACTTTGGCTATCATCTTCCATAAAGGCCTTAATATTACATCTGGACATATACTGTATATTTAAAGACCCAAACTGGACGGACAGAGTCCAATGACAGCAGTCTGCAATTCAAACAAAAACTACCTTTCAAACTACCTAATTCTTACCTATTTCTTCAGCCACAGTTCTAAGAAGGCATTGTGGAAACAAATATGAGATAGAGTCTTCTATGATGATCATTACTGCTTAATGTATAATTCAGCCACTCAGGGGTCATGTCTTGAAAAATATGTCAAAAAATGGAATGTGGATGAAATGCTGTCAAATTATTTCTGAAAAAATATATACGGTTTTCTCTCCACATGGAGCATCACTGTTTAAGACATCATTCAGCCTATCAGGGGGTAATGTCAACAAAAGAATATACAAAAATGAAGTGTGGATAAAATATTTTCAGAGAGTTTCTGTAAGAAAATGACTATATGATCTTCACTCTAACGTGGATCATCACTGTTTAAAACATCATTCAGCCTATCAGGGATGAAGTAAACAAAAGGATGTCCAAAAATGAAGTGTGGATGAAATATATTTGTAGGATTTCTGGAAGAAAATGACTATATGGTCTTCTCACTATGTGGATTACCATTGTTGAAGACATCATTCGGCCTATCATGCGTGATGACTACAAAGCGATTCATGTGTGGATTATATTTGTTTGTAGTTGTGTACCAGGTATAATAATAACCAAAATGTTTTTAACATATGATCTTTTGGTTACTATAGTAATTGTGGCCTAATTGAATAATTTTCAAATTATAGTGAGTGCAATTCACATAATCACCTATTTGTAGAGTGATGTTTTTTTTTACCGATCTATAAGATTGTTTGTTCCCCAATATTCAATTATGATTATACAGTACTCTGTTTATATGTACTAGTATAAAAGCTGAGAACAGCAAAGAGGGAAAATGAAATGTTTTACTAAAATGTCATATGCTGCTACAGCATAAGTAATGTATACTGTTCTGTTTCAGATCTCTTCTAAGCATGATACTAACTTATATTTTTTGTTATTTTTTTAAGCAGTGTTTGGAGACATATGTCATCAATTCTGTGAAGGTAGTAATAGTGGCAGAGAAATATTTCTCTCAGATACTTATGGGAGACAGCCTTCACCCATGGATAGTATTTTATATGTATTGCTAGCAGTTTATTTTCTTGTCACTGACCTATACAGTACCTGATACACACATTTAGGGCCTCATTACGACTTAGGGGGTCTGTTGAGAAGACCTCAGTTGTGGTGGCCATCAAAAGACCACCATGTTGGTGGTCATCTGACTGCCGTATTAAGAGTCACACTGTGAAGCCTGCCATAAAACAGCCAAAAATCCAGCACTGCCAGGACACGGGAGGGCGGGAATGAGGCGGTTTCACAACTAGCACCCCCAGCCAGACATAATTCCGCCCACCAGATTACGAACCACAAATCAGCACAGCGGTTCTACCATGGCGGTGAACCATTGGCGGTGCGAACTGCTGTGGCCAAAACCCACTAATGTCAGAGCACAACACCACATTGAATACCCCACACCTGACACACATCCACGCACCAGACACACCTACTCACAGCACTATATAACACAACCCCACCCAACCCACAATCCTTTGCAATGAAAATGACAAAGACATACACAGAAAGTAGGCAATTACAGAGAGGGAGCACCCTAACACCATAGGCACTCACACACCACTTGCAACATATACCATACACGAGCATAACTGGCACATAACACACATTACGAGCACACACAAATCACCACACCTCCACCTCAACACAACCACAACCATGTCCCCACAAAAGCACCCACGGTTCACAGATGATGAGTTGAAGGTGGATGACATTGTCAGGGTAGATCCACAACTGATTAGAGCACAGGTCAGTCGATTTCCAGAAAAATTGAGTTGTGGCAAAGAATAATCGACAGGGTAAACTCAGTAGGCAACCATCCACGCACAAGGGAGGACATTAGAAAGAGGTGGAATGACCTATGGGAGAAGGTATGTTCCATGTCATCACAACACCAGATCGCCATGCACAAGTCTGGCGGTGGGCCCCCACCTCCTACCCCACAATTGACATCTTGGAAGGAGAAGGTCTGGAACATTCCGCTGGAATACCTGGGGGATTGAACTCTGGTAAGTACCCACAACTTTCATGTCTCACAATTGTGTCCTGCATGCTTCCTCACTACCCCAATACTACCCAATTCAGTGTATGTCTCAATATACCTCCCAACTATTCACCTAATGCCTCTCTCCTACATGTCACACCTCCACCTACCCCAACTGTCGACACAAAACATGTCAAAGGCACAGATAGCATTAGCTAGTACTATCACTACAACTGCCCCAATGCACTAGCCCATCTACGTGAATACTTGGAATGCGCACATCATATCTCATGCATGTATGACTAATGTATGAGCTACACCAACTAGATGGTACGACTGATGACCATTACACGGCAATGACAGCAATGCAATTGCACAACACAATCCCAACCAAGGCTAAACACAACTAGAGCTCTGTGACAAATCAAAATGACCACTCATACAGATCTCCAACCCTGAAATGGATTCACCATGGTGTGGAAAGTAAGATGGCAGACTCCATGCAAATGCACAACATGCACAGACAGGTCATATAACCTTGCAAACTCACATATTGTTCTCCCACTTGGACACCATGGTGCAATGTCCAGCCATTTCATGACACATCTAGCAAGCCTGACTATTCACCATGTAACATTGCTGAACAGTCATGTGAAGTATCAGACAGCAGCTGTACCCATCTGCAGTGCTATATGTACCAAACCTGAATGACAGAGCCCAACATGGAGTATGGAACACATGTCACAGACTAATATGTACCACCAATGGTATGCTGTGCAGCATCTGTCATTGCCATAGCAGGGAACCATGTAAAACTATTGTATGCAGCTGACAAACAGATAACCAAACACACTTCAAAAATTAACTCTGTGTCTCACTCCATCTACAGGTACCCCTGTCAGTGCAACCATGGAGAGGATACCAGAGACTGCCATCCCTCCTCTGGATGAAGGCCCCAGTGAGGGCAACACGCCTGGATATCGGGACCCTGATGGCCTACCTGGTCCATCTGGGATACCTGGTCAGTCTACGACTCTTAGCCTCAACCTGCCAACATCTATCCCCCCAACCCTGTAGCTACAATTTCACAGTCAACCCTCCGTCCGCGAACCTGTGTCCCAAGGACTGTTCAAACAATTGTATGCCCTACAGTACAGAGACCTGATTCGACCCCTCACATCCCAGACAATGAAGGTCCTGCAAAAGCTGGGAGTGGGCACACCATGCCAGGGGCACAGGCACCTGGGGGCAGGGGTCATAGAAGGAAGCTGTGGGCCAAAGGATGGGGACTCCAAGGGACTCAAATCACCAGGAAGCCATCTCCCAAGCCCTGGGAGCATACCAACAAGCCCAGGGTAGGATGGGCCGAATCATCAACATGTTGGGAGAAAACTAAAGGCTGCAGAGGGAATACCACCAGGAGGTCATGGAGAACTGGCAGGCCCACAATGCCAACATGGCCTCCAGTGCAGGGGTGTTGAGGGGCATCAACACCACCCTGCATGCCTCCTTCACCCACCATCAGGCCCCTTTTGCTGGCAACCTAACATCTGAGCCATCAACAACTGCGGCAGCTAGTGGAATGGAGGCACTGCCAGGGGAATCACAAGCTCAGACACCCCTTCCTATGTAGCTGAAGAACCCCCCACAAACGTGAACGTCCACCAAACATCAAGCTGGAGCAGATGCCAAGACCAAACCCACTGCCAGGTAGTGAACCTCACCTGACTTGTCTCCCTTGTATGCCACTGAGACACCCTGTTAACTGTTCAGAGATAATATTCAATTTTCCAATGGCACATGGACACTGGACCTGTGCAACCAATGGCTGTAGCAGCAACTCTGATGTTTCCATGTACCATGACCTAACTCACCACCTTTTGGACAATTTGAGCATCTTAATTTTGACTTTCACTATCATGATATGTACAATAAACACCATTGAACACAGCTACTGTATATGTGTCTTTAATAAAACATCAACAGTTGTGATGCTTGCCAACTGTGGTCTGGTAATGCCTCCCTACATCGAACAGGCGGTGTAATGGACAGCAGAGCGAGGCACCCTCAGCAGGAGACATATTACACCAGTTATGTCCCAGGACAGATGTCAGAGAGGTTGAAATCCAGTCCCACACAAGAGTATAGTCTGTATTCCAACCTACAAAAAGAGCATTACAGAGAGTACCATCAGGATGGAAGGCATGGTGCCACACAAAGCACATATGCAGGTCATAGATGTCATGGCACACCGTAGTATGCCTCCTAATCAGGGGTCCACAGATATTACATATACCTCACTAGGTACAGTAAATTCACACACATCAGCTTACCAGCCATCTAACATGTACAACCCTCATTTGTGCAATCATGTACCAATGGTTCATGACTATGAATGCCACAAGCCATAAGTAGCAGAGGCACAGATTTATATACCACAGTCAGTGGGTGGAGTAACATGAGAACAGGAGAATGCAGGACACATACCTCAATACAGGTCTATCCATTTGAGAAGTGAATGTATGAAACTGCATTGAGGAAACATGTTCGAGCTGAACCACTTTTACTGTGTACCTTACATTCTATCAGCCTGCTTCCACAAGTCACACATGGGGATAGGATCACATTACACCCCCACTGAAGAATCACATCAGGAGGACTATTGTCACCAATGATTGTACTTGAAAAACCCCACTCAACATACCTGTATGTCACTGGAAGTACTGATTGATGAGCTCAGTCCTAGAGTCAGCTGCATCTTCTTCCTCTGGTTATTCATCACTTGCCATGTCAGCATTTCCAGCTACTGGTCCAGCTGCCTCACCATCATCAGCTAGCAATAGAATCTGATGTCTCAGGGCTAGATTGTGGAGCATGCAGCAGGCAACGATGATTTGGCATGCCTTTTGGGGCGAGTACAGGGCACCTCCAGATAGGTCCAGGCACCTGAATCTGGCCTTTAGTAGGCCAAATGTTTGCTCGATTACATGCCTCGTCCTCCCGTGGGCCTCATTGAAATGGAGTTCCCCTTCCGTGGCAGGGTACCTCACTGGTGTCAACAGGCAAGGAAGGTTTGGATAGCCAAGTTCATCTGTGTGCAGAAGTGTGGGACCAGTGAAATAACAGGTATAGTGACTGTGCAGAAGGTGATGACAGGTGCCAGAACAGTGAAACAACTTAATATGCATACATACCATTGAGCCAGGCCCTCTCTGTGTGTAGTCGTGCCATCATGTGTGGGATATTGCTGTTCCTCAAAATGTAGGAGTCATGCACAGATCCAGGAAACCTGGCAGTGACTTGTGAGTTGTAGTGGTCTGCCAGACACACCACCTGAACATTTATGGAGTGGTAGTTCTTCCTGTTCCTATTCACCTGTTCGTTGGTACTGGGACGGACCAGGGCTAGATAGATGCATCCAATGGCACCAACCACATGAGAAATGTGTCCCATATCATAAAAGTGTGCATTCACATAGGCCAAGTCCCCACGTTGGGGAGCCTGATGTAGCTGTCCGGGTGCCTCATCAGAGCACATAGTACATCCTTCAACACTAGACTGAACATGGGCTGAGACATCCCTGCTGTTAATGCCACTGTATTCTGAAAGGAGCCAGCGGCAAGAAAGTGTAGCACTGACAAGACTTGTACTATGGGAGGGATGCAATAGGGATTGCAGATGGCTGGCAACAGATCTGTTTCCAAATGCGTACATAAATACATGATGGTCTGATGATTCAGATGATATGTCTGTATTACATGCCTGTCCTCCATGGTTGCAAGGCCAACTAGTGGACGATACACTGGTGGCTGTCTCAATCTCCTCGTTGCAGGATATCTAAGTTGAGAGGAGAGAATGTACAATGGGTAAAGCAGTAGGCACATGTATGTAGCACATGTTACATCAGCACACACCTAACACTGTACGGGATGCGTTGCACAGATTACATTTACAGCGACCATGCTTATGCGCATTGGACACCCTCATTGCTGCACATTGGCTTACATATAAGTTGTGTAGGGCAAATAGCACAAGTGTCCTGGAACATGTGTGGCTGACTGAGCTGTCCTGCACTGATCATGCAAGATGTATTGGAAACTACCACTAATTAGCAGCTGCCTATGTGCTTCCGAGTATCCTAACATGGCTATCAACTATTATACAGCCACATCACGTCATTGTTACAAGAATGTCCCAAATTGAAGCACCACCATGATGGCACAATAGGTCACCCCGCCATTTGGGTGAGCATATGTGTGGCGCACTTATTTAGGGCCATCCATCTTTTATATGTGCACAAAATGGCAGGTGCCTGCCCTGATGTAGTGGACAGTTGGAAGTGGCCTAAATCCGCTGGCAGAAGTTGCCATGGCAGTAGGCGGTCACAACCGCTGTGCAACTTGTCATTGGTTATCATTGCTGCCTATGGCAGACTGGGGCCAATGGCGATGACCGATGGCAGTGATGGTCCTGTATGTGGGGGCCATGACCGCTATCTTCATCAGCCTTGCCCACTGGACTCCTCACACTGTTGCTAGCAAGACCTCCACAATGTGAGCTGCTGCGTACTGCCTATGGGAGACATCATGCCACAGTCTGCAGGCTATAGGGCCCCTGCCTTCACTCTGGAAGAACTGGAGAAGCTGGTAGAGGATGTCCTACCCCTGTATGAACAGCTATATGGGGCACCAGAGGAGCAGGCAAGTCCTATGCCATAGTCATGTGTGACAGGGGTTGCATGTGACGTTGATTTAGGCAAGTGTACTGGGGAGGGAGTATATGAATGCAGAGGGCATAAAGTGAAGGCATGTGAGCAGAGGTGATGGGTCTGTGTGGGCACTTACTGTGACAGATGTGTAGTGGCCACTCCTGTTGGTATGGTGCATGTGTACATGTCTTTCTCCTTTTGTCTGTGGCATCCATACAGGTGAACGCCCATCTGAAGAAAGGGATCTAGGGTGCCATTGCCAAGCAAGTGCGGACCCTGGAGGTCCACAGCCGGCTGAGCACCCATTGTCGCAATCGGTGGGAGGACCTGAAGCGATGGGCCCGGAAGACTGCGGAGGCCCAGCTTGGGATGTCCTCCCAATGAGGGAGGGGTGCCCGTTGGACCCTAAACCCTTCTAATGGCCCGTAGTTTAGCAGTTGCCTACCCTGAGGTGGATGGGTGTTTGATGGTAGCACAGCAGCAACAAGGGGGTGAGTACTGACTGCATCTTGGTAATTGGTTCTGGTTGTATGGTGTTTGCTGCCTCAGTGTACTTATATGACAATGGAGTAAGTGCAACATGTTTGTAGACTAGTGGATGTTTAGTTCCCACCTTGCCTGGGTACTAAACGTAGATGTGTCTTCATGGGTTGCTATCAATAGATTAACATGTGCTGTGTCATTACATCTCCATGTCCGCATGTGGAGATGGTCAAAAGAATATGCCATATGTGTGACTCCATCCTGCCCATTCTATGAATGTGAGCTTGTGTATCACCCTACCCATTGAGCCTGACCTGGTCCATCCATCTGCATATGAGCATTAGTGGCTCTAAGGTATCTGTCCACTCCCATCTGTATTGATCACCTGTATTTGCAACAGGCTATCTATCATTTTGGTACAGGGACTATAGATATTTAATACTGGTACAGGTATAGACTTCAAGTAAGGCAGCTAAATCATTTACACCACAGATATGGCCTGTGTAGGACTGTACTTATGGCTTGGTAGTTGTATCCCTATTGTCTGTTCATCTTCAGTCAATGGTGAAGTTTTCAACAGTAGGACAATATGATTTGTATGCCTGATTTGATCAAATTGAATTCATCATGCATTTTCTTGTTATTGACTTGTGGGGATATTACCTTCAACTCAATGGGAATATTCTACAGGTGGCAAGTGTCTAGGCAGATCCCGCCTTTGGAAATATGCAATGTATATGCCATGTGTGCCAATGCCATACCAATTACAGTGCAAGTTAGCTCAGTTGTTGCCTACATCATGTCGCAGTGTTTAATTGGGGGCACATCTGATGGACTGGGACACTGAATGCTACCCTTGGTCTAGCTGATGTGTGTGATTTTGACAAGTTAAGGTTTTCTATGACTTTTGAAATGGTGCTGTAACCTTTTAGTTGTATCATTATTCCTGTAGCAGCCCTATGTAGTAGTGGGAAATGTTGTCAGTGCAATGGCAGTCGTGTAGGTCCATGTGTGCATTATGCCTTTATGCCATTTCCGTCTGACATGTGTGTTGTCAGGATTTAGGTACAGGTAATCAAATGTCAGGAATGGTGTGAGTGATGGTGGTCTGATCATGTGAAGTCGAACTACTCTAACTGCATGACAGGTAGACTGGTATGTGGCCTATGATGTAATATGTGGCTTCCTGGAGTTCATTATTTGTGACACTGCACTCAGTGGTTGACTAAGGATGTGTTTTGTGTGCTACGTAGGCCATTGTAGATGCACTTAGAAATATGAATAGTTGTGGTATATATGTGTTTTGTGTCTGCAGATCTTTCTCAGTGATACGGTCAGACTAATCTCATGCCTGTACCGCAGGCTTGTATTCTACACATCAGAAGTCACCTGTATGGGAGGCCAATTTGTAGTGTAAACATCAGTTATCTGATCTATATTGGCATTTCTGTACAGAGCGTTCGGTCAGCCATGTCATGTGACAGGCAGGTGCTGTGTGGTCTGTGAGTGGATTATTCTTCACCATCAAGGGACATTACAAATGGACATGGATAGATCAGGTGTAGTTACAGTACAGTCCTGATGTGTTTTGTTCACTCATCTGCTCTTCCAAAAAAATGATAGGAGTATGGAGAGCTATGATCGGGATTCAGGTAGTCATTTGTACTTCAACCAGGGCATAATGTGCATGCAGGCAAGGCATTGCTGGTGATCATGTGTATTTCACCAGTCCTGCTAACTTACTTTGATATTGATGTGGGTGTGTGGGTTGGCATACAGAGGTGGGTAGTTGTGACATGTAGAGACATTATGTAGGATACGGGTATCACCACCCGTGATAGCCTAGCCAGGAGATGTGTACCAACAGAAGTGCATGTTCAGATGTGTGTAAGTGAGGAATATGTTAACTCTCTCTCCCTCTCATCTCTCTCCCTCTCACTCTCTCTCCCTCCCTCCTGCACTCTCTCTGTTTGTGCATCAGCATTGGCAGGCGAAGGAGACAGGCCACAGGCGAGTGTGGATTCTGCAGGCCACGGACCCAGAGTGCTGCTACCAGTGACAGAGAGGGACCCAGTGGCATGGAGGGGAGGTGAGTGCCACAGGGGAGACCAGATCTTCAACATCATCTTCGGTATCCTCCTCCAGTGGACACTCTCTGGCGGTGGCATACCCTTCTGGGACCACCCCAGCACCATCTAAGTCTGCCACCCCCCTTAGTACCACCGCCCTCCCTATAGCTCCCCACCCAGTTGTTTGTGCCCGCTCACCCAAGAGGGTGGGCATCTCTTTCACCACAGGCACCTCTACCCCTGCCCCAGTCAGCCCCGTTGCCCTCGATCTCTGTGGGTCAGTTGACCATCGTGAATGCCATCCAGGGACTAGCAACTCAAGTCCAACAGAGGAATACATTCCTGGAGGGCATTCACAGTGCACTGGCTGACCTAGAGAGATCCTTACAGGCTCTGGCCTCCACACTTACGGCAGCCAGTCAGCCTTTGTCTTCCGTTCCCCTTCCACCTTCCTCTTCCCAATCCCAGACTCCACTTCCCCGTCCCAGCCAAAGCACACAGACAGACAAGCATGCACCCACCTCAACATCCAAGGCTTCAGCTGACAGACACAAGCACCAAAAGACCCACCACTGGCATGCACACAAGCAACACCCACCTATAGATACACCAATATCCACTACCTGCACAGACTCCCCCACCACCCCACCTTCACTGACTCCACAGCTGACACACCTGCATTCAACACACCAACATTCACCAATGGAGCCACCACTCCAATCCTACCCACAGTCAGCACAATAGCAGACCCTCAGACATCCACCCCAGTCACCAAATCTGCAGACACCACAACCACGACACTCCCATATGCAGCATATCGTCCATACCTGCAGACATCACCCCAACAGACAGACACCCAACCACCATGGCATCTCCCAGCACCTCATCCCCCCATCCTCCTAAGACACATAAACGCCCACACTCACCCACCCAACAGACACCCAAGACACACAAGCATACCTCGCACAAACATTCACCCAAGAGATCCAACATGACACCTCCTAAAACCACTTTCTCTCCTTCCACTCCCAAACCCTACTGCCATGACCGTCCCCGTGTGTCTAAAAAGATGTTCCCTTATGGAGTTTTCCCTCTTCCCTACTCCTCTCCCACCCTGTGAGACCCCCAAATGGTCTGCGTCCCTCACCAAGTCCAGCCATTCCACGTCCAAGTCCTCCCCTGCCCCCTGCTAGTACCCATGCCCCTAACCCTTCCAAGAAGTCAACCCCTCCCAAGTATTAACAGCTCTCCCCTAAACCTCCCCCAAAGATCCCCCTCCCAAACCAAATTCCATACCCCACTCTGCCTCGCAGTCCCTAAGATACCTCCCTGCCCCCTTGATGCCCCTCCCCTATGGAGATCATTTAGCAGTTAGGAGTCATGTAGGGGAACTCAGATGTGCCATTTGTGCATTGTGCACATTGTTCTTTGGACTAGCCTATGGCCTTTTATATTGTACATAGTATTGATTATTTTGAATATTTATATCTTGGCCCACCAGTTGTGGGTTCCATGGTTACATATTTGTCCTGTCTTTCTTTCCACGTGGCTCTTTTGGTCTTGACTGCTTTGGTATGTGTGTGAGTGACTTTTGTGTGTGCTGGTTGTGCTGGCAATTGTTTCTGGGCAGCATCTGTGGTTGTGGCCCTGGCATTTGTCCCAGTTTAATGGCGGTGTATTGTGTGTTGGACTTGTTTCTGTATGATAAATGCATGTATGTTGCTATTATGTGTATCGATTGTGTTCACATGTGTTATTGGTAGCATTGTCTGCCCTTGTGTGATTGTACTGTGTGCATGCATGTGTCTGGTGATTGGTATATCAGGACCATTGTGTGGTGTGTTTGAGTGGTATGGTGTATGCTTCATTGTATGGCTGTGTGATTGTGTGTATTGGTTGTCAGATGGTGTTACCTGTTGTTGTATGTGTGTAGTATCAGGTGGAGTTGTGTATTGTGGTTGCATTTGAGATGTTGCAGTTATGATGTAATTGTGTGATTTTATGGTGTTGTGTATTGTTGTGTTTGACTGTGCCGGTGCTATTTGTCTGCGGGTTGGTGTGTGTTTTGTAAGTTTGTATTGGCCGTGGTGTGTGTAGTATGTGTGTGCATGTGTGTATGTCACTATGTGTGAATGTACATATCAGTGTGGGGGTAACGTGTGTGTGTCATCCTCGCCACCCGCCCCGCATGTGTATATTGTGTGTGTGGGTTCATTGCCTTTTCCCTAGTGTCAGGTAGGTGTGTGTACTCATAGTTGTTTTTGTCGTTGCTGGTTCTGGAGTCGTTGGGCGAGCAGGAGCAGCAGGAATATGTGTAGTTCTGGTTCCATGGTGACTCCAGATGAGTATGGCTTCCTGGAGGTGAGGGTCTCCTTTTATAGAGTTGGTTTCCGCCAGGGTTTCCGTGGTGGTGCGACTGCGTCGGAAACCTTGGCGGTACAGCCTTTTAATGTGTCTGGCGGGTACATGGTGTCCGCCGGCCTGAAGGTGGCTACCGCCGTCAGTGGCGAGCTGATCACACCGGCGGTTCCAGCAGTTGTTTGGCTGTTTTCCGTAGTGAATACCGCCATGATCATAATTTGGTGGTCTTCTCAGCTGACCTGTTGGCGGTACGACCACCGCCACCAACATGGCGGTCCTGAGACTGCCAAACTCGTAATGACACCCTTAGTCACTTCCCCATGTAAGCACTCACACAACTGTACATACACCACTTATACATTCACTCACTCATTCAGCCCATCATTCACACTGATATGCTGTCACTAACTGGCACATACAGAAGTTATTCAGTCATTACCTCATCCATACATCACTGGTAAACTCTTCGCTATATACCACTCATGCACTCACTCACACCTAGACCCAATTATGCACTCAATCTCTTACACATACAAAAACTCACACAACCTCTCAATCACTGATACCATCACTCATATACACCCACTCACTCACCCATACAGTCACTCATGCATCCAATCATTCACCCATACAGCCACTCATGCACTCAGTTAACTATACATCTATGTATACACCCAAAACCACACCCATTGGACCACTCATGCACCCTCTCACTCACCAATACACCCACTCATACACCCACTTATTCACACATACAACCACTCGTGCATCATGGCGCTCACCCATACAGCCACTCATGAACCCTCTTACTCACCCATATAGCCACTGATGATGCTCACTCACTCACTCATACACTCACTTATATTCTCACTCACTAATACAGCCACTTATGGACCCAAAATAACCCCATGCACTCACTCACCCATACAGTTACTCATGCCCCTATCACTCAACCATACAGCCACTCTTGCACTCACTCACCCATACAACCCCTCCTACACTCGCTCATCCATACACCCACTCATGTGCCAACTCACTCACCCATACAACTACTCATACATCCTCTCACTTACTGAAACACCCACTCATCCGCCCTCTTACTCTCTCATACAGCCACTCATGTACCCACTTTCTCACCCATTCTGCCACTGATACACCCATTCACTCATCTATACAGCTACTCTTGCACCATATCACTCACCCATACAGTCACTTATGTATGTAGTCAGTCACCCGTACAGTTGCTCATGATCTTACTTAATCATACTTCCAGTTGTTCACCCACTGACTCACCTCTACAACCACTTGCACATTCTCACTCACCTGTACACCCACTCATCCACCCACTGTTTCATACAACCACTTATGCAACCTCTTACTCACCCATACACCACTCATGCACCCACTCACTGAGCCATGCATAGAATCACTCATACATGCTCTCACACAATATAGCCACTGATGCACCTACCCACTCACCCATATACCTACTCATGCACTCACTCACCCATACAGCCACTCATGCACCCTATCACTCACCCATAAAGCCAATCATGCACTTACCCATACACCCACTCATACACTCACTCATCCATACAGCTATTCATGTACCAAGGCATTCACAGGTCTGTTCCTAATGAAACACACCAAAGGGATGCCTAAAATAGGTAGGGCATTCACCTGGAAATAATGAGAAGGTGTTCAACCAATCGAATCCTGTTTTGTGTGAGTCACATGGGGTATGTGACGGCATCACTTACAGGCTGCGTCTCCATTGCGGGTTCGTGAAATCTAGTAAAAACTCAATTTATATCTTATGTGTGTGCATTTTTACCACTTTTAGTATTTTAATAGAAATCCTCTGACTTCAAATTATATTTTAAACCTATATCTATATACTATTTCATAAAGTTGTTTCAAAACAAATTAAAGGAAACAACCAATGGTTACAGTGTCATTATAGTTAGGAAATATACATTTTTTTAAACCTTAGAAATTCACTAAAAAAACAAAGGTTACAGGTATGTTATAGTTATGCTCAATTGTAACTCATACAAAACTATTGAAAATCATTGAAAATCATTATTTATTGTTACCTGAGCTAACTATAACTTACGCCCCAGCAATGCATTGCTTATGATCTCACATATTACATCACTCATGACATCATCAGTGACATCACTCATGACATCAGCCAGTGAGTGTACGATCTCATCAACAACTACTTTTCTTGAGTGTAAGTATGTGATGTGATGTAATGACTGTCCCTGTACGAAGAACTCCAGTTATCAGAATGTGTGGAGTAGAGTGTTTTAGCAAAACACTGGAAAGCTAATGCTCTGCAATATTCCACTAAAGGGTGCTTGAAGAGTTAACCTTTGACATACCCCCACCTTGATGTAGCTTTGTTTGTCATTCTCATTGCAATGTAACCACATTTCCAGATGCTTTCTATGTGATTTGTGTAATAGGTATGTTTTCAAATCTGTATTCCTAGTTTTGTCTTTGTACAAGTACCTTCACCATGACATCCTCATGTGGGCAGATTCAGATGATACAAGAGGATTATGGGGGTCATTACAACCTCAGCGGTCTTTTTACAAGACCGCCGAGGGACTGCCGTGCAGAAGACCGCCAGTAGTGGCGGTTTGCGGCTCGGCGTTTTATGACTGTTGGCTGCTCTCCGTCCTTTTTCTGACGGAGAGTCACCAACAGCCATACTGGCGGGTGGCGGGGAAGTGGAGGTTGCTCCACCTTCACGCCAACAGAACAGATTCGGCGTGGCGGTGTTCTGTTGGCGGTGTGGTTTCGGCAGAGCAGCCCCCATGGCTCCCATCCCCTCCCGGAGGATCAACGGAACAGGTAAGTCGATCGTCCATTAGGGGAGGGTGGTGGGTGGGTGTTGTGTGTTGTGTGGGTGCATGGGGGTGTGCGTCTGTGTATGTAGAGGGGGTGTGTGAGTGCGTGTATGCTTGCGGGGGTGTTGCGTGTATTGGGAATGAGTGCGTGTATGTCTGTGGGTATGTCTGTATGGATGTGTGCGTGTATGTTTGTATGTGGGTGTGCGTGTCTGACTGTGTGTGTGGATGTAGGCATGTATGTTGGTGTGTGTGTGTTGGTGGTGCCTGCGTGCGTGTCGTGTGTGTGTGAGTTCTGTGATGTTGGGGGTCGGGGTGGGGAGGGGGGCCCTGCCACCTTTGGGGGGTTGCAGGGGTGGTGAGGGGTGTAGGGGAGGGAGTCAGGGTGGGGGGTGGGGGAGACCCTTATCAGTGCCAGGAAAGGAATTCCCTGGCACTGATAGTGCTTACCACCATGGATTTTATGGCGGTTCCAACTGCAGGAAATCCACGGCAGTAAGCCGGGTCAAAATACCGCCGGCGGTATAGTGACGGCCGCCGGGCTGGAGACCCAGGTCTCCAGCCCGGTGGTCGTCTCCGCCCTGGCGGGAGGAACGGAGAACCGGCGGATGACCATGGCGGTTTGTAATACAAAAAAAAGACCGCCAGCCTGTTGGCGGTCTTACCGCCGCTTCTCCGCCTTCCGCCAGGGTCATAATGACCCCCTATGTGTCTTTCATCCATGGTCTGAAGGTCTGGCAATGGGCATTACACATGTGGTTGTCGTGTCCTCCATTTCCATGGATAACTGTATATGACAAGAAATTAATTCTGACATTAGTCACTGTGTTCACAGCAACATACATGATGCATGTCAAGGATAACATGTGACAAGACAATTTAGAATGGATGGACATGGCAAACAGTACACATCACAGCTGTTAATGACACAAGGGTCACATGTTACCGTCTTGGTTTGCCACATGTGTACACATCATGTATCTGGACCTAAATCAAAACTGGGCATCACAAATGCCACTCAGAATGTGACTGAATGCCCGAGCGCAAAAATGACCCTTGATGGTGGTGGACTGTGCCAACTGTAATTTGCCGGCTGTGCCCTGCAACATGTTACAATGGGGTTTGAGTAGTAGGGCCAGCATGACAAGACAGGATAAGCAGGTTTTTGTGTCCAAAACAACATTTTCTGAGATGTGACACTGTTTTTAAAGCCTTATCATGCATTTCTGGTCTCTAAAATGGCAGCTGCCTGACTTACACCACTGGACATTAGGAACCGGCCGTGACCGCCAGCGGAAGTCGTCATGATGGTAGGTGGCTGCAATCACCGCGGACACACCCATAGGCTAACGTTGTTGCCAGTGGCGGTCGCAGGCCAATTACTGTGTCCGCCAACGGTGACAGGCGCGTACTAGGCAGACATGACCACCATGTTCTGCAAAATCCCTCACTTAACTCCTGACACTGCTGCCAGCAACATCTCCACTACTGTGTTGCAGTGTACCGCCTCTGGGAGCAATCATGACTCACCCAGCAGATGATAGGGCCCCTGCCTTCTCATCAGAGGAGTTGGAGAGGCTGATGACTGAGGTCCTGCCCCTGTATGGACAGTTCTATAGTGCACCAGAGGAGCAGGTAAGTGCCTCATGTCCACAGTTTTCTCTGTACTTCACAATCCGTACCCCCCTCACAGGCTAGATTGTGCCCATGTGTGCCAGACTGAATACTCATGTGCCTGTATGTGTGGTCTGTGAGGCATCAATGGGAGAGCCAATGTGCAGGTACCGGTGGCGAGTGCCATGTGCTGAGTACATTCAGATTGTGGTGTTTGTGTTTTTTGTGTTCCCTGATCCATCTTGTGTTTCATGCACAGAACTAGGTAAGGTGACATTACAGCCATCCACTGACATCTCTTTCTCATGAATGTTGTATAGATGTATCTACGTGACAGCATCAGCTGACTATGTATATTGTAGGTGTCAGATGTGAGTTATATGTATGTTGTGTGAGTAATGTGAGCTATATTTATGTTGCCACAGAGATTTCTTCACACATATGTCCTTGCTAGACTGTTGTTTGTAAGACATGTCATCACTCTTTCTGCCCTTAAGGTTCGCACACACACCAGATGTCAATTTGCTGTTGGCTACATGATGTACTATAATGCATGGAAGTGATGGGAATGTGGGGTTATGTAGGTTGTGTCTGCTCAGCCTGCAGAGACTAGGGCCTGTTGCATGTATCTCCCAGTCTGGGTCCTAGTCTAGGCTGGGGAGGAGTCACTGTGGCTATGCAACTGTGGCACTGTGCCCACTCCCAGTCCCCCTGCAGATCCTATCATGTGGCTAATATGAAGCTTTGTTATAATATGCTAACCAGAATGCCTCATTCCTTTGATCAGCTTGGGAATGGGTACAGGAGTGTGTTACTGATCTATGGCAGATGTGCACATAGCATCATCGTCCATGTGTGTCTCTGACTCCTGACAGGTCCCTTATTCCCACAGCCCTGTTGTCACCTTCATACAAGATATATATGTCCTGTGCAGGCTCATTGCATAACTGACATTTCCACAATGCAGACAGTGTGTTGATTCCTGGGAGACCATGATATGTAATTTGATCACATAGCAGAAACTGGACAATATATGCCTTTGTCTGTCGGATGCCATGTCTGTAGGATTGATACCTATATCCAAAAATGTGTTCTGTGGTACATATACACAACACTAAACCCCACCCCCTGAAGTGGAATGAGTCTGCATTTGTAATTGCAAATATCCACACATGGGCAGGCTAGACACTTTCTGTACCCACCATGCCAGTCCCTATATTGTCACCCATTGTTGATTCATTGTGTTGTGTATTTTTGGGACATCTCTCCCTAACATATTGGACATGATGTCTACAGAGTTCATTTCCAGGCCACATATGTGACCTATCTGAATAACATTAATACTCCCTCCTTGACTCTATTGGGACAAATATCACTAGTGAAGTGTACATTGTTGATATGTTTGCAGTGTGACATGGGTATGTACATGTCACCTTCTCCAGGCTATTGTACTTTTCTCATAACATGGATGAATTTTGGAGCAGTATTTCTTATTGTTTGGTCATTATGTATGTGACACATAAAAGTGGGCATGATCTTGTGTGGGATCTGCGGAAATGGACTTTGCATTGGCTTACTATTGTATGCCAACAAGTGACTGAGGTCTGCTCCATGGAGCAAAAGCTTTGCGGGTGATGACGTCTCCTAGTTGTTGAATGGTTATTGTGATTGCACAGATTCAGCCATGTAATTGTAGTTGTCTGAGATCCAGAATTTCCTGTAGGCAACTGTTGATAATTCAGATGGCATGCATGCATATGATATGGCACATGTAGCAGCCACTTATGTGGAGTTTATTGCTGGGGTCTACTTGACATCATGGTAAGGTTTGCTAATCAGAGCTGTTGTTCAAGCTTGATCATGGACATGTGATGACCCTATTCCTCTTTTTATTGGCAGCATCATCACTGGCAAGCAGAGGAGACTGGGCAGAGCCAAGTGGAGAAGCATCTGGCCACAGGTCCTCGGGTCAAGACACCACCAACAGAGAGGTACCCAGTGGCCTGGAGGGTGAAGGGAGTTCCACGGGGAGACTGGACCTACATCCTCAACATCATCGGATTCCTCCTCCAGTGGTCACTCCCTAGTGGTGGTGGACCAATCGGGACATCCCCCTGTACAATCCTTGTCTGCCACCCCGTTCTATCACTGCTCTACCTATTGCTCCCCTTGCAGTTGGCTGTGCCCGCTCACTCAAGAGGGTTCACTGCAGGTACCTCCGGCACCGCCCCTCTTACCCCTGCTGCCCTCAGTGAAGAGGCTTTTGACCTCTTGAGAAGTATCTCTGTGGGTCAGTCAGCCATTGTGTATGCCATTCAGTGATTGGTCATCCAACTACAACAAACCAAAGTGTTACTGGAAGGCATTCATGGTGGAATGTCTGCCCTACAGAGATCTTTTCAAGCTCTGGCCTCCTCACTGATGGCAGCCAGTCACCCCCACCTTCTGTGCCCCTTCCAAGTCCCTTTTCCCAATCCAAATCTCCCCTTCCTCTACCTACCCAAAGCACACAGATGGATCCGCAGGCATCCATATAAATAGCCAAGAGGTGCATACACAAACACAAGCACCACATATCACACCGGCACGTACACAGACAACAGCCACCCAAAGACACAACAACAGTCACAACTTCCCTGGACACCCCCACCATAACACACACAACATCCAGCATACCCATGGGCACCATGCCAGCAGTCAGTGACACACCACCACAGCCATCATACCCACAAATACCACCCCAGCAGACCCCCAGACATCTACCACAATCACCACACCGGCAGACACCACAACAGACATACAGACTTCAACCACATCTAGCATACCCGCAGTCACCACCCAACAGACACACATACATCCACTGGAACCTCCACCTACTGTGCCCCCAAGACACTGAAACATTCTCATTTACCCACCCAACAGACACCCACCACACACAAGCATACCTCCCAGAAGCATGCACCCATGACATCCACACCAACACAGCCTACAACCACCTCCAAAAATATCCAAATCCCAACCCCCCTTCTGATGACTGTCCCTGTGTCCCTAAGAAAGTTTTATTGTTTGACCGGGACCTTTGCCCTGTTGCCTCCACACCTCGTCCCAAACCCAGGACATGCACACCCAGCTCCCAGCCCATCCCTTCCTCCTCCAAGGCTTCCCCTGCCCCCCAGCAAGCACCCATAGCCCTCACAAAAGGAAGACCCAAAGCCCAAGCCCAATTCCACCTCCCAAATCCGCCCCCCTCTTGCCAGATAATCCCTGAGATGCCTGTCTGCCCCTGGATGCCCCTTCCTGTGGAGATTTTTCTGGCAGTACTGGGAGTCAGGTGTGCATGGACAATTTATTATGGACTGGCCAATACCCTTGGACATTATCCTTCTCGTTTTGAAATAAACCCAAAGAGTTGTTTTGTTTTAGGTACACATTTGTTCTGTAATTTCTTTTCTACATTAATGTTGTTCCTTAGTGACTTGTGTTGTGTGACTACAGTTGTGTGTATTCCAATCTGCTTGCTGATCCATTTGCTATTGTTTGCAGTATCTGACTTTGTGGGCAGTGCTGGTGTCCCCCAAGAGAAAGGTATATGTTGAGTGTATGGATATGTGGGTGTAAATGTAATGATGGTGTCATGGCATTGTGTATTATTTGTTATAGCAAGTATTTAATCTTCTGTTGTCCAATGTGAGCATGTATGGTGTTAGAGTTGTTCCCCTGATAGCTTATGTATTCATCTGATGTGTGTCAGTTTGAGTTTTATTTATGCAGACATGGAGTGTGTTCAGTTGTGCTACCCTTGTGTCTAGTGGACTGTACATGTGTACATGTAAGTGTGTGTCCCTTGCAGCTACTTTATGTAGATGTATGCCCAATGTAGTTGGTTTTGTATATGCTTTTTTGACTTGCACTTCCACATTGTGCAGATGGGCATGTCATTTGAGTTTAGTACTGTTTGTCCCTGTGACACAGTCAGTCAGTCAAAAATCTTTATTCAGATCTTTGTAGATATCCATAAAAGAGCATATGTACAGGGTTAATTAATATTTTGAAGTGATAAAAGACATCAATAAATAGCAATAAAATATACATGGATAAGATGATCGAAGAAAAAAAAACAATTACAGTAATTGAAACCATTTAAAATTTGCATAGCTGGGAAAATAGTCATTAGGTCATCTAGAATGTATTTTGCTGAGCTGTGCAAAAATATAGCAACATGCTTAACAATTTGATTCAAAAATTTTCCCTTCTTTTATCTCTGCAGCAATAAAACGATAAATAACCATACAGATCGCATTGGATTAAAGTAACTGCAGATGAAAAATAGATTCCTTACATGTCCTGATATTTAGGGGCTGATTCTAACTGCGGCGGGCGGCGGTCGCCATGCGGTTACTGCCAAATGACCGCACCGCGGTCACAAGACCGCGGCGACCATTCTGGCTTTCCCGCTGTGCTGGATGACCGCCAAAAGGCCGCCCGCCAGCACAGCGGGAAAGACCCAGCAACGATGAAGCCGGCTCCGAATGGAGCCGGCGGAGTTGCTGGAGTGCGACGGGTGCAGTAGCACCCGTCGCGACTTTCAGTGTCTGCTAGGCAGACACTGATATTCTTTTTGGGGCCCTCTTACGGGGGCCCCTGCAGTGCCCATGCCATTGGCATGGGCACTGCAGGGGCCCCCAGGGGCCCCGCAGCAACGCCTACCGCCATCCTGTTCCTGGCGGGAGACCCGCCAGGAACAGGATGGCGGTAGGGGGTGTCAGAATCCCCATGGCGGCGGAGCGCGCTCCGCCGCCATGGAGGATTCTCAAGGGCAGCGGGAAGTCGGCGGTACACCGCCGACTTTCCGTTTCTGGCCGCGGCTGAACCGCCGCGGTCAGAATGCCCAGCGGTGCACCGCCAGCCTGTTGGCGGTGCTACCGCGGTCATTCGCCCTGGCGGTTTTTACCGCCAGGGTTAGAATGACCACCTTAGTGAGTTAAGAATTGGCATTAAAAAACCTTCCTCTGCTCTTTGTACAGCTTACAGAATAAAAACATATACATTTGCAATTGTTCTGAACCAATTTCACATGGACAGGGTATTAAGTCCCTGTTGCAGTACACCTTGGGTGGATAAGCCACTAAAAAATGGACCAGGCCCCGACAAAACCTTGTCTGGAAAAATCTATGGTAGCGAGAGACAGTCAAAAGATAGGGTTCGATTTTAGATGTAGTACATAAGGGAAGGGAAGCTGCCACCATGTCTTTCCCAAAATCGTGCCTCTCTCTGTCGGTAGCCAATTTCTCTTGGAATTTGTTTTTTACTACTGGGGTGTCCTGCTTGACTATATTCCCAGGGTTAAAGAAAAGTCTGATCTGTTAAGGCTGCTCAACGACTCTTTAATGTACATAACCCAGCTGCATCTCTGTAGTCCATCCAGCCTCATACAGTCCATGAGCAGTGTCTGTGTGAGAGCTGCTTCCAGCCTAGTCCAAACATACATCCAGAGGACTAAAGGGGCTAACTTAATCAAGTCCTCCAGAAAAGGAAGACCTAATTCTAGGTGTGGAATTATAGCGTGAACACTCTGAGAGAGTGAAAGTAGAGTTCTGAGAAATTTGTTTTCTCTTATTTGCAGAGATGGTGCGCCCGTGCAGCCCCAGCTCCATATCTGACAATTGATGTAGGCCCTGCCTTATAGGTGGTGGTAATGGGCATTAATGGTGTACAACCTAGTTTAATAATGAATTTGCGTAGAGGTGCCACTGCTTGATTGTATTGTATATTACTGTTTTCTCTAAGGTGCTTCCAGTTAAACCCATTATCAAAGGGAATCCCCAAGTACGTGAAGGTATTTACACTGCTTAGATGGATACCTTTGATAAAAAATCTGAGGGGCTCTGATTCTTGGATGGCCACAAAGCATAGTATATGATTTTGTTTTATTAGTGGACAGTCCCAACGCCGTCATTAAGCCAACAAATCTGTTTAAAAGTTTTTGGAGGCCTCGTCCAGTCTTGCCATCAGAACACAGTCGGCGGCAATCATTAGTACCGGTTGTGGTCTGTCAGCAATCTTAGGGGGATCTGCCTTTTCATCAATCAGAGATTCCTCAAGGCCATTTATATAAATGTAAAAAGGAAGGGTGAGAGAACACAGCCCTGTCTTGCCCCTTTCCTAACCTTAAAGGGGCTGGTGCATTACCCCTCTTGCCCAAATCTGACCTTATGTTCTACATCATTGTGAAGTTGGGCCAACAGGGACACTATCTTTGGATTTGAACCTTTATTAGTTAACATTGCCCATAATTTGCTTCTGTCCACGTTGTCATAAGCTGCAGTTAGATCCATAAATGCCAAATAAAGACAGCCTTGCTTTGCCCCCACATACTTTTATCTAATCAAATGGAAGTTTAAACATTTGTCGACTGTCCTCACCACCTTCCTGAAGCCAAACTGTGACTCAGAGATGATATTATTGTCAAGAGCCCAGGCTTCCAAATGGTCCAGGAGGATTCTCCCAAAAATCTTTGCGGTGGAGTCAATCAGAGAGATTGGACGATAACAAGCAGTGTCAGTCTGGTCTCCCTTATTAAAAATTGGGACAATGATGGCACTAGACCATGATGGATGAAGGACAGAGGATGACACAGCTCTGAAAACGTTTACCAAAATTGGTGCCCAAACATCAATGTTATACTTAAAGAGATCAGCAGGGACACCGTCTTGCCCTGGAGCTTATCTAGCAATGAGCCATTATTTGCCCGTATGACATCTTTCACCTGTATATCCAGTTCCTCAATGCTAAACGTGGCAAGGCCAATTACATCAGCCACCTCACAGTCATCCAAACGACCTTCATACAGCTTTATAAAATGACTGACCCAGCTCTGCTCTGGGATGTGAACTTTAACACCTTTGTTTGTACCAGAGTTTAAAAAAAAAGGGGTATTAACAATTTTCCAGAATTGGGCCCCGTCATTGGTCGCCGAGGCAATGGTCAATTTCTCCCATGCCTCTTCTCTAATCACTTTCTTCCTAGCTGAAACTGTCTTCTTGTACTGGGCCCTTCATCTCATGACTTCTGTTTTGTTTCTCGACGTGGATTTTAACGCCCGTGTGAGATTGGAATGGGCGTGAGTGGTTGATTTATCAAATCACTTTAGAGGTTTGGTTTTGGCAGATTAAGTTGGAAGAGTTAGATGTACCCTAACTACCATGCAGATGTCTGCAAAAGCTCCCAGGACCTGGGGTGGGGGTAGCTTGGTGTTTAGGCAGGTTTCAAAGGTGACCATTTTTTGCCGACACCCCTACTTAGGAGAGATTCTTTGTCCACTTTTTGCCATTTGCATAACACACCTTTATTCCTAGTGGTATTCCACAGGGCCATCCATTTTCTGCAAACTGCTCTTCTTGAAACCATATTGGAACAATAGGACCAGTGGATTATGATCGCTGAGGTCACTCGGTACAACCTGAAAAGCATCCAGTTTGTCCCGCCAGGACCTTGAAATCATTACGTGGTCAATTACAGACCCACCCCTGTCCCAATAAAGGTGATATCAGGGGGAGTAAAGGTCTGTGAGATGCCACTTGCCAATACTAAATCATGAGTCCTCATAAGGTTATTTAGCTTGTCCCCACAGGCATTATCGGTAAAGTGGAAATAGTTGCAATCATCTTCATCGTATAATCCACAGTTTCTATCATCCCTTATGGAGCAAAGGGAGACATTAAAATCCCCACTGCATATAATTATAAAATCCTTATCCAAGCAACATACCATTTCCCCAATGGCCTTCTCAAGGGCTTGTAAAATCTCAATGTTAGATCGAACAAAATTGTTGTGGTAAAAATTAGCCAAAAACATAAACGGGCTACCCTTCATTGACAGCAACACCAGTTGATAGTAAGGGGAGTCAGTTCTGCATTTAGTTACCTTAGCTCCTGAGGTGATGTTAATCAGCTTCATCAGACCCCTACTACTGCACCCAACAGGTTTTCGCGTTGCCAGGGTTGTTACTGACTGAAACCCACTGATATGGATTTCTCTGTTGGCCCATGTTTCTTGGAGGCAAACCCCCTGCTTGCTTTCTATAAAAGCAAGCCAATCATTGTTGTGGCATTTTCCACCAGTACCTGCTACGTTCCAAAAAAGTGTCTGACAGTGCTGTGTGGAGGGCCCTTCACCCCCCACAGGCTTCAAAATAGAATTTTGCGCCTGTATATCAAAGCTCTCATATTCTGAGTTCTGGTGGGGAGGATTTTCCTTCCTGAATTTTTTTTCTCCCACACCCTCACTCGCAGCACTATTTTGTGGGCGACTGCAGTTATGCTCGGCTGTATCAGCATTCATCGTTGAGGTCAGGGTAAGCGAATGGGTCAAGGTCGAAAGCCCGACACTCTCTCTGAGTCAATCAAATTCATCAAGATAATGGCCCAGAGAACTATATCGATTCTAAGTGTGGACAGAAAATGTAGAAATATTACCATGTTGGCTACAGTCAACCTTGGGTGGCTGGTAGAAGTAGCCCAGCGGTACAGCCTGGATGTTGACATTACGCTCCTGCACAGTTTCACACTGGTTCAGTATCCATTCTACCTGCTGTGGATTTTTAACATTTACTACCACACAATCACCAGGGAGGCTTTTCTTACTGTTATCCAGCCAATGTACCCTCCTTACTCCAATGATACTACTCCAGAGACACTCAGGCCCTCATTACAACCTTGGCAATCGGTGTTAAAGCGGCGGTAATACAGGCTGTCGAAAAAAAAAATGAGATTTGGACCCTGGCGGTTACTGCCTTCCAACACCGCCACTTTAACATACCAACCTCCAGGGTGGTAACAGCCGCTGGGCTGAAGACTTCGGTCTCCAGCCTGGTGGCCATCACATTCCCACCCTCAGGATTATGACCCGGCCTACCGCCATGGTTTTCATGGTTTTTGTACCGCCACAAAAACCATGGCAGTAGGCACTATCAGTGCCAGGGAATCCCTTCCCAGGCACTGATAGGGGTCCCATGGCAGCAGTATGTTGGCGGCCGTCGCCGTGGTGGTAGGCAGTCAATACCGCCAATGTTGTAATGAGGGCCTCAGTGTTTTTACCCCCCTGTGTTTTATTTATCCAATGGTCTACTTTGTTTTTAAATTGATAGTCCTGCTCATTAGTTTTGTGTGACAGGGGTGTGAGATTCTTTAACACAATTACGTAAGGGGTGCATTGAGGTGGAAATTGCAGGATTTGTGGGTTCTTTCCCTTTGGTGAGTTATGTGCTTTAAACCTCATCAGCCCTGTACTCCCAAGGGCCTGTCCTCTCCCATTGTTCTCTAGAGGTACAGATAAGGATTTAACTGGGATTTCACTGCTATTGGCAGGCCGCTCCATAGGGGTGTTTGTCAGCTTGTTCGGTCCTCCTGATCTAAGATGATGGACCTTATGACGTACCACAGCACAATGTTCTGCTGCTGGCCCTGGGGGACAGATCACTGTGTCCAGCTCTGTGTTCAGGGTAAGGAGTAGGCTGGATTCTAGTAAGTGTTTTAGCGAGGAGTCAATACTATGCAATAAGTTCCCTAGTGGTTTAAGGGCTTTCTATAACATAATTTCCATGTAAGCTTTGTCCCCACAGTTGGCCTCAGGATCTTGGGAACCCACAGGGTCCACCATTCGTTTTTCCCCAACTACAATTGGTGTACAGACCAGGGAATTGCCCCACTTAAGCCTGTTAGATTTGGAGGCTTTCGGCTTAGACATGCCCAAATTCCCAAGGGTAGGCTTCTTCCGTTTTATACGGGGAGAAGCAATATCTGCCACACATACAATAGTGTCTTTATCTTTAACGGACAGGTCATCTTCTCTACCAGAGGAGATGTTTAGTTCGTCCTGCAGGACACACCCCTTTTGAATGCTCGATATCTTGCGCCCCTTCTTTACCTTACTAGCCTCAAGGAAGGTCCCCTCCCGTAATTGCAGTGTTACTTGTCTTGGTCATGGGAAGAGGCGAGGAAACAAGTAATTTCCTTTTTACCCCCAATCTGTCTTCAACCGATTCAATTTGGGCATTTAATGCAGACATGGCCGTGGTAAGGTATGATACCATGGAGAGTGTGGGGTTAGTATCTTTAGAGGAGGTCATAGCGCTCACCTTTCTTTTGCCCATTTTAACTTAAGTGCAATAACACCCAGAGGGAGAATACAGGAGTAAAAGGGCTTGGAAAATCCACAAAAAAACTAGACCATGAGACGGGGCCCAGCCCAGCCTCCTCTGGGCTCCGATGGGTGTGGACGGGCCCACACTTGGCCCGGGCTTTGCCTAGGCTCAGCCCGTACGCGTCCCACACTTTGAGGTTCCCCCACGCGCTTTATAGCGCTAGTTGGTCTGGTCAAGTGGGTGCAGGTGCTGGAGAAAATGGCCCCCTCCTGGGGCCACAAAGAAGTCTGGAATATGTAGTCCCTTGACAAAGTTGCTAGCACGTCCCGTGCTGCGAGGTGCCCCCATGCGCTTTATTGCGCTCGTTTGTCTGGTCAAGTGGTTGCAGGTGCTGGAGAAAATAGCTGCCTCCTGTGGTCACAAAGCAGTCGGGGATATGTAGTCCCTTGTCAAAGTTGCTAGTGCGTCCCTGTGGCACATGTAGGGCCAGTTCCTGTGCACATGTTGTTGGCGGTGCCTGTGCAAAGTTATATGTGTCCCAGTGCAGCCTCCCTCCCTGTGTGTTCCTGATGGCCCCATCTCTATTGTTCACGCATTGTTAGCATAGTGCTCTTTGTCTATTTGTGTGTATTGTTGATGCAATTGTCCTTCCGTTGAGCTGTGATGTGTTTGAAGTGTGCATCTATTGCAGGGCTGCTTAATGGTAGTGTTGTTTGTGTTCCATGCCACATCAATACATATGTGTGTTGTATGTGATGACAGTCCCTGGCCTGAGTCAAATGTGAGTGTGTGAGTTGTTTTTGTATATGTGATGCTTGTGTGTTGTTGGTGATGTGTGAGACAATGTTTAGGAGGCTTCACTGTCCCTGTGTCTGAGATGAGTGGCTATGTGTTTTTGTGTAGTGTTACAGTGTAGTGTCGGTGTGCTGCGCAAAGGGGGAGTATTGTGACTGTGGATGTGTCCATCTTAATGTACTTTTTGGACTGTGTACATGCTGTAACGTGTACTTGATGCCCATGGCGTGCCCCCCATATGATGTGAATGCAGGTAGGTGTGTGTATTTATGGTCTGTAGCACCCACGGCGGTGTTAATTTCATCATCTTTTGATGAGCAGAAGCAGTGGCATTGGATGTGTAAGGCTGCCTGCAGGGGAGTGTCTCCCTTTATACTGTCCATTTCCGCCTTCTGAGACATATGTGCAACCTCGTAATGTATCGGGCAGAAATACTGTCTCCGCTTACCTGTTTGTGCTGCCTTGTGACCATGGTAATCTGTGCTGCCTGGAGGTGCCCGCGAAACCGCAGCAGTCTTTGCTCCATAGTCCCGCATGAGTCATAATATGGCGGTCAGACCGCCATCCTGACAGCAGTCGGGCCGCTGCCATTGTGGTCCAGGGACCGCCAAACTCATAATGAGGGCCTTACTCTTTAATGTAAATACTTATAATGTGTTCAATAACTCTGCACATATATGGTGCATTAAGAGTATATGAATTTTGTAAAAACCATTAGCTGGACCTAGGATCTACACAATTAGGTAGAAAAGTACTATTGTAGTTATCTTCTACTATGTAAACTGTAAAACAAACTCACACACTCATTGAATGATGGCATCAGTGATGTCATCAATGATGTCATATGAGATCTCCTCAATGATGTCAAAAATGATGACATTTCTTGAGTGATGTCATATGTGAGGTCATAAGCAGTGCATGGTGGGGGTTCAACTGGTAAATTTCTGTGTTTTTTTTTTAGTTCAAAAACATTAACATTGTCACTGAGGAATTCACCTAAATATAAAGCTGCTTTAATCTTTGGGTTTTTCAGAGAATTTTGTGAGATTTTGTTTTTTTAGTGAAAAAAATATAATTTTCAATAACTTTTGTTTTTTTTTCAGTGAATATGTAGGGTTTTTTAAAATGAAAATATATTTAGAAAAAGATAGAAACTGACTATTCCAAAAATATTTGCTCTGAGAATGTTCATCTCCTTAGTTTTTGTATCTCACATATTGAGAAAACTGCCCAGCATAGTTTTTATATTCTTTCTATTTCATAGTTATATTTCAAAAGGAGACAGATAAAATTTTCCTATACTGTATACTGTTTGCTGTCACTATGCACCTTTAACCTTTAGTTTTAAGTTGTCGGATCTCTATCACAAGAGGCTCACAAGAGCTCTAATAAATGTCAGTATAATCTATTGTGCAGAGTTCTTTTTCATGTGGTAGCTTATTATTACATACTAATCTTTAATATTTGAGTTGTTACAGTATGAATAGTAAATTAAATATTTTGTTTCCAAACTTATGGCTCTCATTAGACAATCTCAGTCGTGGAGGCTGTAATTCCTGTTCGGCTCTCCCGTTCCACGCACAAGATTGTATATTTGGAATGAAGTTCATAACAGTGTATTTTTTTAATTTTTAAGAAAATAAGACTTGAGAAGTATTGTTTAAGGTAGAAAAACTATTGATGTATTGTTTCATTTGAGATATATAAAAACTCTTTTTTATGGTTTCAGGAGCTCTGGGGGATGAAAGACATCCCCAAAAAAAGATTGTGGGTGGCTCATGTGGATCTTTTTACTTAGAAAGTAATGATTCCTTCCCTGTTGCTTCATTTGTCCATTGGGTTTTGCTGTGGTTAGACCTTTTTGACCAGCTTCCTGTGTTTGCTGATTTTCTGCCACCAGAATGTCATCATCAGATTCATATGAACAGCCTTGCACTTTTCCTACAACTCAAACACCTCAACCTGCCAAAAAGTTCTTGGTGTGGCGATTTTTTAGAATGATGCCAGGTTGGACAAAAGGATCTGCTAAAGACGCAATATGCCAACTATGCAAAAGGAGTTCAGCAGGCGCAGCAGGAACAAGCCTGTACAGCACAAGTACCACAGGTATCTGATGATATTCGAGGGCTATGCACCCTCAACACCTTGCTCGAACTGACTTAGCCCATGCTGCAGAGCTTGAGGGCTCCTCAGGGACGTCTCTGTCTTTTGAACCTGGTGACACTGTGCTTGCTCAGGTAATCAACGCTCAAGCAGAAAACAACCCTGATTATTCTAATAAAAGTCTTTTTTGCTGCTTATGTAAGCAGATCATTTTTCCTTCAGAGGCAAGCAGGGCTACACAGGACAAGCTTGTCTAAGATCATAAATGTCTACGTAGTCAGTAGTTTTTTAAAACATTTTTTCTACATTTTTCTCCTCTTTGCCTTGAAGGAGATGTTTTTTCTTCCAGTTTCTTGTTTTCTTTGCACCCTTTTAAAAAATTACAAAATAGTTAAAAATATAAAAAAACAAAAAAACAAATGCAGTTGTTTAAAAATGTTAATAAAGAAGGCTCTATTCAGAGCTACCCTATACTTTCATTATGTATGCTGTTTATATTGCGGTACCCTTTTTGTCATCTTGCTGACATTCGCCAGACACCCAGAAGAGCCATGATGCTTTCATACATAACATGGTTGACTCTCATGAGGTTCGTGTGAGAGCCAGGTGCAGAGTCCTCCAAGTCCAATGGGAGGGGGGCAGTGTTTGCTGCTTTACTCTTGTGAGCGCCTCACAAGAGTGTACTTTTATAATGAAGTTTGTATTTTCACTCAACATCTCCTGTTGTAATATGTGTAATTTATATGCACCAGATTTTCTGCACTCTCTTTTTTTTCTTACAATCCTGCGAGACTCTCGTGAGATCGTAAAATTACATTATGGAAATAATTTACATTTTCCATCATTACAATACTTACCACTTATAATCCTCATTAACAGATTATGGGGAGATACTGACCTTCAACTGATGCCTTGAATGAAGGTTACCACTATGTAGAGTAGGGTGTAAAGAGACACTGCCTCTTCAATGACACCTTTTCCCGGGGGCAGTCATATGCATAGTATGGTGAGAAAAGTGCTGACCTCACATGTAAGACCTCACTAGTCCATGGTAAGTATAACAAGTACTAGCCTCCCCACTGAGACTTCTCCCAAATGAAGTAACCATATACTTTAGGGTGAGGCCCACTCACAGCTCTCCCCAGTATGACAGGACAGACATATACTGTAAAGTAGTATGGAGGGAAACATTGTCATCTTAACTAACAGTATGGTGTAGTTAAGCAGTGGCTTCTGTGCTGACACCTCTCCTTAGAACAGCAGCAATATGCAGTGCTGTCTGGGAAGGGTGGTACCTGTCTACTAACACATCTTACCAGGGTGAAATGTGTCTGTAGTCGGGTTTGAGAAAAATGTATCTCTCTACTCATACCACCTCTCATGCTGACACATACGCATAGTAGGCTGTGGAGGAGAAACTGCAGTTTCCTGACACAATTCTCTTGCATGTTAACTCTACATAGCACAATGTGATGAGGAACTGGCCTCTCTCATGTTACCTTTCTCTTGCATGATGGGTATGCAAATTAGGGTATAAAAAGAGACTTACATCTCTGGTCACAGCTCTACCCCATATGACAGATTGCTAGAAATAGGGTTTCTAGTTGGCAGAGATATACACCCTTAACAAGTAGGGACCACAATCCTAGTCAGGGTAAGTCGCAACACAATCCAAATTATCCTGTTCCCACCCTCTAGTAGCTTGGCACTGAGTAGTCAGGCTTAATTTCGAAGGCATTGTGTAAAGTATTTGTGAAATAAATCATACAGTAACACAGTGAGAAACCACAAAAATATACCACACAGGGTTAGAAAAATAAATAATATTTATCTGAATAAAACACTGTTGAAACAATGACAATCTAATGTACACAAGCAAAGTTATGAATTGTTAAATGTTAAATCCAACTAAATTGCCTAGAAAACACAACATCTCCACTGAAGCTATCATGGCGTTGTTGACGGAGTCATTCCCAACAATACAACACCACCGGTGCCGGTCACGGAGTCACATGGACCCCCAGGTATAGTACCTTTTGAGAACGAAGAACAAGGTTGCCATACGTATTTGGAAAAAGGCTTTGATGGAGTCGGTGGGGCATCAGCCCCTTACGGCTTCCAAGGAAAGAGGAGTCAGTTCTGCGCTGCAAAACAGGTGGAGGTGAGGCGTCGGATCCGTCCCGATGCAGGGGGAGATGATGAAGTGTTGTTCGTATGCATTGATTCCTTGTGACCCAGCATGGTCGCTGATTCTGGTCCATCAGGACTTGATGTGTCGATTTGCAGTGTTGCGATTACCCTGGGTGGCATCAGTGGAGTTGTGGCACTGTCGGATTTGCATTGCAGGACACGGTTTTTGCATGTAGTGAGGTCCAGGGAGCGGGAGCAGGCTCCAGCTTTGCTGGCATTGCTGAAGTTGTTTCAGAGTCTCTGGAGTTGGGTACTAGCAAAAAGTCTTTACTGTCCCTGAGATTTCAGATCAGGAGGCAAGCTCAATCCAAGTCCTTGGAGAGCACTTTGGGGGAAAGCAGAGTCCTTCCAGCACAGTCAGAGGCCAGCAGGGCAGCAGTCCTTTGCAGCAAAGCAGTCCAGAGAGTCCTTTGGACAGCCAAGCATGTCTGACAGAGTTCAGGTGTAGGTCCAGAAGTGTCTCAGTTGGTGGGGTCAGAGACACAGTTTATATATCCCAAAATGCCTTTTAAGTGGGGGAGACTTCAAAGAGTGGTTTTGAAGTGCACATGTTCCTCTTTCAGCCCAGTCCTGTCTGCCAGGGTCCGAGTTGGGGGTTATCAGTCCATTGTGTGAGGGCAGGCCACTGGCCTTTGGATGTAAGTGTCAGGCCCTGCACCCTTCCAGCCCAGGAAGACCCATTCAATATGCAGACGAATGCAGTTGTGACTGAGTGGCCTGTGTTGGTGGTTGTGAAATACACAAGGGAGCTGTCATTCAGCACAGACCAGATGTTGATTGGAGACAGGCTGAAAGGCACAGGTGGTTTTAAGTGCAGAGTAATGCTCACTTTTCTAAAAGTGCATTTCTAAAATAGTAATATTAAATCTAACCTCACCAATAAGCAGAATTTCCTAATACCAGTCTGGCCATACTAAATATGACCTGGTTACACCATTCAGATCAGAATTTACAACTCACAAAGTATATGAGGGCAGTCCTAATGCTAGTCTATGAAAGGAGCAGGCTTCACAGTAGTGGAAAATGAATTTAGGGACATATAAAACACATATGTACATGTCCTGCCTTTTACCTACATAGCACCCTGCCCTAGGGTCTACCTTAGGGATAACTTATATGCAGAAAAAGGGGAGTTTGAGGCTTGGCAAGTACTTTTAAATGCCAAGTCAAAGTGGCAGTGAAACTGCACACACAGGCCTTGCAATGGTAGACCTGAGACATGGTTAAGAGGCTACTTATGTGGGTGGCACAATCAGTGCTGCAGGCCCACTTGAAGCATTTAATTTACAGACCCTGGGCACATGTAGTTCACTTTGCTAGGGACTTACAAGTAAATTAAATATGCCAATTGGGGATGAACCAATGTTACCATGCTTAAGGGAGAGAGCATATGCGCTTTAGCACTGGTTAGCAGTGGTAAAGTGCGCAGAGTCCTAAAACCAGCAGAAATAGTGTCAGAAAGTGGAGGGAGGCAGGCAAAAAGTTGGGGATGACCACCATAAGGCTGTCAGGTCTAACACAGATGTACATGTAAGGTATTGTGATGAACTTATCTGTATGACTAGAAGTCTGTCTTGCATAAGAACTATAGAGACTATGGGGGTCATTACAACATTGGCAGTAAAAGCCGCTTAATGCCGTGCAGAAGACCACCAACACACCGCCGCAGCTGCGGAATTCCACCACGGTCATTATGACCCACAGCACGGAATCTGCCAAAATCCAGACACCCACACAAGTCCACCACACCAAAGGTCAGTGATAAATTGGCGATAACAAAACCTCCACCGTCACGCCAACAGGAATATGCCCACACTATCACGACCCACGAATTCACGCGGCGGTCTTTCAACCGCGGTATTCCATTGGCGGTACACACCACTGCGCTCAAAATACACACACATTTACAAAACACAGCCACATTGGACAATTCTAAATACGCACACCTGATACACATACACACACCACTCCCACACACCACTCCCACACACCCAATACAATATAAAACACACACCCACATCACCCACAAACCCCTACGACCAAAATCCCGAAAGAAGGCCAGAGAGAGACACCACAATCTACAAACAAGCATCCAAAGGCACACAACACCATCAGCCACATAACATCCACGTACCCCACACAGCACACCACTAAATATAACCCCACATATCACAACACACACCATCCCACACATCACCCACACCACCCCATGGCACGACAAAGACACCCCAGGTTCTCTGAGGAGGAGCTCAGTGTCATGGTGGAGGAAATCATACGGGTAGAGCCACAGCTATTCGGATCACAGGTGCAGCACACCTCCATTGCTAGGAAGATGGAGCTATGGCGCAGAATAGTGGACAGGGTCAATGCAGTGGGACAGCACCCAAGAAATAGGGATGACATCAGGAAGAGGTGGAACGACTTACTGGGTAAGGTGCGTTCCGTGGTATCCAGACACCACATCGCAGTACAGAGGACTGGCGGCGGACCCCCACCTCCTCCCCCACAACTAACAACATGGGAGGAGCAGGTCTTGGCGATTATGCATCCTGAGGGCCTCGAAGGAGTAGCTGGAGGAATGGACTCTGGTAAGTCAAACCTTAACTACCTTATCCCCCACCCTACCTGCATGCTATCACATACCCCCACCCTCGCCCTCGTCCTCACCCCCATCACTCCAACTCCTCACACATGTCCCACTATCACAAACCACACATCCCAACACCAAGCCCTGCATGCAACACCAAAGCATGGACACCCATCACCAATGCATGGCCACGGCACATACCCATACACCCCCCTAAACCATCATCACACAAGGTCCCACACATGAATGCAAGCACTGTGGTACACGGTCACTTACCCATCGCACACCATGGTACACACAGATGCAATAATCATGCTTTTACACCCCTGCAGGACCCCTACCCAACGTCACCGCACAGGAGGGTCCACACCACCAACAGAAGATGCCCACAGTGATGACAGCAGCTCTGTCCAACTGGATCTAGATGACAAGCCCGGCCCATCTGGGACCTCGGGACAGTCGGTTCCCCTCACACTGGCACGGGCCACCACAGACCCTCTGGAAACACCAGCACAGCACCCACCCAGCAGGCCCATACCTCTGTCCCCAGGACACGTCAATCAGCAGTGTGTCCACCACTACAGGGAACCCAGGCTAACCCACCACCCCAACAACAACAGGGAGCTGGGGGCAGTGGTAGTGGACACACCGTTCAGGGGACAGAGGCCCAGGAACAGAGGGGAACTTGGAGGTCTGCTGTGCGACAGGGGGAGGACAGGCCCAGGGAACCAACTCTCCACGAGGCCCTCTCCAACATCATGGGAGCATACCATCATTCCCAGGAGATGACGGCAACGGTACTGGCCAAGTTTCAGGAGACCCAGCAGCAGCAGGAGGAACAGTATTTGGGCTTCAGGGAGGAACTCAGATCCATCAATTCCACCCTGGGCACCATCGTAGGGGTGCTGAAGGAAGTCCTCAACACCAGGTGGGACACTGTGGCACTACAAGGGATCCCTGACACTAGCCTGGATGATGAACTGCCCACCACCTCCGCCGGCGCTAGTGGACAGGATGCACCCCCCAGGACCACCACACCCGCACCCCATCCCCTGCAGATGGAGAACCACCCCGCAAACAGTCCCGGAGATCCAGGACAAAGACAGAGAACGATGCCAAGACCCCCGCTAAGAAATGAGACCGCCCTGAATGTCATCCTTTTGTCCCACCTTGTCACACTGTCCATCCTTAAACTGCCCCAGCTCCACTTCCTATGCCCCTTTGGACAATGCACCTGTGAAACAAATAGACTGGACTCTGCCATTGACATTCCTCCACCATCACCCCTCACCATTTTACAGCATTCTCCAATATTGAGCACTAAAATAAACACCCTTAAAGCACAAAACAATCTGGAGTCTGTCTGTGATTTCGAAATAGTGTATTAGCAATGACAGTGACAAAATGCTCTTTCAAATGTAATGTCAACATACCTATGTCACACAGATCCAGTCCATGAGGAAACAAAGCAGATGTCACACAGTGGGACGCACATCTGTGAAATCGTAAGGGAAAGTGAAAACTCAGTGACCATACACTGGGTGAAAGGACAGACAGTAGAGAGGTAGTAGTGTTAAATTACATGTAGTAGGCAGGTTTGTCTTCTTACCTGTGTCTCACTGGAAGTATTGCAGGATAACCAAGTTCCTGTTGTTGATGTCCTCTTCTTCTGCTTCCTCGTCTTCACTGTCCACAGGCTCCACAGCTCCCACAACACCTCCATCTGGACCATCCTTCTGCAGAAAAGGCACCTGTCGTCGCAAAGCTAAGTTGTGAAGCATACAGCAGGCCATGATGATCTGACATACCTTCTTTGGTGAGTAGAATAGGGAACCACCTGTCATATGGAGGCACCTGAACCTGGCCTTCAGGAGGCCGAAGGTCCTCTCTATAATCCTCCTAGTTTGCCCATGGGCCTCAATGTACCATTCCTCTGCCCTTGTCCTTGGATTCCTCACTGGGGTCAGTAGCCATGACAGGTTGGAATAACCAGAGTCACCTGAAAAAGGCGAGGGACAACTGTTCGACACACACTAACCTGTATGGATATCCCCAGACCCAGACAACTATTCCCACTGATTTGGTTCCAGGTGCTCACCTAATAGCCACACACAGTGCCTCTGGAGTTGCCCCATCACATAAGGAATGCTGCTATTCTGCAGGATGTAAGCGTCATGCACTGAGCCAGGGAATTTGGCATTCACATGGGAGATGTACTGGTCTGCCAAACACACCATCTGCACATTCATCGAATGGAAACTCTTCCGGTTTCTGTACACCAGTTCACTCCTGCGGGGGGGACCAAGGCCACATGTGTCCCATCAATGGCACCTATGATGTTGGGGATATGTCCCAGGGAATAGAAGTCACCTTTCACTGTAGGCAAATCCTCCACCTGAGGAAAAACGATGTAGCTCCGCATGTGTTTCAGCAGGGCAGACAACGCTCTGGACAACACATTGGAAAACATAGGCTGGGACATCCCTGATGCTATGGCCACAGTAGTTTGAAATGACCCACTTGCCAGGAAATGGAGTACTGATAGCACCTGCACTTGAGGGGGGATTACTGTGGGATGGCGGATAGCTGACATCAGGTCTGGCTCCAACTGGGCACACAGTTCCAGGATTGTGGCATGATCAAGCCTGTAGGTGTTGATTACATGTCTTTCCTCCATTGTCGACAGGTCCACCAGCGGTCTGTACACCGGAGGATGCCGCCATCTCCTCACATGTCCCAGCGGACGGCGCCTATGAAGGACAACAGCGAGCACAGAGTCAACCAACTCAGAGGTACGTACACACAGTTTTCACAGAACACGATTCATAATCCGAAATTAGCATGTATGAGTGTTGAGGCAAGACCTAGGTATGTGTGACACAGTTAAAAATAGAGCCATGTGGGCCCCTGAAATGGCGGCTGACTGACCTGTAAAGTGGGACAATGGGATATGAGGTAACTGTGCTGGCGTTGTACACTGTCGCGGTAGGCGGTCGAAGACCACGGCGCAATTCTGCATTGGTTAACATTGGACCCTATGGGTCCCAGGAGCCAATGACGATGTACGCCGGCAGTGACGGTACGCACCACCGCGGACGTGACCGCCATTTTCTATCTGTTCAATCACTCGATACCTGATCTTCGACAGGAGAGGACCTACACTGCAAGTGCTGCTGTGACCTTAGTCTGGAAGAGACAATGGCTCGTGCGTCTGGGGAAAGGGCCCCTGCCTTCACATCGGAGGAGTTGGACAAACTCGTGGATGGGGTCCTCCCCCATTACACGCTACTCTACAGTCCTGCAGACAAACAGGTAAGTACGCTGGGAGCATGCTGTATGGGCTATGCCTGTGTGGAGTGGGGTGGATGAAAGATAGTTGGGGGAGAATGAAGCGTGCATGAAACGACGGTGAGTGCATGTGCCACATGGCAAGGGTAGGGATGCGGGCCAATGACTGTGATGGTGCAGTTGGTAATAACTTCTCTTTTTCCCCTGTACAATTCCTGTAGGTCAGCACCCACCAGAAGAAGGATATTTAGCGTGCCATCGCCAAGGACGTCCGGACCCTGGGGGTCTATCACAGACGGAGCACCCACTGCCGTAAGAGACGGGAGGACATTCGCCGCTGGAGCAAGAAGACGACGGAAGCCCAGCTGGGGATGGCCTCCCAACGTGGGAGGGGTGCCCGTCGCACCATGACCCCCCTGATGTTCAGGATCCTGGCGGTGGCGTACCCGGAGTTGGATGGGCGCTTGAGGGCATCACAGCAGCAACAAGGGGGTGAGTACACTCTCATTCTGCTGATTCAGCGCGCAGTCGAGGTGTCTGGGTGGGGGAGGTGGGCTGTGGGTTCCCGTAGGCCAGGGCGAGTGTGCTAGTTAGGTCCCCTTTTTCAGGCAGGCCCTGTGGCACCCCACCCCACCTGGGTACAGTGCCAACTACACCTAGTCAGGCTCCTGTGACATCCATGTGTGCAGATGTCGGACATAGCCTTGTAGGTCATGTCCCAGGGATTGCATAGTGGACCCCAAGGGCGAGGCGTAGTGCAGGGGGCTTCTGTGTCTGTCGTGTCCGCCAACAGTAACGGTAATGCATGCACTCAACATGTCTATCTTCTGTCGTCGTCCCCCTTTTGTGGTCTTCCTGTTCTTGTGTGCATTAGCGTCATCAGGCGGAGGAGCAGTGGCACCAGAGCAGGAGGGAGCTGCATCACACATTGCCCTGGAGGGCGACACTACGGAGTCTGATTTCACCAGTGGGACGGAGGGCGAGGGGAGCTCCACGGCGGGGACAGGAGCTGACACCAGTGATACGGACTCGTCCTCTGATGGGAGCTCCCTTGTGGTGGCGGGCCCATCTGTGCCCTCCCCCATCTACAGGTACAGCCGCCACCCCCCCTTCCAGCACCGCCCTCCCAGCAGCCCCTCACCCTTTGCCCTGTGCCCGCTCACCCAGGAAGGGTGGGCATCTCCTTCGCCCCAGGCACCTCAGGCCCTGCCCCAGTCACCCCTTCTACCCTCAGTGAGGAAGCCATTGACCTCCTCAGGTCCCTCACTGTTGGGCAGTCTACCATTTTGAATGCCATCCAGGGTGTAGAGAGGCAGTTGCAACAAACCAATGCATTCCTAGAGGGCATTCATTCTGGTCAGGCAGCCCTTCAGCGAGCTTTTCAGACTCTGGCCTCAGCACTGATGGCAGCCGTTGTCCCTGTCTCTAGTCTCCCCCCTCCAACTTCCTCCACCCAGACCCACACCCCTGTACCTCAGCCTACCCCAAGCACACCATCAGACCAGCATGCACACACCCCAACACACAAAGGAAGCTCAGGCAAACATAAGCACCACACATCCCACAGGCACTCAAGCAAACATCACACACATGCAGACATAGCAACATCCACTGCCTCCACTGTGTCCCCCTCCTCCTCGTCTCCCTCCTCCCTCCCAGTCTCGTCTCCACTCACACCTGCATGCACTACATCTACAGCCACTACTCCCATCACCAGCACACACACCATCACACCCCGCTCAGGTGCAGTCACCACACCCACTACCATTCACACATCCCCTGTGTCCTCTCCCAGTGTGTCTGTGATGCCCCCTCCCAAGGTACACAAACGCAGGCACACACCCACCCAACAGCCATCCACCTCACGACAGCCTCCAGCCCATGCACCTTCACCCAAAGTCACCAAACGTACACCTCCTACAACCACAACCTCTTCCTCCACTCCCAAACCCCCTCCAGATACCCGTCCCAGTGTTCCCAAGAAACTTTACCTGTCCACCCTTGACCTCTTTCCCTGACCTCCCCCACCCCGCCAGTCTCTGAGGGCCCGACTCTCCAGGTCCCAACCTGGCACCTCAGCCACGACATCGGCGGGGTCAGTGGTGCCAGTAGTCACCGGATTCTGGAGTGCACCAGGCAGCAGGGCAGCCAGTGTGGCAAGGAGCCACAGCACGGGCAGTCCCCCACCTGTCAAGCATCAAAAGTTGGCCAGTGCCTGGGGGGAGAGGGGAAAGACACCAGCCACCAAAGCCGCTCCCAAGGGTACAGGTGGGAGTGTGGAGTCAGCTGCAACACCTTCCAAGGTGGGGAAGGGGCACAAGAAACCCAGAAAGTCTGGGAAGATCGGCACAGCAGAGATGACCGCCATCAGCCCCGCTGCCCAGGAGGCGAACGCCATCAGCCCCGCTGCCCAGGAGGCGACCACCATCAGCCCCGCTGCCCAGGAGGCGAGCGCCATCAGCCCCGCTGCCCAGGAGGTGAGCACCATCAGCCCCGCTGCCCAGGAGGCGACCGCCATCAGCACTGCCAGCAGCAGCCCCGCTGGCCCAGACAGTACCGCCAGCCCCAGCCCCGCTGGCCCAGACAGGACCGCCAGCACCAGCCCCGCTGGCCTAGACAGGACCGCCAGCACTAGCCCCGCTGGCCCAGACAGGACCACCAGCACCAGCCCCACTGCCCAGGAGGCGACCGCCATCAGCACCGCCAGCAGCAGCCCCTCAGGCCCAGACAGGACCACCAGCACCAGCCCCGTTGGCCCAGACAGTACCACCAGCACCAGCCCCGCTGGCCAGGAGGTGACCGCCAGCAGCAGCCCCGCAGGCCCAGACAGGACCGCCAGCAGTTGAGTCGCTGCAAAGGACACCGCTGCCACGAGCACCGCTGAACAGGACACCGCCGCCAAAAGCACCGCTGCCAAGGACACCACCACCACAAGCACCGCTGAACAAGACACCGCCGCCACAAGCACCGCTGAACAGGACACCACTGCCACAAGCACCGCTGAACAGGACACCGCCACCACAAGCACCGCTTCCAAGGACACCGCCGCCACAAGCACCACTGCAAAGGACACCGCCGCATTGCCACCACAAGCACCGCTGGACAGGACACCACTGCCACAAGCACCGCTGGCCCATGAGCGCCAAGAGCACTGATGCTACTGAGTCCGCCACGAGCAGGATGAAGCACCCTGGGTACAAAGCCCCCTCCAGAACCAGTGGAGAAAAGCATCCACTAACTCAGTCCTTGGCAGGATGAAGCACTCTGGGCACAAAGCCCCTTCCAGAACCAGTGGAGACTGTTATCCACTTGAGAGACTGTGGCTTTGCACTCCCCAGGATTGAACAGTGGGCAAACCACCCACTGTAGAGACTTGAGAGACTGTGGCTTTGCACTCCCCAGGATTGAACAATGGGCAAACCACCCACTGTGGAGACTTGAGAGACTGTGGCTTTGCACTCCCCCGGATTGAACAGTGGGCATGTGACCCCCCCTCATGGATTTGGCATCGTGCACTCAGCCGGCTGAGGTGCCCCCCCTTTCCCTTCCCCCTGAGATGCCTGTTTTATTTCTATCTGATGCCCCTCCAGTGTTCTCTCCGTCATGTTCGGGTACCTTGTGTGGGCCTCGACCATGCAGTGTGGGCCCATGGTTCCACAGACTTCTTGGTGTATGTATTTGTTAACATTGTATATATATTTTTGCGTACTGGATTTTAATAGATTACAATGGTTACACTCATTTCCCTTTGTCTTTGCATTCTTACGGGGGGTTTGGGGGGTGTAACTGTAGTGTATCAACATGTACTTGTGTGTGTGTTATAGTGGGTGAGGGTGGAGGTGTTGCGTGTTGCGTGTGTGTGTCCCTGTTTTTTCCCTCCCCTCTCCCCTGTGACGTAGGTGCAGTACTCACTGTGGTCTTCGCCGCCGGCGTTCGTGCTCCTGGTAGAGGAGCAAGAAGATGAAGGCTCTGAAAATGTGAAGCTCTGGTTCCATGGCGTCATGGTTCCTCGTGGGGTGTGTAGAGGTGAGCGTTTTCCCTTCGAAGTCCAGTTTCCGCCGTGTTTTTGTTTGCGGTGAATCTGCCCCGGAAAAGGTGGCGGATTGGTAGGTTGTGATACTGTGGGCGGTACATTGTCCTCCGCCTGTCTGTTGGCGGTGACCGGCGCGCTGTTTGTTTGTACCACCGTGGCGGTCGGAGTGTTAAAGTGGTTGTCTTTGTTGGCGGTTTCCGCCACGGTCGTAATTCAATTTTTTTTCCGCCGGCCTGTTGGTGGTCTTACCGACCGCTAGGGTTGTAATGACCACCTATGATATAAAACACTACACTATCAAAATCAAATCAAATCTATTTTTTATCGATTTAGACCTCATCAGAGATGAACAATATATCATGAAAAAAAGAACACTTTTTCTAATAGTAATTAAGAAGGCACAACAAGCTCAACAATTACCTTCAGTTAATACAAAGATAAAAACTTTAAAAAAAAATGTATACACATTATAACAAATACATTCATCAGGCACTGACCTTACTAGAGCAATCAAGTCATTAATTTTTAACACACCATATTTAAAATACAGGGGTTTTAAAAAACGATTCCTCACTTCTAACACTATCTTACTGGGGCAGGCGTATAATACATGATCAAAATCTTGACCCCCAGCATAGATCACAGAGGCCCTCATTAGGAGTCTATATGCAACACCACCCTTGGGATTATGACTCCCCAAACCGCCAGCCTTTTCATGGTGGTTGGACTTGGCATGGGCAGTGCAGGGCCCCCATGGACAGCCCCATAGCACTTTCACTGCCCGAATTAGAGGCAGTGGAAAGCGTGGCAGGTGCTGCTACACTCTCTGCACAACCACATTGCCGCTGGCTCGATTACGAGAATGCATCAATGTTAAGGCTTTGTTTCCCGATGAGCTGGTGGCCAGAGATGCGGTTTCTGCCCGCTGGCCCAGCGGAAAACTTGTAATAGGGCCGGCAGTGTTCCGGCTGCAGTGGCGGTCAGATGGCTGTAGGAATTTGGAGGGTGGCCTCCGCCACCCGCCAAACTCGTAATGAGGCCATAGTTGTGAGGCCCTCCAGTGCTATGTAATGTTGTTTAATGGTAAAGTGCCCAAAGCAACATAAATATGCAATGCCTAGTGTAATGATCTAATGTAAACCTCAAATAATTGTGAGGACTTTGAGAAACAATATTGTCAGCAAAGGATTTGTACATTTCTAACTCACAACAGTATTCGATATCCAGTGTGAAGCTTAATCTTGGAGTCATACTTTTAAAAAACAGCTTCAAATGAGTGGGTTTCCATGAGTGCAGGTGGGCAATGGTGTACTGAAAAATCTCTAATGCAATCTCAAGATTTCTATCAAATGTATACAAACTTCTACCGTCCTTGAATGTTTCAGTCTTCAGGAGTAATCTCAAAGAGCCTTTCGATGCATGCAGGAGGTTATATGCCCACCTGAGGACATTTGCCAAAGATCTAGAATAGACACGAGGTAGAGAAAACTCAAGGCGCAATGCCTGTATGGGTGTGGCTTGGCTCAAAGATGTTATCTAGCCTCCCCTTGAATGAGTATAAGATTGGCCATTTGCTTGTGGGTGTATATTTATGTGCGTAAGAAACGATAGGGGGTATTACAGCCTGAAAAATATCGACGAGGATTTTAAAATGTCTCCTTCCTGAGGAGCAGTAAAGTCTTTTTCGGGCACTTACATAAGCAATAGCTTTAAGCCCAATATGAGTGAAATGAGGGGTGCCTTGCAAAGACCATAATTGATGACACTGGACTCTTTGGGTAGATACAGCATTTGTATGACAGCCCCCACCAACACCTGCAGGTTGCAGATATCCCTATATAGTAGTGGTGCCATAAGGTGGCTATGTATATGTAGCTATAACATCTGTCGCCAATTTCTGGGGGTATAATCAAAAAACCATAGTGGATGTTTGTTATGACAGCTCCCACCTATGCATCATCGCAAAAAATACATAATGAGGCCCTTGTAATGGCCCAACGGAACATTGTCCTAAATACTATGACTGCTTTCTACAGCATATTCTTAGTTGTTAATTAAGTAAAGATAACTAAATATAGAAGTGGATGTCAGCTCCCACCAACATGTAACAAGAGTAGTGTTTCGTTGTCGTATGTAAGCAGCAATGTGCCCATAGTGTGTAAGCGTTATTATCCAAAGATACCTTTACTCATCATAGATAAGGTAGGTACAAGGACTCAATTGTTGTCATACCGTATGACTGGAGCAATTGACAATAGAAAATGCCTGCATGTGTTAGCACTGTAGTGAGGCGTAGTTATAGCACCTTGTAATGCGCGTATCAAACACCAGTTAGTGAAAATGCCAGTAGTCACCATCAAAAAGAGGCAGCGTATGAATGGGTATGCCAGTATAATGGCCATTGTTAGAACACACTCTTATATAGTTCCGACCACATACCGGGCTAAACTTTGTTAGAGACAATATAGTCCTTGTCTCTGTATAACAACACCTAAAGAAAATTCTGAGAGAAATGCCAGCCTCCGCCCGCACTCGGGGCACATTTTGGAAAAAATGCAGCAAAAAAATCAGTAGTAATCAACGAAGTCACCCACAGTCACCACTAAAAGATAGTGTTGTATGAATGGACAGGCCACTAAAACGGTAACTATCATGGCCTGCAAGTCTCTGTAACAAATGACAGCCCCCACCCACATGTATATATATTTTACAAATTGCAATGAACGAAACTATCATTACCAGGTAGCGCGGTATGGAAGAAAAAGGCCGGAGTGATGGCTGCTACCTCGGCCTGCATATATATCTAGTAATTGCAAAGTATCCGTAAGCAATGACAGCTCCCTCCCAGACACCGGGTCAAATGGTATTGTTTACCATACTTTGGAGGGCTCATATAAAACAAGTATATTGCAAGCTTTCCATAGAACAAGATACAAAAGGAATTAAAACATATACATTTTGAGAAGCAGTTTTGGGGGGACAATTATTTACTTTGAGAAAACAGGTAAGTCACTAAGAAATAAGGAAAACAGAAGTGGGGTTAAAATACATCCCTGTTTCAGGCCATTTTGTGTTGATATCTGAAGGGTCAACCCCTTGTTGCCCCCATAAAACATTATACCAAGTGGTTCTGTACATTGCAACTATTAGCCGTAGTAAGGAGCTGGAGATTCCGATTTTCACTAGTTTCTTCCATAGGGTGAGTCTATCAACTCTGTAGAATTTGGTAGAAAAGTCAACAAACACACAGTATACCACTTGAGATTTAGTCACCACATACTTGTCAATTACTGTTTGCAATACTGCAATGTTGCCTGTCACTGAGTGTTTGGACCGGAGCCCGGCTTGGACAATGGGTATTACTCCCCTTGAAAAAGCCCAGCCCTTAACATGATCCAAAACACTGGAGGCGAAGATCTTCTCTCTTGAGTCAATAAGTGCAATTTGATGGTAGTTCCAAGGGGATGGCGGGAACCTTTTTTGTGAAGAAAGACCGCTATGCTTCCGGTCCATCAGCTTGCAATGCGTTGGTTACATAACAATATCAAAAGAGCAGGATGAGAAACTTACTCTAGCTTTCTGAGTCATCCTTATGGGTATGGTATTGGACCCATTGCTGCAGAAGGTCTTGCTCTCCTTCTATATGACTCATTCAGTTTTGCATTAGGGGCTGTTACGTGCTGAGCAAGCTCAAGAACGTGCTAGGATACGGAGGATTCCTCACAGTTTTACACTAAATAAACATGTTTATGGATTCTGAAAATGTTGAGGAAAATGTTTCCCTATTTGAAACTAGAGTGGAAAGTTACAGTTACTCTGGCCCTGATTATTTCTAGGCTGGACTACTGTAATGCTTTACTATCTAATTTGAATTATGTTTCGATGAAAAAACTCCAATTGATCCAGAATATGGCCGCTAAATCCATTTTAAATCTTCCTCGTTCTGCCTCAGCCACTGGTAGCCTTAAACATTTGCACTGGCTCCCAGTGGCTCAACGAGTACGTTTTAAAATTTTGTGCTTGACCCACAAAGCACTACATGGCACTGGACCCCACCATTTGGTCTCCCAGCTCTGCTGGTACGCTCCCAGACGTAATCTAAGGTCTCGCAATGCTTTTAGGATCCAGGGCCCACATACTAGGAAAGTCAAGTGGGGGGATAAGGCCTTTACTGCGGTCACGGCTAGACACTGGAATGATCTTCCTATCCACATCAGAAAGGAACCCAACTACCTGAGCTTTTGCAAATTGATTAAAACTCATCTCTTCCCGCGCTAATTTATGTTCTCTTATCTTGACTTTTCTTCTTATTTTCTTCTTCCTCTAGGACATGGTTTCAGCTCTCTCTCTCTCTCCTCACCTTTGTTTTTAGCGCTTCGATGCTCATTTCTGAGCGGGAACGCGCTTTACAAGTCTCATCTACATACATACATACAAAGAAAGGTTAGTCCCATACAGTTCAGGGAAATAAATTATCCATTCCTTCTTTGACATAGGAATTGCAGCTGTCTTTTTCCTGCTACCCATAAACTTAGAGATGAGCTGCCAGAAGACTTTTCTTTTTTTTGAGAAATTGCTTGGTGCAGTGCTACCCAATTCCTGTCTATGGACGCTCTTTTGTAAAACTGGCAAATTTTCCTTTGCTTTTTCGGTAAAGCCAGGGTTTCTTTGCCCCTTGAGATTGAGAAGACAATAAATTGGTGCCAAATTATTCACTCAACGTATGAGAAAGTACAACTTCTCAAGGTACTTTTTTCATGGGAGCCATATAACTACTAGGCACTGACCTTCTCTTAAACATAAGAACAGCTGCAGAAATTATATTTAAAAATTAATTGGATTGCTTCCATCAAATGCCTGATGCCATTCCTATGAAGTAATTACTGAATTCATCTAAGAAACATTTTTGGAATTCCATATAATTCAGCCGTGTTTGCTGGATATTAGAACCTCTCCTTTTCCTTCTTCTAAGGATCACAACAATGATTTATGTAGAGTTAACACAAGTTCTAAGTAAAGTAGGACATGGTCACTACCTTGCCCAGATTCTGCTTTAAAAAGCTGGATTTTTTTTATGAAGATTGTAGCTAGTTAGAATATAGTTCAGTATAGAAAGGCCAGTGACCCCCTTTCTAGGAAAGGCTGCCTGAACGTCTCCTTCCATCCTACCATTTAGGATCACTCTGTTAATCCTATTTAGGGATTCCAAAAGTGCTCTTCCAAGTTTATCTGCCTTAACAGTAGCCTGAAAGACAGGATCAGGGATAATCCACGTTTTTTCTAGATCTTTATCTGTGTGTGCTTTTAGAAGAGCATTGGAGATTTTTGCTTTGAAGTCACCCATTATTAACACTTGTGAGTTACTTCCTAACTCCAGGACAGATTCTATTAAGTCTAATATCTCAGCCAACAGGTTATTACATTCAGGAACTGGAGGAATATATATGTTAAGCCAAATCCCTTGCTTGGTTGGGAGCAAACCTGCAAAACAGACTCTTGAATTATTCGAGCATTGTATCAGAAATGGAAGTCAATTTATCCCAATCTTCAGATTTTCCTGTACTGACATCATTTCATCCTGCTGATGGGCATGTAATTATTTCCAAGTTGCTTCAGTCTCTGCAGAGGGTACTCAAATCTATAATCTCATTGTTAGAAGAAACAACAGCTAACTTGGACCACTCGCTTGAAATACAGACTTCGATAATAGAGTTTTTAATGAATCAAAGTGGCCTACCTGCAGTCACAAGGGCCGACCTTACAGTGGAAAGGCATACAAGCGAGACCGCAGATTATCAAAAAACTTAGGCCCATAATTATACTTTTTTAGCGCTGCATTTGTGGCGCATTTTAACGCAAAAGCAGCACAAACTTACAAAATACAATTGTATTTTGTAAGTTCGCAGCGCTTTTGCGTCAAAAAATGACACAAATGCGGCGCTAAAAAAAGTATAAATATGGACCTTAATCTACATGGAATATATAAAACGATGAAGCAGAAGTCAAACTAGTAAGAGATCTCAGAAAGGGAAAAAAGAGAAAGGGGACAGGACAAAACTTAGGCCCATATTTATACTTTTTGACGCTAAACTGCGCTAACGCAGTTTAGCGTCAAAAAGTTTTGCGCCGTCTAACGCCATTCTGAAGCGCCAAGCGGGCGCCGTATTTATGGAATGGCGTTAGACGGCGCAATCAGACCGGCGCTGCCTGGTTTGCGTGGGAAAAAACCACGTAGACCAGACAGCGCCGGCGTAGGGGGAAAATGGCGCATGGGCGTCTTAAAATGGGGCAAGTCAGGTTACGTCGAAAAAATCGTCTTAACCCGACTTGCGCCATTTTTTAACGACGCCCATCCCCCATCAACATGACTCCTATCATTGTAAAGATAGGAGTCATGCCCCCTTGCCCAATGGCCATGCCCAGGGGACTTCTGTCCCCTGGGCATGGTCATTGGGCATAGTGGCATGTAGGGGGGCACAAATAAGGCCCCCCTATGCCACCAAAAAAAAATATAAAAAATAAAAAATTATACTTACCTGAACTTACCTGAATGTCCCTGGGGTGGGTCCCTCCATCCTTGGGGGTCCTCCTGGGGTGGGCAAGGGTGGCAGGGGGGGTCCCTGGGGGCATGGGAGGGCACCTGTGGGCTCATTTTGAGCCCACAGGCCCCTTAACGCCTGCCCTGAGCAGGCGTTAAAAAGTGGCGCAAATGCGCCGTTTTTAGCCACGCCAACTCCCGGGCGTCTCTTTTGCCCGGGAGTATAAATACCACGTAAAGGCCTGGGAGTCATTTTTTAGACGGGAACGCCTCCCTTGCATATCATTAACGCAAGGAAGGGGTTCACGCTAAAAAATGACGCACATTCCGGGAACTTTGGCGCTATTCGCCTCTAACGCCATAGTATAAATATGGCGTTAGTTGGCGTTAGTTTTGCGTCGAAATTGCGTCAAAAAAAACGACGCAATTTCGGCGCAAACGGAGTATAAATATGGCCCTTAGTCTATTCACTTCGAAGGCTATTCTCAGAATCTACATCCAATTTGGAGGCAAGCTGAGAGACAGTTGCTCCTTCTTGTTATCCAATATTTAACAGTACAACGGGAGTAAGGTCTTCTAAAAATCCTCTGTTGCCTCTCTATCAATACAAGAAACAGATACACAAACAGCCAACACGAGTATGACAAAAAAAAGACGACTGAGACGAAAAAGAGAAGAAGCAATAGCAGAATCACAAAGCGAAAGTCCCACAGAGTAAAGTTTGTCCAGTCTGTTGCCCTTATAAGCAATGCAGTAAAGGGAGAAAGTGGGCCTATAAATAATAATTTGGTAAACAAAGAGGTTATGCATGCTTCAAGCACGCTTTCCCATCCTCCCAGAAAGGAAGCGCCAGCACAATTAAACTCTCAAGCACTGGTGCAATTAAACCCTCAAGCCACAACTTTGTAAGTCGAAAGTCTGTACAAGAAAATCGACCTCCTGTTCAAACAACATTGGTAACAGGCTCTACTTGAGGGTCAACGTCGGCAAATCCAACACAAAAACCTTTATTGCATCCTTGAGATATTGGATGTTTTTGCAAATGGTTTTGACCTTTTACATCGTCAAAGAGTTCTCAAGCTTCTGCATAATCTCACTCAAGTTCATTTTTCTACTTCCTCAGTGTAGGAAAGTACCATCTTTCTTGGCATGTTACTCTCAATTTCTACCTGTAAGTCAGTACGTTTTGCCTGTCTGACTGGGATCCTGCTGGTCAGGACCCCAGTGCTCATAGTTTGTGGCCTAATGTGTGTATTATAAGTAGTGCTTAACTGTGTCACTGAAGTTGAAGTTCTGCTAACCAGAACTTCAGTGCTTATGCTCTCTCTGCTTCCAAATTAGTCGCTATAGTTTAGTGACTTCATTTACCAATTCCAATTGGCACACTGCACCCCCCTTATAAGTCCCTAGTATATGGTACCTAGGTACCCAGGGCATTGGGGTTCCAGGAGATCCTTATGGGCTGCAGCATTTCTTTTGCCACCCATAAGAAGCTCAGACAAACCCTTTGACAGGACTGCCACTGCAGCCATTTTCACTGCACTTAAGTAACTTATAAGTCACCTATATGTCTAACCTTCATTTACTGAAGGTTAGGTGCAAAGTTACTAAGTGTGAGGGCACCCTTGCACTAGCAAAGGTGCCCCCACGTTGTCTAGGGCTAATTCCCCAGACTTCGTGAGTGCGGGGATACCATTACACGTGTGCACTACATATAGGTCAATATCTATATGTAGCTTCGCAATGGTAACTCTGAATTTGGCCATGAAAGGTGTCTAAGATCATGGTATTCTCCCCTCATTCCAAATCTGGTATTGGGGGGCCAATCCCATGCATCCTTTTTGGACGAATCCAGGGCTGCAACTCACCTGCATACAACATCTCCACGTGGGACATCCTTTGCATCACGCAGGAACTCGCAGCCATGTTCTTTGGTGCTCTTGTGCAGACTTCTTCCAACAGGAGAATCCTCTTTTGCACCATCTTCTAGGTTGGCAGCTGCTCCTGTCCTTCCTGGAATCTCCTGCAACTTCTGGATTTGGTCTCTTCTCTTTACAGGTCTTCAGGTCCAGGAATCCACCATTTGTTGCTTGCAGTCTTGCTTAGTTCTTGCAATAACTCTAATCACGACTTGTAGTGTCTCCTGAGGAAACTTTCAGTACTTTACTCCTACTTTCCTGGGCTCTGGGGTGGGATATTTTACTCACCTTTGTGGTTTTCTTACACTCCCAGCAACCCTCTACACACTACACTTGCCTAGAGGGGAATTTGGGATTCACATTCCACTTTCTTAGTGTATGGTTTATGTTGCCCCAAGGCCTATTTCTTCCTATTGCATTCTATGGTATTTTCTATTGTTTGCACTATCCTATGACTATTTACTTACCTGATCTTGGTGTCTAGTGTATATATTGTGTATAATACTTACCTCCAGAAGGAGTATTGCCTCTAAGATATTTTTGGCCTTGTGTCACTAAAATAAAGTACACTTATTTTTGGCAACACTGAGTATTGTCTTTTATTGTGTATAAGTACTGTGTAGCTATAGTGGTATTGCAGGAGCTTTGCATGTCTCCTAGTTCAGCCTAAGCTGGTCTGCTAAAGGTACCGCTAACAGCTTGGGCTGCTAAAACACTACTACGTTTTACTAATAAAGAATAGCTGGACCTGGTATAAGGTGTAAGTACCTAGGGTACCCACTACAAGCCAGGCCAGCCTCCTACACTCAGAAATGAAATTGGTGACTTTTCCCTATACTCAAGACCACTCCACAGTCTAGGTAGAATTCTGGTCCAGTGCGATTCCATTGATAGTGCTTCAAGAAGGTGAAAGACTTCACATAAATGGCTTTGAAGTAGTGGATATCCACCTCAAATCTCCAGCATCCTACCCTTGACTGCATGCTCCTGACTGGGAAATTAAACATCTGTTATCTCCACCCAGCCGAAATGGTGGTGATTATAATAATGGATTTGTGGGTTCGCTAACAATCCATATGGAAGACGGAGATCGACAGATTTGGAAACGCAGCCTTCCCAGAGAAGAGAAAACACAAAAGGATGTCTCCTGGTCTTGGCTCTCAAAGAATTTAAATGTACACAAGCCATGTGGCAGCTCTAAACTTCCTTCTTAGCAGTAATATCTCAACTATATCTTGGAATATCTCTGGATTGGATGCATCGTAGTTGAAGAGTGTGTCTAGATTCTCTCCAGCAATTATTTGCCTCCAAGAGACCTGGTTGATAGCTAAATTTGATTGGAACAATATCTTGTAATAGATGTCCCGGCTACAAGGGTCAAATGAGGACATGCCAAAGGAGGTCTTTCTCTCCTACTGACAGTAAAGATACAGTGGGACTTTGAAATAGTTCATGTCCCGAACAACAGCTTACAATGCATCAAAATATATCTCCAAAAAGGAAGTGTCCCCTCAGCGAATACCTTATTTTTCATTCACTACCCTATCAGCTGAGACATCTCCACAGTGTATCATATGTGCAAAGTAGGCTGTGGGTACTTCGAAATATACCTAAAAATGTAGGATTTTACCTATACTTGTATGTGCAGAGTTCCTCCCCCACTCCCAGACTGCGGAGCCTCTCCATATGGAAGAAGAGATTTTAGGGGTAAATGTGGGAGGGGCACATATGAGTAGGTGGGAAAAGGGGAAGATTTACTGCTAAAGGGGATGGGATTTGGGATGATTACGAGGGTTTAGGGACAGTCAAGGATGGGTTTAAGGAGAGGTGTTAATCAGCCATGCAAAAGTAAACCAATTGCATGTATCTGCAGTGGAAGTATGTAGCTTACACTCTTGTAATGAGTTTATACTTGGAAATTATGAATACCAAAAGTAGTAAACTTACACCAAAGTGTAAACTTATGCAATAGTGTAACCTATTTTTGTGACTCAGGCCAATGGTCTCTATGTTAAGCCTGTCTGCTCTGTGCTATACCTACCAGGAGGTGAACTCAATTTTATTTAGTGCCTTAAGTGGTTCACTCTAGTCAGGATTGTGTTTATTAGGTGGGTACTTATCCCCCTCAACTAACAACTCAGTTATTTACATATATAGGCACAGTTTGTTGTATTGATGGAATAACAACCAGTTAAATCAGATGGGAGTCAATCAAAAACGAAAGGAGGCTGTTGATGAAAGCACCCCCTTTGTGAATGCCTGATGTGTCATTGGAGACAGTATAGTATGGTACATGGGATCACCACATGCCCAACCTTCTGATGCCATTACCTGAATGCTGACACACAGAGTGACTATACATTTTTATAAAACAAAATGTTGGCTTTCACTGAATTAGAATATAAGGATCAGGGTTTGCTGCCTAACATAGGCGTCTATTCCTGCATTTGGGCAATTGACAGGGAGCTACAAAAGGACTTCTGTCTCATAAATATTAGTGCAGCATGTGCTTTGGTAACTCCCTGCAAATAGGCATTTTGCATTGTTACTGATTAGTACATCAGTGACAGTAGAAAATCAAGCTAGGCCCAGAATACTGTCAATTGTCAAAAGCAAAGACTGCTTGCAACTATACATTAGTTTCTTGACAATACTGGCACCTGAATCAATTCTGAGGAAAAGTTGAATTCTCATGCAGGAACTGATCATGGCGATTAATCTGGAATTAATTGGTTTGCTTCTGTTAGTATAAAAGAAGTTAAAACAGGTTGTTTATTTTCCCAGCAAACTATTCATGCTGGAGCAGAGATTCTGGTTAAAGCTGGAAAGCCACGGAGTGGTCCATCGCTCCTCCAGCACTCAAATTCTGATGAAGAGTTCTGTATGGACCATGATTCTGCTCATGCGAATAATGGCACATCTTGTTTTTCAGACAAAACAATTAAGAGTACATTAAAGACAGAATGCTCTTGGCCATCAATCTCAGAAAAAATGCGGATCACTCCAAAGATTGATCTAAAGTTAGTCATATTTTACTTACAAGGCAAATACATCAGCAAAAGCAGTGCTTTAAATGGGGCGGTACTGTCCGGTACTGAGTACCTGCACTTTTTTATTTTGAGAGGGAGAGTACCAGCACATCTCAAGAAAAATGTAATACTTTTAATTGGAGAGTACCGGCACTTCTCAGAAACAAGCAGGTACTCTTGCACAGAGTACCTGCACTTTATTTTTTCCATTTCAAGCACTGAGCGCACGTATTGGGCTGGCTTGGTTATCCTGCATGACAAATGCAAATTAAGCAATATAATCCACTAAAATTAACCAACTGGACACAGTATGTCATTTCTTTCCTGATACCTGTCAGTCCTAATATTTCAAAAGAGACATGTAAGAGCCGTCTCTAGAAAATGTCCTCTAAACTGACTCCTGTCACTTCTAAGATAGCTGCTTTAGCTCTGATCTTCTATTTTGTGATGATTTAAATCAACAATCAGCTATTCAAAACAGTGGTAAGTTTTCCCATTTCCGTCGCAAATATTTTTTAAGACATTATTAAAATATTTCAACAGGTCCTTGGGTCCTTCGATGGTGAAAGATCTTGACATTGACCTTTGTAAAGCGTCTCTCAAACATCTTTCAAGTTGCAACCGCTCGGAAACAGGGGTTTGACATTTCCACCCTGCAGGTGTTCTAAGCTGTAGTCTTCTACTCAAAAAGTGTTTTTCATATTAAAGTTGTTTCTTTATATACTACTCATGGGACTGTATACATTTTGCAATATAATATTAATTCTGAGCTACAAGCTAGTATACAGTAAACAAAATGCAAATGTCCTCAAAGTCAGCAGCACATGATTCTCGGTTAAAAATATATCATAGCCATTGCCAATATGGGCAGTGTATTTTAACACGTTAACCAGAGGCGCCAAAGATTGCTACTAAATTTCCTGTATTTCAGAATGTAAACTTTTTTGCACAAGCGATAATTCTTTAGTTCCCTTCCGTATTCTTATGTTTAGGGTACATTCTTGGGATTGTACGACGGAACACCGACTTTGAAAGCAACTAGTGCCTTAACAACGAGGTCGGAACACGGACCTCGTTCTTACTACTAATGATTTTACCACGAATGCCTTAACAACGATATTTCGTTGTAAAGGCATTCCTGATAAAAGCATTACTAATAGGCACCATTTACCCTACATCCCTCACCCCATCCCCCAACCCCACCCCACCCCAAAACCTAAAACCCCCTAACCCCCACCCCCTCCCCAAAACCAAAAACGCCCCACCCCCCAACCCCACCCCAAAACCTAAAACCCCCTGACCCCCCACCCCCTCCCCAAAACCAAAAACGCCCCACTCTCCCAACCCCACCCCAAAACCTAAAGTCCCCTAACCCCCCACCCCCTCCCCAAAACCAAAAACGCCCCACCCCCCAACACACCCCCAAAACCTAAAACCCCCTAACCCCCTCCCCAAAACCAAAAACGCCCCACCCCCCGAACCCTGCCCCAAAACCATAAAACTCCCTAACCCCCCACCCCCTCCCCAAAACCAAAAACGCCCCACCCCCCAACCCCACCCCAAAACCTAAACCCCCCACTTACCTTAGTCGACCCCTTGTCACCTGCGTCATCCTCCTTCGCCAACTCCCTTCTTTGTACCTTAACCACGCATGTTCGTTGTTCAGAACATACGTAGTTAAGGCACAAAATAACGGAGTCGCGGTTAAAAAAAGTGTTGTTGCGCTTTCGTTAACCACGACTTTCGTTAAAAAAAAGTAGTAAAAAAGGATGTTTCCCAATTCTTGTATTTCATTCAAGGCCCCCAGGCTACATTATGGCCCTCATCACAACCCTCGCAGTAAATCCCGCTTACCGCCGTGCAGAAGTCCGCCAACATACAGCTGCGGCCGCAGAATTCCGCTATAGGTATTACGACCCACAGCCCGGAATCCACCACAATACAGACACCCACACAAGTCCGCCACACCAAAGGTCAGTGATAAACTGGCGAAAACAAAACCCACACCGTCCCGCCAACAAAAATACGCCCACACTATCATGACCCAGGAATCAATGTGGCGGTCTTTCAACCATTTGCGGTACACACCGCCGCCCTCAAAATACACACATATACAAAACACATCCACATTGGACAATTCAAAATACACCTCAAACAACACACACCAGCACATCCCCTCACACATCACAACAGACACCACCTCACACATCGCCCACACCACATCAAGGCACCTCAACGACACCCCAGGTTCTCTGAGGAGGAGCTCAGGGTCATGGTGGAGGAAATCGTCCGGGTAGAGCCACAGCTATTCGGATCACAGGTGCAGCAGACATCCATTGCAAGGAAGATGGAGCTATGGCGCAGAATCATCGACAGGGTCAGCGCAGTGGGTTAGCACCCAAGAACTAGGGATGACATCAGGAAGAGATGGAACGACCTACGGGGGAAGATGCGTTCCGTGGTATCCAGACACCAGATTGCTGTACAGAGGACTGGCGGTGAACCCCCACCTCCTCCCCCACAACTAACAACATGGGGGGAGCAAGTCTTGGCAATACTGCATCCTGAGGGCCTTGCAGGAGTAGCAGGAGGACTGGACTCTGGTAAGGCAAATCTTTACTACCTCATTCCCCCACCCCACCTGCATTCCATCACATACTCCCACCCTTACCCTCACACCCATCACCACAACAACCCACAGATACCCCACCAACACAACCCACACATCCCAAAACCAAGCCCTGCATGTAATACCAATGCATGGACACCCATCACCCAAGCATGTCCAGTATAGAGACTCACTCATGCCCCAAAATCACCAATCACACAAGGACATATCCAATAATGCAAGCACTGGAGTAGAGGGTCACTCACCCATTGCACACGATGGCACACACAGATACAATAATTATGCATTTACAACCCAACAGGACCCCTACCCAATGTCAACAGACAGGAGGTGCCAGACATATCCAGTCCCCCTACAGTAGAGGCCCACAGTGATGACAGCAGCTCTGCACGCCTGGATCAAGAGGACCAGCCCAGCCCATCTGGGCCCTCAGGACAGTCGGTTCCCCTGCCACTGGCACAAGCCACCAGAGACCCTCCCCCTCAGGAAACACCACCACAGCACCCAGCCAGCAGGCCCATCCCTCTGTCCCCAGGACACGTCAATCAGCAGTGTGTCCAGCACTACAGGGAACCCAGGCAACCCCACTAACAGAGGACGATCAGGGACCTGGGGGCAGTGGCAGTGGGCACACGGTTCAGGGGACAGAGGCACAAGTTAACAGGGAAGCTGGGAGGACTGCTGTGTGACAGGGGGAGCACAGGCCCAGGGAACCCTCACTCCATAAGGCACTCTCCAACATCATGGGAGCTTACCATCATTCCCAGGAGACAATGGCAACGGTACTGGCCAAGTTTCAGGAGACCCAGCGGCTGCAGGAGGAACACTACCTTGGGATCAGGGAGGACTTGAAGTCCATTAACACCACCCTTGTCACCGTTGCAGGGGTGCTGGCAGACCTTCTCAACCCCAGGAGGGACACAGTGGCACAACAAGGGGCCCCTGCCACTAGCCTGGATGATGAACAGCCCTCCACCTCCGCCTGTGCCAGTGGACAGGAGGCACTGCCACAGGAACAACAGGACACCAGCACCCCACCCCCTGCAGATGGAGAACCACCCCGCAAACAGTCCCTGAGATCCAGGAACAAGACAGAGAACATTGCCAAGACCCCCGCCAGGAAATGAGACCCCCCTGAATGTCACCCTTCTGTCCCACTATGTCACCCTGTCCATCCTTAAACTGCCATTGCTCCACTTCCTATGCCCCTTTGGACAATGCACCTGTGAAACAAATAGACTGGACTCTGCCATGGACATTCCTCCACCATCACCCCAGCCCATTTTACAACCCCCTCCACTTATTAGCACAGGAATAAACACACTTCAATCACAAAACAATCTGGAGTCAGTCTGTGCTTTCACAAATGTGTAATTGCAATAACTATGGAATATAGCAATGTCAATGTACTTGTTCACATACCAATGTAACACAGCTGTAGGCCAGCAGTAAACATATCAGAGGGCACAAAGTGGGACCCAGATCTGTGAAATGGAAAGTCAAAGTGCAAGTCAGGTTCCATACACTAAATGAAAATGACAGACTTATGCTAGCTCAAACAATAGTATGAGATGTGGGAAGCAGTGACATCTTCTTACCTGTGTCTCACTGGAAGTATTGCATGATGATGTTGTTTCAGTTGTCAATATCCTCTTCTTATGCCTTCTCTTCTTCACTGTCCACAGGCTCCACAGCTGCCACAAGACCACCATCTGGCCCATCCTCCTGCAGAAAAGGCACCTGCCGTCACAAAGCCAGGTTGTGCAGCATACACCAGGCCACGATTATCTGGCACACCTTCTTCGGTGAGTAGTATAGGGAGCCACCTGTCAGATGGAGGCACCGGAATCTGGCCTTCAGGAGGCCGAAGGTGCGTTTGATCACCCTCCTAGTTCGCCCATGTGCCTCATTGTTGCGTTCCTCTGCCCTTGTCCTGGGATTCCTCACTGGGGTCAGTAGCCATGACAGGTTGGGGTAACCAGAGTCACCTGCAAATGTCGAGGGACAACTGTTAGACACACACTAACTCTTAGGGACAGCCCCATACCCGGCACCTATGTCAACTGTATTGGGACCTTGGCCTCAACTATTAGCCACACACGGTGCCTCTGGAGTTGCCCCATCACATTATTGATGCTGCTATTCCTCAAAATGTAAGCGTCATGCACAGAGCCAGGATACTTGGCATTCACATGGGAGATGTACTGGTCTGCCAAACACACCATCTGCACATTCATCGAATGGTAGCTCTTCTGGTTTCTATACACCTGTTCATTCCTGCGGGGGGTACAAATACCACATGTGTACCATCAATGGTACCAATGATGTTGGGGATATGTCCCAGGGCATAAAAGTCACCTTTCACTGTGGGCAAATCCTTCACCTGAGGGAAAACGATGTAGCTGCGAATGTGTTTCAGCAGGGCAGACAACACTCTGACCAACACGTTAGAGAACATTGGCTGGGACATCCCTGATGCCATGGACAATGTTGTTTGAAAAGACCCACTGGCCAGGAAATGGAGTACAGACAGGACCTGCACTAGAGGGGGGATTCCTGTGGGATGGCAGACAGATGAAATCAGGTCTGGCTCCAACTGGGCCCACAGTTCCTGGATTGTTGCACGATCAATTCTGTATGTGACTAGGATGTGTCTCACTTCCATTGTCGACAGGTCCACCAGGGGTACACCGGAGGATGCTGCCATCTCATCACCTGCCCCAGCGGACGTGCCCTATGGAGGAGAACAGCGAGCAGACAGTCATCCAACACTGAGGTATCACAATGTGTTATTTGTAGAAACGTTATTAATCCGCAATGTGCCAGTATCTGTCTATATTCCCGGCCTAGATAGGTGTGACGCACTTAACATTCATCCCATGTGGCCTCCTGAAATGGCGGTTGCCTGACCTGTAAGGCGGGACAAGGGGATATGAGGTAACTGCGCTGGGGTTGTACACCGTTGCGGTGGGCGGTCGAAGAACGCGGCGCAATTCAGCATTGGTTAACATTGGGCCCTATGGGTCCCAGGAGCCAATGACATTGTACGCCAGTGGTGACGGTACGCACCGCCATGGACGTGACCGCCATTTTCTGTCTGTTCGCTCACTTGATTCCTGACCTTCAATAGGAGAGGACCTACACTGCAAGTGCTGCTGTGACCTGTGTCTGGAAGCGACGATGGCTCATATGTCTGGGGAAAGGGCCCCTGCTTTCACTTCGGAGGAGTTGGAGAAAGTAGTGGATGGGGTCCTCCCCCAGAACACGCAACTGTACAGTCTTCCAGACAAACAGGTGAGTACACTGTGAGCATGCTGCATGGGCAATGCCTGTTTTTAGTGGTGTGGATGGAAGATACATGGGGGGCTGAGGCCTGCATGTGCAGATGGGGAGTGTATGTGCATCAGGACATGGGTGGGAACTGGGGGGCAATGAGTATGACGGTCCGGACGAGTAAGTAATTTCCTTTCCCCCTGTACCATTCCGCTAGGTCAGCACCCACCAGAAGAAGGGTATTTGGCGTGCCATCGCCAAGGACATCCGGACCCTGGGGGTCTACCACAGATGGAGCGCCCACTGCCGTAAAAGATGGGAGGACCTGTGCCACTGGAGCAAGAAGACGGTGGAGTCCCAGCTGCGGATGCCCTCCCAAAGTGGGAGGGGTGCCCATCGCACCATGACCCCCCTGATGTTCCGGATCTTGACGGTGGCCTATCCGGAGTTGGATGGGCGCTTGAGGGCATCACAGCAGCCACAAGGGGGTTAGTAAACTCTCATTCAGCAGACTCAGGGCGCATTACGAGGTGTCCGGGTGGGGGAGGTGGGCAGTGGGTTCTCCTAGGCAAGGGTGAACTTGGTAGGCAAGATCCCTTGTGAGGCAGGCCGTGTGGCACCCCAAACCCACCAGTGGTAAGAGCCATCTACAACTAGTCAGGCTCCTGTGACTTCCAAGTGTGCAGCAATTGGTCTTAGGCCTCGTACCCCATGGTCAGCTGAAATTTCTAGGAACTGTCAGTGCATGGCGTAGTGCAGAGGGCTGCTTCCTGTGTGTTGTGTCCGCCAACGGTAGTGGTGTTACATGCACTGAACATGTCTTTCTTCTGTCTCCCCCCCCCCTTCTTGTGGTCTCCCTGTTCTTGTGTGCAATAGCATCATCAGGCGGAGGAGCATTGGCACAGGAGCAGGAGGGAGCTGCAACCCACTTGGCCCTGGAGGGTGAAGCAACGGAGTCTGAAGCCACCAGTGGGACGGAGAGCGAGGGGAGCTCCACGGCGGGGACAGGAGCAGACAGCAGTGACAGCGACTCCTCCTCTGATGGGAGCTCCCTTGCGGTGGCGGGCACCTCTGTGCCCACCACATCGACAGGTACAGCCGCCACCCCCCTACCAGCACCGCCCTCCCAGCAGCCCCTTAGCTTGTGTCCAGTGCCCACTCAACCAGAAGGGTGGGCATCTCTGCCCCAGACACCTCAGGCCCTGCCCCAGTCAGCCCTGCTGCCCTCAATGAGGAGGCTATTGACCTCCTGAGATCCCTCACTGTTGGCCAATCTACCATTGTGAATGCCATCCAGGGTGTCGAGAGGCATTTGCAACAAACAAGTGCATACCTGGAGGGCATTCATTCTGGGCAGGCAGCCCAACAGAGAGCATTTCAGGCTCTGGCCTCAGCACTGATGGCAGCCATTGTCCCTGTGTCCAGCCTCCCCCCTCCAACTTCCTCCACCCAGACCCAATCCCCTGTACCTCAGCCTATCCCAAGCACACCATCAGACCAGCATGCACACTCATCAACACACAAGAGTGGACATGGCAAACATAAGCACCACACATCCCACAGGCACTCACACAAGTACCATCCCCATGCAGACACAGCAACATCCACTGCCTCCACTGTGTCCCCCTCCTCCACGTCCTCCTCCTCCCTCCCTGTCTCGTCTCCACTCACACCTGCATGCACTACATCCTAAGCCACTACCTCCATCATCAGCACGCCCATCACCACACACCGCTTACGTGCACTCACCACCCCCACTACCATTCACACATCCCCAGTGTCCTCTCCCAGTGTGTCAGTGAGCCCTCCTCCCAAAGTACACAAATGCAGGCACACACCCACCCAACAGCCATCCATCTCACAGCCTCCGGCCCATGCACCTTCACCCAAATTCAGCAGAGGTACACCTCCTACAACCACTACCTCTACCTCCACTCCCAAACCCCCTCCATCTTCCCGTCCCAGTGTGTCTAAAAAACCCTTCCTGGCTAACATTGACCTCTTCCCTACACCTCCCCCGTCCTTCCCCTGGGGCCAGACTTTCCAGGTCCCAGCCCAACACCTCAGGCACCACATCCCCAGGCACAGTGGTGCCAGCAAATGCGGGGTCATCGAGTGCGCCACCCATCAGGGCTGCCAGTGTGCCACGTAGTGAGGACAAGGACATTCCGCCACCTGCCAAGGTGAAAAAGGTGCCCACATCCCGGAGGGAGAAGCCAAAACTACCAGCCACCAAGGGCTCAGCAAAAACCAAAGGGGATAGTGGCAAGACAACTTCGGCACCATCAAAGCTGGGGAAGGCCCAAAAGCAGAAGAGCAGGTCAGGAGAGGGCATGGGGGCACCGACTGAGGGACCAGTGTCACACTTTCTGTCCACAACCATGCCAACCTGTACGGCGGCGAACACCGCTAGCTGCCCCGCCACCACAACCGCCACTTGCACCGCCACCTGCACTGCCCCGGCACGTCTACAGCCTCAGCGACAGTCCCCAGCCTCTTCCCCAGTGGGCAGCTGTCCGAGGCTGCAGGAGACATTCTGCTGTGTCCCTCAGCAGGTGCTAACCCCTGCACCCCCGCCAGCACCGCCGCCACAGACACCGCCGCAAGCACCGCCGCGCCACAGACACTGCCACAAGCGCCGCCACTGGCCGCGTGGCTTTCTCGGACACAGGCACCACCGCTGACATGGCTACCATCCCCAGTGGTCAGTCGTCTGAGGCTGGAGGAGAGTGCCTGGACCCTGGGCAGCTTGCATGAGGCATGACATCCATCACTGTTTGCACCTGCAGGTGGAAGGCGCAGCCGCAGCAGTGTGGGGTATGTCGCTGCCTCCATGGCGTATCATGCTACCTGAACCTCGCCAATCTCGTGGCACGCACACCCAGGTGAGGGAGTTGTACTGGCCACACTGCACGTGGAGCACTCTGGGCACCAGGCCCCCTCCAGAACCAGTGGAGAGATACATCTACTACATCCGTCCTTGGCAGGATGAAGCACTCTGTGCACCAGGCCCCCTCCAGAACCAGTGGAGTCTGTTATCCACTTGAGAGACTGTGGCTTTGCACTCCCCAGGATACAGCAATGGGCATGGAGCCCCTCGTGGAGCAGTGGCGTCGTGCGTTCATCAGGCTGAGGTGCCCACCTCCCCCTCCCCTGAGGTGCCTGTGTATTTTCGATCTGATGCCCCAGCAGTGTTCTCTCCGTTTCAAGTCAGGTATCATGTGTGGGCTTTGCCCATGCATTTTGGGCCCAGTGGTCCACCGGCAATGATTAGTACAATATCCGGACTTGTGTAGTTGGTGTTCATATTTGTATATACTGAATTTGGAGTTTTGACTAATGGATTTTTCATGATTACAATTGTTACATTCTTTTCCTTTTGTCCTTGCGTTCTTCCAGGGGGTTGGGGGGTCGTATATGTAATGTTGCTGCATGTACTTGTGTGTATGTTGTTGTGGGTGAGGGTGAGGTTGGGGTGTTGCGTGTTGTGTGTGTGTGTCACTCTCTTTCCTCCCCCCTCCCCTGTGTTGTAGGTACAGTACTCACTGTGGTTGCTGCCGCCGCCGTTCGTACTCCTGGTAGAAGAGGAGGTAAACCAACCATGGGTAACACCTGAAGTTCGGGCTCAATGGCGTCCTGGTTCCTCGTTGGGTGTCGAGAGGTGAGTGTTTTCCCTTCTGTGTACTGTTTCCGCTGTGCTTTTGATAGCGTTGGTTCTGCCCCGGAAAAGGTGGCGGATAGGCCTCTTGTATTAGAGTGGGCGGTACTTTGTCTTCTGCCTGTCTGTTGGCGGTGTCCGCCACGCTGTTTGTTTCTACCGCCGTGGCGGTCGGAGTGTTAAAATGGCTGTCTATGTTGGGGGGTTCCGTCAACGGTCGTAATCCCATTTTTTTCCGCAGGCCTGTTTGCTGTATTACCGCCGCTTTAACACCGACTGCCAGGGTTGTAATGAGGGCCTATATTTCTTGACACAACTGCTCACTTCATGAACATTTTTCGCAACAAGCATAAACCAGGCCATGTTCAAATACCACTTCACTAGTGTGGGGATCTGAGGATTACTCCATTACCTAATAACATCTCATCATGTGATCATTAACACCAGATCACAATAGTGCTTTAACATATCGTGTTGGTGGACCACCACTCCATATTTCCAGCAACATAAGCTTAATACACTTAGGGCTAGAAGTACCATCTTTTGTTTTGCGACGCACAACAAATTGCAAGTTGCAAAAAAAAGACAATTTACAACAGGTTAAGTACACTGTTTGTGATTTCCAATGAGGTCGCAAATGACCTAATTCATCAATATTGACGAGGTAAGTGGCAATTTGCTGCCCCATTGGAAATGGCCGCAATCACAGTGATGGTGGCCTGCTGGGGACAGCAAACCACCATGTCTGTGACTGCTTTAAATAAAGCGACTGCTTTTTAAATAAAAGCTGTTTTTTTAAATGCAGCATATTTTCCCTGAAGAATAACGGGATGCATTTCAACAAAAAAGTTGTCTTTTCATTTTTTCAGAGTAGGCAGTGGGGCCACTACCTGCTCTGAAAAAATATTTGTGCTTCTATTCACAAAGGGGAAGGGGTCCTGTGTGGACCCCTTCCCGTTTGCAAATGGGTTAACCCCAATTTGAAATTGGTGTTATCTGCGATTGTTTTGTGACCACAACCGCAGTCACAAAATAATCATACATCCCACTGTGACTCACAATCAAGAAGGGATGCCTTTGGTTCGCCCCTTCCTAACTGTGAGTCCCAATCCCTATTTGCGAGTTGGTATGTGCTCGCAAATAGGGATTGTACATTAGGAAAGGCCATTTTTTGGTCGGAAAAGGTGAAAATCGCCTTTTGCGACTGCAAAATCAGATCCTACATCGGGCCTTCAATATTAAGTTCAGATAGTTGCTGACCCCATCCTACACCCCCCCTTAAAGGTGTGCAAAGCCATAGGATGTGAAAAAAATCTCCTGTTGGACTGCAACCTCCAAGATAGAGATATATATATTTTTTCCCGATATTTATTTATTTGTATTTTTTCCACTCTATGTAAAAGTTGGAGCTGCACTAGTCTGAAAGTCACCCTAACTGGATGTTCACAGGGTTACTGTAGAGTTTCTCTCATTTGGTATCCTTCATCACGCTTCTGTCCACCACCTAGTAAATTTTAAATGTATATTACATACCCAAAATATTATTAACTAGAGTTTTAAATCTCATAGACACTGTCTTTTTTGGGTACTGCCTCTGGTAGCACTCTGTCTTCTAAAGTAGTACCATTCCAGATCTGGGTGCAACCTGAGCACACAATGTGTGCCTAAACAGCATTTTTTTAATGTCTATAGCCCTCATCACAACCCTGGTGGATGGTGTGAAAGTGGCAGTAATACCGCCAACAGGCTGTCGGTAATTACCGCCAAACTATGACCATGGCGGATAGATCTCCGATAGACAGCCACTTTACCACACCGACTACCAAGGTGGAAACAACAGGCACCATGGTGGTAGCCGCCTACCACCAGGCGGAAGTCAATGTTCCGCCCACCATATTATGACCCTGGAAACCGCCACCTTTTCCGGGGTGGTACCAATGACATCAAAAGCCTGGTGGAAACAGACCTCAGAAGGGAAAGGACTCACCATTGGAGACACAGGGAACAACCACGCCACCATGGAGCCCGAGCTGCATGTCTTCCCCATGGTCTTCTACGTGCCTCTCCACCACGAACACCAACGACGGCAAAGACGACAACGATGAGTACAACCACCTAGCACACAAGGGGGGAGGGAGGAAAAAGAGAGTGACACACACACGCACAACACACACCCCATACACACAACCAGATGCACAAGAAAACAAGTTAATCCCCCGAAATCGACTTAATAATGCAAGGACAAAACAAATTTACTAAAGTGAGTGTAATAAGATCAACACAGTATAAATAATAATTTAGCCAATGTAACAGATATTTACAAATGTGCAGTTAAAGGGACACTGCCCAGTCCTCAGTTTGCATGGGCCACATGGCCACAGGCCAAGGTCCAAGGCACCTCTTGTCACCTGCATCAACATGGAGAGAACACTGTAGGGGCATCAGCTGGTAAATAGGCAGGCACCTCAGGGGATGGGGGGCACCTCAGCCGGGAGATGAAACAAGACCACTGGTTCTGTAGGGGGCAACATGTCCTGTGCTTGGTTCTGGCGAGTGCAAGGCCACAGTCTGTTGAGTGGGTGATTTGCCCACGTGCTCTGGAGGGGGCAACATGCCCTGTGCTTATCCTGGGGAGTGCAAGACCACAGTCTCCCAAGTGGGTGATGTGCCCACATGCTCTAGAGGGGACATTGTGCCCTGTGCTCTTGATCCTGTGGAGGCTGGGGTAGGTGGGTGTCTTACCCACTGTTCTGGAGGGGGCATTGTGCCCTGTGCTCTTGATCCTGGGGAGGCTGGGGTAAGTGGGTGTCTTACCCAATGGTTCTGGAGAGGGCATCGTGCCCTGTGCTCTTGATCCTGGGCAGTGCAGGGTCACAGTCTCTCAAGTGGGTGTCATACCCACTGGTTTTGCTGGGGACAGCACGCACAGCAGCCCATGGAGGCAGGATTACATACCGTCTGCTGGCGGTGATAGCTGTTCACTGGAGGTGGGGGTGCTGGGGCTGCTGGTGGGGGAGGCTCCTGCTCATCCCCTGCAGCCTCAGATGACTGCTCACTGGAGGTGGCGTGCTGGTGCTGCTGGTGGGGGGAAGCTCCTGCCCATCCCTTTCAGCCTCGGATGGCTGCACAACCATGGTTGGTGGTGGGGGCCATGTCACACTTTCTGCCCCAGAGCCCTTTTCTTTCTGCCTGATGATGCTGGCTCCTTGCTCTTCCTGGCAACTGGGGCAGGCTCCTTAGTCTTCTTGGCAGCAGCTGAGGCAGGCTCCTTGGTCTTCCTGGCAGCAGCTGGGGCAGGCTCCTTTTCCGTGAGTCTGCCTGGTGCAGGCTCCTTAACCCTCAGGACATGTGCCCTGGATCCTTTCCCACTACAAGTGGGTATGGTGACAACTGAGCCCATTGACTGGGTGGCTGAGGTGCTTGGCTAGGTTTTTGTCACCCTGGCCAGACATGCAGGATGGGGGGAGAGGTAGGGAAGAAGTCAAGTTGGGAAAGGAAAAGCTATTTAGGGACATTGGGCCGGAAGAGGGAATGGTTGTTAGAGGTGTCTGTCTGCTGCTTTTGGGTGCAGGTGCATGGCCTGTATGCTGTTGTGAGGTGGTTGGATGTTGGGTGTCTGAGTGTTTGCGTTTGTGTACCTTAGAAGGGGGGCACACACAGTGGGAGAAGACACCGGGGATGTGTGCACGGCTGTTGTGGAGGTGTCTGCCAGTGAGGTATGTGTTCTGCTAGGTGTGGTGGTGATGCTGGTAGTGGATGATGGTGTAGTGCATGCAGGTGTGAGTGTAGATGGAACTGGGAGGGAGATTAAGGAGGAGGAGGAGGGGGAGACAGTGGAAATAGTGGATTTTGTTGTGTCTGCAACTGGATGGTGTTTGTGTGAGTGCCTGTGGGATGAAGTATGGTGCTTGTGTTTGCCTGAACCACTCTTGTGTGTTGTCTTGTGTGCATGCTCGTCTGCCTGTGTGCTTGGGATAGTTTGGGGTTGAGGAGTATGGGACTGGGCGGAGGAATTTGGAGGGAGGTGGGTGGAAACAGGGACAATGGCTGCCATCAGAGAGGAGCCCAGAGCCTGGATTGATCTGTGTTGGGCAGCAGGAATACATTAGTCTGTTGCAACTGGGCTGTCAGCCCCTGGATGGCATTCACAATGGTTGACTGCCCTACAGAGATGGATCTCAGGAGGTCAATAGCCTCCTCACTCAGGACAGCAGGGCTCACTGGGGCGGGGCCTGAGGTACCTGGGACGAAGGAGATGCCTACCCTCCTGGGTGAGCTGTGCATGGGCAACTCGATGAGGGGCTGCTGGGAGGGTGGTGCTGGTACAGGGAGTGGCGGCTGTACCTGTAGCTGGGGTGGTCACAGAGGTGTCCGCCACTACCAGGGAGCTTCCATCAGAAGAGGTATCTGTGTCTGAACTGTCCCCTCTAGTCACCGCTGTGGTGCTCCCCTCGCCCTCCATCCCACTGGTGCCCTCAGCATCGGTGGATCCTGCCTCCTGGGTCCTGTGGGATGCAGCTCCCTCTGTCACCGGTGCCTCTGCCCCTTCACCAGATGATGCTAATGCACATAAGGACAGGGTGACAAAACAAGAAGGGGGGAGAGACAAAGCATACACTTGGTCAGTGGCTGCACCAACACCACTGTTGCGTACACAGCACCCTCACACACAGGGAGCAGCCCTACACAATATGCATTGCACTACCAGTGACATTGCTAGCAACCAAGGCAGGGGGAGGGGCACACACCGCCAAATGCAGCACACCTGGAACCCACGCAGCCCTGACCAGTAGTGGATGCCTATGAGCTAGGTAGCTAAATTTGCCCTTCTTCACCCTTGCCACCAGGGGACCTATGCTGCAATGTCAGGCTTGGCCTAGGGGCACCCACTGACACACATCCACCACCTGGATACCTTCCCACCAGGCGTTAGTAGTATTGATGGGCACTGTACTCACCCTCTTGTGGCTGCTGTGATACCCTCAAGCGCCCATCCAGCTCAGGATAGGCCATTCCAGTATGAGGGTCATCGGGGGTCAGGGTTTGACGGTCACCCCTTCCTCATTGGGAGGCCATCTCCACCTGGGCCTCTGCCGTCTTCTATGCCCAGCGTCTCAGGTCCTCCCACTGTTTCCGACAGTGGGTGCTCCACCTGTCGTAGACCCCCAGGGTCCGCACCTCCTTGGTGATGGCAAGCCATATACCCTTCTTTTGATGGATGCTGACAAGCAGAGGCAAAACACAGGAAAATAGTATTAGTCAGACAGTCCTGCCTGTTACACTTATGGCCCACCATACCGCTTCACATCACCATTTGCACACACATGGTCCAGCACACAACCAATACGCCGCCCAGAGGACATCCTCCCACCCCCCTTACATGAGGCCTTCACACACACCACCCCATGCATTCATGCCACATGCCACATGCATCGTGCCCACCGTGTACTCATCTGTTGGTCTGGAGGCCCATACAGCAGTCCGTAGTGGGGTAGGACCACATCCACCAGTCTATCCAACTCTGCCGAAGTGAAGGCAGGGGCCCTTTCTTCAGTCACACGGACCATGGTAGGTTCCAGGCACAGGTCACAGCAGCACATGCAGTGTAGGTCCTCTCCTGTAGAATGTCAGGTAGCAAGTGAGGAATCAGATATAAAATGGCAGTCACGTCCTCGGTGGTGCATACTGTCACCGCTGGCTTAGATCACCATTGGCCACTGTAACCCATAGGGCCGAATGTTACCCATTGAGGAGTTGCACGGCAGTTCCCGACCGCCTCCCGCAACGGCGCCCAACGTCAGCGGAATTACCTCACTTCCACCTGTCACTCCACACAGGACAGGTGGACGCCATTTCAGGGGTGGGGGGCCAAGCCCTGCATAATTGCTGTGTCACTGTCTAAATTTGGACATACTGGACAATTCACACTGACCCATTACAAATTAACAGCATGCAATGTTCTGTTGTAGCCCGATTGTTCATTTTGTGACCGGCTCCTCACTCTTTTGCCCCATAGATTGCTACTGCTGCGGATGAATAGGAGATGGAGACATACCTGTGTGTACAGACACCTGGTGGACTTGGCAACATTGGAGAACAGGCATATTATCTTCACCTATAGACTGGACAGGACCACAATCACAGAGTGGAACCTAACAGAGTGGAACCTAACCTGAATCTGCTATCCGTCACCCCACTTTGATTCCCCCTCTTGTGCAAGTTCTATCTGTGCTCCATTTCCTGGCAACTGGGTCTTTCCAAGTGACAGTGGGCTTGGCAGCTGGAATGTCACAGACAATGTTCCCAATTGTGCTGAAAAGAGTGTTGGCTGCCCTGATTAAACACAAGTGCAGCTACATTGTATTTCCCCAGGTGGAAGATTTGGTCACAATGAAGGCCGAGTTCTATGCAATGGGACATATCCCCAACATAATAGGGGCGATTAATGGTACACATATTGCATTTTTTCCCCCGTCAAAATGAACAGGTGTACAGAAATCCACTCTATGAATCCTTGTTCGGTGCATGATGCCTTTGTTCTGAGGAATAGCAGCATTCTAAATGTGATGGGCCACAGAGGCACAGGATGTGGCTAATAGGTGAGCCCTGGTCCACATCCAGTATATGTTGGTGTATGGGTATGGTGTGGGCCATATGGGATAGTGTGTGGCTAAATGTTGTCCCTCAATATTTGCAGGTGACTCTGGTTACCCCAACCTATCTTGGCTGCTGATCCCTGTGAGGAATGCCAGGACAAGGGAAGAAGAATGTTACATTGAGGCACATAGGCGAAGCAGAAGGATTATAGAATGTACATTTGGCCTCCTGAAGGCCAGGTTCAGACGCCTCGATCTAACAGGTGGATCCCTATGCTTCTCACCCAAGAAGGTCTGCCAAATAATAGTGGCATGCTGTACGCTGCACAACCTTGCCCTGAGACGCCATATGCCTTTTTTGCAGGAGGAGGAGGCTGTAGATGCCCCTGTGGCAGCAGTGGACATTGTGGACAGTGAGGATGAGGAGGCAGAGGATGAGGATGAGGACAACAGAACAGCAGTCATCAGACTGTACTTCCAATGACACACAGGTAAGATAGTGTTACTTCACATTTCATTGTAATTATTTTTTATATCTGTGGCACTTGCATGCTGTTATTTCCCACCTCTATGCCCACTTAGGGTACCCTTTGGCAATTCATTTTACAGATATTGGTGCCTCACAATAGTTCCTGGTCTGAACACTGCAGCCAGTTACAGGTCATTAACATATGTTCATTTACCGTACAGTTGATTCGCATTGTCTAAACCTGGTTAAAAATGAATACATATTTGAAAAATTTGACATACTCCATACATCTATTTTTTCCAAGGGTGTTTCTTGAAGTGCTAAGTATAAGAGGGGCAAGTGCAATGGGCTGGGGCGATAATGGAGGAAAGTCCAGGGTATTGTTCCAGTCTATTTGTAGCACAGATGCATTGTCCAAGGAGACATAGGAAGGGGAACAATGGCAGTTCAAGGTGGACAGGGTGACAGAGTGGGACACAAGGGTGACAATCAGGAGAGTCTCATTTCCTGGTGGGGGTCTTGGCAATAGTCGCTCGCTTTAGTCTGGATTGCAGGGAACATTTGTGGGGTGGTTCTCCTTCTCCAGGGGGAGGGGTGCTGGTGGCCTGTTGGTCCTGTGACAGGGCCTCCTATCCACTAGCAGCAGCGGAGGTGTAAGGCAGTTCAGATGTCTGGCTAGTGGCAGGAGCCCGCTGTTGTGAGACCATCTCCCTCATAATATTGGCCATGTCTGCCAGCACCCCTGCTATGGAGACCAGGGTGGTGTTGATGGCCTGCAGGTCCTCCCTTATCCCCTGTTCCTCCTGCAGCCGCCTGTTCTCTTGCACATTGTCCAGGATCTGGCCCATCGTATCCTGGTAATGTTGATATGCTCCCAGGATCTCGGAGAGTGCCTTCTTGAGAGTCGGTTACCTTGGTCTGTCCTTCCCGTTCTCTGGAAGGGAGAGGAGTATCTGTCCTTCCTGTGGTGCACAGCACTCCTCCCAGTTTCCCTGTTGCCCTGTGCCTCTATCCCCTGAGCCTTGTGCCCACTGCCACTGACCCAGGTCCGTGATTGCCCTGGTTATGAGGTGTGCCCTGGGGTCCCTGTAGAGGTGGACACACTGCTGATTGACATGTCCTGGGGACAGAGGTATGGGTACACTGGGTGGGTGCTGTGGTGGTGTTTCCGGATGGGCTAGGCTCTGTGGTGGTGTGTGACAGCCTGGGTAACCGGCTGCCTTGAGGTCTAGATGGGCCAGGTTGGTCATCCAGATCCTGAAGTTCAGAGTTGATGTCATCACTGTGGGCCTCTTCTGTGGGGGGAATGGATATTGCTGGCACCTCCTCTCCGCTGACATTGGCTGGGATACCTGTGGGGATGTAAATGCTGTGTAATTGTTTCTGTGTCTGACATATTGTGCATCCGTGGCTTGCCCTCTTTGGTTGTATTTGCCCTGGCAGTTTTCACTTGTGTACGTTGGAATGTGGTGGGATAGCTGATTCCCACTAGTGTGCATGCTTTAGTGATAGGTGTCCATGCAGGGCTGTGAGTGGTGTCCATGCATTGGTAGAGCATGCAGGGCTTAGCATTGGGATGAGTGAGATGTGATGGTGGGGTGTGTGGGAAGTGGTGGTGTGATGTGCATGAGGGTGAGGGTGGGGGTATGTGATGGCATGCAGGTAGGGGGCTAGTAGTAGTATAGAGTTGACTTACCAGAATCCAGTCCTCCTCCCTCTCCGGCCATGCCCTCAGGATGGATGATTGCCAAGACTTGCTCCTCCCATGTTATTAGTTGTGGGGGAGGAGGTGGAGGTCCACCCCCATTCCTCTGTACAGCAAGTTGGTGTCTTGCTGCAATGGAAAGTACCTTCCCCCATAGGTCGTTCCACCTCTTCCTGATGTCATCCCTGGTTCTTGAGTGCTGTCCCACGGCGTTGACCCTGTCCACAATTCTCCAGAATAGTTCCATCTTCCTAGCTGTAGATATCTGCTGCACCTGTGCTCCAAATAACTGTGGCTCTACCCTGATGATTTCCTCCACCATGACCCTTAGCTCCTCCTCTGAGAATCAGGGGTGTCTTTGTGGTGCCATGGGTGTTGTGTGAGTTTTGTAGGTGAGGGTGTGTAGGTTGATGTGTTGGGGTGTGTGATGTGGGGTGCGTGGGTGGTGTATAGGTATAGGTAGTGTGTGGCTCTAGTTTTGTCTGTGGTCGTGGTGTCTGTCTCATGCCAATGATTTGTAATCATAAAGGGTTGTGGGTAATGTGGGGGTGTGTTTTATAGTGATGTGGGGGTGTGGGTGGTGTGTGTATGGGTTTCAAGTGTGTGTTGTTTGAATTGTCCAATGTGAAGTTGTTTTGTTTGTGTGTGTGTGTATTTTAAGTGTGGCGGTATGTACCGCCAATGGTTTACTGCCATTGTATGTCCGCCGTGGTGATTCGTGGGTCATAATGTGATGGGCGTAGTTCTGTTAGCGTAATGGTGTGGGCTTTGATACCGCCACTTTATCACTGACCTTTGGGCTGGTAGAATTGTGTATGTGGCTGAATACTGACGGATTGGTGTATGTGTGTCATAATATGGTGAATGGATATCCGCCACAGCAGCGGTATGTTGGTGGCAGTCAGCTGGCAGTAAGTGGGATTTACCACCCATGTCATAATGAGGGCCTATGGGCCTGATTCTAACTTTGGAGGACGGTGTTAAACCGTCCCAAAAGTGGCGGATATACCACCTACCGTATTACGAGTTCCATAGGATATAATGGACTCGTAATACGGTAGGTGGTATATCCGCCACTTTTGGAACGGTTTAACACCGTCCTCCAAAGTTAGAATCAGGCCCTATATATCTTATTAAACTATATTCAGTTTGGAGTTGTGAAAAGGTTTCTAGATCTGTACCCAACACATCCTGCAGGGTGGAAATTTCTATCATATTCCAGAAGTTAAAACCCTGTAGTAACATCAGCCCCCTCAATCCCCTTCTTGTTCACACATGAGTGATCCCAGTTCCTTCGGGACAGCATTCTATTTCCTTATCACCATGGCACTGTCATGTGTTAAGCATTTAATCAGAGTAACATCAAAAATGCTGCTGGGTAACCAAAATCTTCCAGAGTTTGCCTATTCACAAGATTGATGGCTCCTGCTGGGATTAAAAGTTCCATTCAATTAACACCAGAAGGTGCATTGTGTAGCTATACCCCTGTAGATCAGGGATTACAATGCCCTCCTCATACATCCCAAAGGTCGGCACACTTTATTTAGGGAATCCCCATCCCATAGCAGGTCTAGCACCACTGTCCCCAAATTCTGGAAAAAGACCTCCAGCACCCAGTATATCATGCTTAGGAACAGATAACAAACCTTGGCAAGCACTATAATTTTATAATATGCAGGCCTGTCGAGAAATGAGAGTGAGTGATCACAAATTCTGCACATTGTCCTCAAAAGCAGAGAAGGCCTTGTTACAGGCTACACTGGTGGAATTTTTCATCATCCTTCAAATAACATATAACCTGTTAATGACAGCCTTCAGATGTTCTCTGGGAGGGAGAGGAGTATCTGTCCATCTCATTCCATGCTGATAGGGGTATCACAGAACACAAAGTATCTATCCTAGTCCCTAAATATGTATTACATCCTATGCCTGGAAGCCTCCAGGCCTGTAAAGTACAGAAGCACATAGGCCCTCATTCTGACCTTGGCGGTCTTTTCGCAAGACCGCCGAGTTACCGCCGCGGTAAAGACCGCCGACCGCGGCGGTATGCCGCTGCACGTATTCCGACCGCTGGGAGCGTTCTGCCGGAAAACCGCCAGCAGCCACACTGGCGGTCGGCGGGAAAGTGGAGACTGGTCAACCTCCACCGCCACGCCAGCAGAACACCGCCCCCAGAATTACAACCCACATTTCTGTGTGGCGGTCTTCTGTTGGCGGTCTTCTGTTGGCGGTCACGTCCCTATGGCTCCCGTCGCCTCCCGGAGGACGAACGCACAAGGTAAGTTGATCGTCCGTGAGGGGAGGGGGTGGGGGGGTGTTGTGTGATGTGTGCGTGCATGGGGGTGTGTAGAGGGTGTGCATATGTGCATGTTGGGGGTGCGTGCATGTCGGGGTGCGTGCATGTGCATGTCGGGGTGGGGGGGCAGGGGGTTCGTACCCCCTCTGGGGGGGTGGAGGGTGTGGGGGGAGGACTCGTGGGGGGTAGTGGGGGGTGGGGGAGACCCCTATCAGTGCCAGGGAAGGAATTCCCTGGCCCCGATAGTGCCTACCGCCATGGTTCGCATGGCGGTTCCCGACCGCCAAAAACCGCGGCGGTAAGCAGGGTCATGATACGGTTGGCGGTCTTGGGTCGACCGCCGGGCCGGAGTGCGCAAACTCCAGCCCGTCGGTCATGACCGCCGTGGCGGTCGGAGTGGGAAAGTGGCGGTCGATCGCGGCGGTGACCGCAGCGGTCAGAATGCCATTTTTTGGACCGCCGGTCTGTTCGCGGTCCGACCGCCGCCTGTCCGCCGACCGCCAAGGTCAGAATGAGGGCCATAGTCTGCATCAACAATCTTCTTTCATCCTACAGAGGATCCCATCTAAGACCTCTCATTATGTCACCTCTCTGACATCACTCCAGTGACTCCAGTGCCAAGGCAAAGACCATGGTTGAAAGGAAGCACCCAATCTTGTATCTCTTCCTAAAAACAAGGGTTTATATAAAACTCAATTTACCATAACTTAGTAATGGGGTCTATATCCAGAAATCTAAACCATAAGAGAAATTGTGGTCCAAAGCCACTCTTTTCCAAGACAGGCAGAATGTAAGGCTATTTAATAAAGGTAAAATTATTGGCTGCAGAAAATGAGAAAGAAACACAGTTAGTTGTGAGACCTTACCCGCAATAGTCCATACATCCATAAAGCTGCCTAAGGTTGTGTCTAATGCTACTGTAAAGCATAAACCCAGGCAGATTTGGGTAAACCAACCATCTCCCACCTCAACACAAATAATCCTGGTGTTTCTTTCCTTGTGTATCAGCAAGTACTGCTGCTGCCATTTTCAGCACATATAGTAAACAGCCCTCACGTGTAGCCCCTTCAAACTTTGAGAGAAGATTGCCCACCAGCTTACTAGATAGACAATTGAAGAACTTAGAAGTTAAACCATTTTCCACTTTTTATTTGAGTTGCAGCATGTAAAACCTGTGAAGTTAGTGACACTTCAATGGCATCCTCATCAATCATAGAAGGCTGCAGGATCATCAGTTCCCCAGTAAGCCCAAGTAGAAGCAGGGTGTCAGTAAGAACCTTTGTCTATCCTGTGCAGCCCTAATTCATCTATGATCTTCCTCTTGTTTGCTGTGGCATCTCTCAGTTTATTTTCAATAGTTTGAGATTTAAACTTCTAGGCTTACAATCTCCATTCTGGTGAGTAGTCCCTTTCCCTGCAATCAAACACCACCCACAAGGATGAATAGCCCGATACCCTCTTCAGGCAATCGATGTCACAGCATGAAAGCTATAAACAGACAATTGGGATGTTACAACACATCTATTTTAATGAAACAGCTATAGATACCAGATTGTGAGAATACTGCCTCTCTCCTGGGTGGCACTCCCTTCACACACCCATCAGTTTTATACAATTACCCAACTTATATAGTTGTGAAGGCCTGAGTGGAATCCCTACTCCTGTTCAAAATCTGTCCAGCCTCACTGACATCAAACAATTTATATGTGTTCCAATGATCATCATGCCCTATTTCTATTACTATTGCTATTACTATTACTACTACTACTACTACTACTACTACTACTATTAGTGAGCAAAACGTATCTAAAATTTCAGTATGCAGTTCAAAAGTGAGGTACACCATCAGGGTAATGTGTTCCCAATCCCAGGAGTCCTAGACCACCAAAAGGCATCCCTCCAAAAAGGGATTTGCACAAGCGATAGCCAGTAGAAATAGTGAAGATTACTTGACTAGCCTGATTGACTCCCCTTGAGCTTGTAAACCCCAAATGCACCAGGAAGGTGTAGCACCTTCCACCCAGAGAGCTGCCATTTGTGCCAATTGAACATAATATTAGGGCCACACAAGTGGAGTAGGTTCGGCACCACATCAGGCTTAAGGTTATCCATTGTTCCATTCAAATTCCACTAAAGGAATTTTACTCACAGGTATGTCTACCATTCACAACAGTAATAACTGGAATGAGAGACATTCCAGTTATTACTCACCAGACCTCGATACAATGCTTCCCACAGAAAATGTACTGTAATAAAGCTGCCACTTCTGCACTATTGGCAATCAGCCATGTTTTTTAAAACTGTAAACATTCCACATTCACATCACCCTCCTGCATATATGGACTTGGGGCTCAGAGTGGCCCACAACCCCAATTTCTAGTACACTTGCCACTCAATCAACGATATGGAGCTATCTGAACTATGAGAAATACACAGAAACTAATTTAGTGCTACCCAATAGGCTGGGAAAATGAGGCCAATATACTTTACTCCCAAGATTCTGGCAGCAAGTACAGGAATACCTTCATGAGTTCAAAACCCCCACCAAAAATCTAGAGTTTAGCTGGATACAGTATTATATATTTCATGCCTTTGTTCCTCAATTCTCTTTTCACAGTGTCAACTGTTCTGCAATCATTCTACAAAGCCTGTGTAAACCGTTGAACTGCAAGTGGCCCTATATCCTAGTAGCATATAGGAAAAAAATCTCTGTCCCTAAAATTGAGGCTGTGGCCTGTCTGATTTGGCATCCTTGTCTCAACCTGGGCACTTGAGACCAATGAATCTTTTCCACTGGGTAGTGTTTCAAAAGACACTTTGGCTGAAGCACATGAAGTATAACTAATTCAATAAGCCATTCAAAAGATGATCCCTTAGCCTGTTCAAGCGCTCTCACCAAACACAATAAACATATAGTTTCTGCAAGTGTGACTGTGGCATCCTTGTCACATGTAGCTCAGCATTAGAAGTCTTCCTTGAGCCACTTGATGTTCTCCATTATGGCTTTCATATTGAAAGAATGGGACACCACTGACTTCTTCACCATTACTACCCTGTTAGACAGAACTTCACTAAAGACCGGAGGTTACAGGGATGTTACAGTTAGGTTCATATTTTACACACACAAAACCAGAGACAGTTATACTTATTTCAAGAAACTATAACTCATGCCCCATGGTAACTATAAGTTGCACCCCTGCCATACACAGTTTTCTTATCAATAATTTTATTGCAAATGTTGCAGTCATGTTATAAATTATGTCATAGAAGGTGTCGTGAATGATGTAATATGTGGGGTAATTAGCAGTGCATGGTGAGGGCATGAGCTGTAGTTACTTAGGGCATGCTGAAAAAGCACAATTGTTAAAAACAAAAAAAAACACTGCAAATTGCTAGTTGAACGTAACTGACAGAAATATAACTTGCACCTCTGTAATGAACTGCTTGTGACCTCACATATTACATCACTCATGACATGTTAAGTGATATCCTTGCTTGCATTGCTGATGACACCTCAAATGATATCATTGATGAGATCACTGATATCAACACTGATGACATCACTGGGGACACCACTGCTGGCATCATCCAATGAATGTGACAGTGTTCTATAGGCATTGTGGAGTCTCAGCAATTCACAGTGTACACCTATGAGAACTTTACTCAGAAAGCATGATATTTGTGATTTTGTGAAACTCAGTTCAGCCACTTTTGTGAAATTGGGGTTTAAAGAGGGGCTTGAGTTATGCATGAAAGGGTTAAAACTCTAGGTAGATCTGGACCACTGGTTTCTGAGTATGCCCATCATGGCAGTTCCTGGAAATGCGCTGAAGGTTTGATGGCAGGCTCGCTCAGCATGATGTAGGTGAAACTTTCAACATTTCCTTTATTTTCAAATGGGGTTTTGTTTGTGAAAATAAAAAAATCAACCTCCCTCCCCATGGCAGTCTTTTTCCATGGCGTGAGGTCACTTTGAACTATTCACTGCCTCTTTTATGCCAGGTTAGGGCGGGCGGACACATTGTCAATCCTCTGGAAGCCCTTACTTTGTCAGGCCATTGGAGGTGTATGTAGGCAGCAGAGACAGAGTAGTCTCTATAATCTATAAAATGATATTCCATCCAGCTCTATAGGAAGAGGGCAGAACTTCACTTTGCAATGGAGTACCACATCCGCCAAAGTATAAATCAGGTTTCAAATGTGGGTGAAAAGTATTTATTTTCCCAACACTGTAGTCATTCGTACTGCAGGCATCACAAACATTTTTATATTTTTAACCAAAATGAAAAAAATTGTATATTAAAAAAAGTACACTCATTAAACTCATATATTTAATTATCGACAAAGCTTTAAAATGGTGGAAATTAATTATTCTGATTAGTGTTTATAGGTATGGGAGTAAACAGAGGTTTGCAAACTGTGAATCACAAATTTATGTGTTCAATGTAGTTGAAAACCTTTATTCCACACAGAAGTTTGATATAATTCATTATACTTGAGCTACTCAAATTCACCAGGTGGGTTAAATACCTACTTTCAACCAATTAAAGAGAAAAGTGAGGAATCAACTAAAAAAAAAAACAGTAAATCAGAACAGGGAAATTTATGTCACTAACCTATATATTTTATCTTGTTTACATAAGCACATTGATCGTAGGTTTCTTTGTACCCGAGATATTATTTAGGTTCCTTCAGACATTGTTTTGCAGGAGGCCCTGCAACTCAATGAAGCCACTGCTCAGTCCACTTTGAAGGCATCCAAGGTGTGCCTGCTGAGTGATGATTACACAGTAAGCTGAGCAAAACAAGTATGAATGTCAAATTCTAAAGCCAGATGCTACTTTGGCTTTTGAGCCCCTCACACATCAAAGTATGGTGAGACCTCCTGTTAGACCTGGCATCCTTGGTGTGGTCTCCCCTAACTTTTGGCCTCTACTTTCCAGGTTGTTACTGTTTGCTGGACTCTGTTTTTGCCGTTTTTGTTACTTTGGACACTTTACCACTGCTGACAGGTGCTAAAGTACAAGTGCTCCCTATGTGAAATTATATGTGTGATTGGCTTTTCCATAATTGGCATATTTGATTTACTAGTATGTCCCTTGTAAACTGCACTAGAGGTGCCTAGGGCATGTAAATCAAATGCTACTAGGGGGCCGGCAGCACTGATTGTGCCACCCACATGAGTAGCCCTGTAAACATGGCTCAGACCTGCCACTGCAGTTTCTGTGTATGCCATTTTTAAACTGCCAATTAGACCTGGCAAGTGCATCCTCTTGCCAGGCCCAAACTTCCCTTTTTATGCATGTATGGCACCCCTAACGTGGGCTCTAGGTAGGCCCATGGGCAGGGTAGAGTGTATGTTAAAGGTGGGACATGTACTGATGTGTTCTACATATCCTAACAGTGAAATACTGCCAAATTTGTTTTTCACTGTTGCAAGGCCTATCTTTCTCAAAGGTTAACATGGGCGCTGCCTTTAAATATTCTTGAAGTGCAGTTTCCCTTTGAAAGAAGATAGAGACCTGTAGTTTGGGGTCTCTGAAGTCACAATTTAAAAATACATCTTTTAGTGAAGTTGTTTTTTAAATTGTTAATCTGGAAATGCCACTTTTAGAAAGTGGGCATTTTCTTTCGTAAACTTTTCTGTGACTGCTTGTTTGTGGATTCCCTGTCTGGGTCAGACTGACAGTTGAGCTGTTTGTGAATCTCCTCTAGACAGTGACACAAAGGGAGCTGGATTGTAGCCTGCATATCCTGATGAGCCATCTGGGCTAGAGTGTAGGGAGGAGTGGTCACTTACACTAGAATAGGCTATGCCTGTCCTCAGAAAAATTCAGTCTCCAACCCCCCGGTGTGTGTGTCTGGGGCCTGGACTGAGCAAGGCAGGATCCTGTAAACAACAGAGACTTTTTTATGAAGTTGGACAAGTTCAAAGACAGAAAGGGGTATAAGTAGTGGACCCAAAACCCCAGACTTTAGATTTCTTCGAGATTTGCTCTTGGAACCAAGAGGAACCTCTGCCAAGGAGAAGAGCTGAGAAGAAGTGCTGCCCCTGCCTGTGACTGTGCTTTGTTGAGTTATCCTGCAGTTGCTGCTTCTGCCTGTGAAAGGGGACAAAGACTGGACTTTGTGGTATATTCCTGCTTGAGAAGAATCTCCAAAGGCGTGGACTGAGCTTGCCCCCATTTCTGAAGTCTCAGGGCCATCAAAGACTTCTTCTGCCCTCACCTGGATGCTCTGCTGCAACTTCTGACCTGCCATGTGGTGCCTAATCCAGTCCTTGGGTGCATGAAAGGAGAAGCTCTTGGAAAAACCAAGAAAAAACAAGTAAACAGATTTTGGACGACTCCAGACTAATGCCACTGCCGAATCCTGTGACGCTGCCTGCAACCAAAGCCGTGGTCCTCGCTGGAGTGCGACGACCCCGCAGGCCCGACACTGTTGCAGCCTTGCTGAAGTCCGCCAGACATCTACTCTGCTGAAAGTGCGCAGATCCAATGTTTCGCACCAACGCCGCCTCACCTCCACCGCTCCTCTTAGTGACGCCTCTGCTCCTCCACAGCACAGAAACCAACGCCGCCTCAAATTCAGCAACGCTGCGATCCCCAGCTTCGTGCATCGGCTTGTTTTCTCAATTTTCACAAGGTACTGTACCCGGGGGTCGGTGTGACTCTGGGACCAGTGCCATTGGCGTCAGATTGTTGGGAACGACTCTGTTACAACGCCGTGATATCACCTAATCAAAGCATTTGTGTTTCTAAGCGCTATTTTTGTGTTTAATCTTTAAAAATTCATAACTTTGCCTGTGTATGTTGAATTCTTGTCGTTTTGGTCCTGTTTTATTTAGATAAATATTGGCTATTTTTCTAACCTGGTGTTGAGTCATTTTGTAGTGTTTTCACTGTATTACTGTGTGTGTTGGTACAAATACTTTACACATTGTCTCTGGATTAAGCCTTTCTGCTCGTGCCAAGCTACCAAAAGGGTGAGTGGGGGTTAACCAGGTATGTTTCTCCTTTGCCCTGACTAGAGTGAGGGTCCTTGCTTGGACAGGGGGTAACCTGGCTGCCAACCAAAGACCCCATTTCTAACACCTCCTGTTTACACTTAATTAGAGCATGCCTCAACAAGTGTAGCTGATCCTTAAGGGAGGGTCTCTACCTTACGTAAAGTAAAAGCCCATCCGCTCTCCTCTCGTCTTTTATTCTATTTCTTTCGGCAAAGAGCACCACCACTCTAGCAATCAACTCCTAATTTGAGACAACACAACAAGCTCATTTTATACCAGATTTTACTCCTTTCTGTTTGAAAAGTATCAAAACTATCTGAGCTAGCAGGGAACCAGCTCAGACTCAGCTGTTACCTGTTTGGGGAGTTTCTGAGCTCACCAGTTACTATTTACACACATTTGTTAGTCATTGTGTGTGAGACAGCCATGTGCAGACCAGTTTATTGTGAGGCTGCCAAACATTCATATCAGGTCGAATCCTGCGAAGTGTGATCTTATGACCTATCAGCTAGCCACATATGGTTAGGCAAGCCTAGGTTTCGGTGTGCCAGTGTAAGCTGGCGTGGCTTTATTGCAGGCCTTTAGCCTCCATATTTCTGAAGGAGTGAGATTAAGTTACCCCTGTCTTCATCCTGGCCATGGTGTCCAACTCTGTCCCAGTATCCAATTCCCTTTTGCATCACAGTTACAAAAAAGAGTAGTTGTAAGGGGTTGGATTCGTACTTGCCTGGGTGTGGTCTAGTTGATGATTCAGGACTAGGTTTGAAGTTAGCGAAAATGGCCAGTGGGCCATTGAACTCATTCCAATTTGTGTGGAAACCGACGAGTTCTGTCACTGCACATATAAAGGAATATCTTTTATTTGCATGTTACAGAGGATGTGACAGCTGACAATACTGCATACTGAGCATTTGAAAAATGGCAGTACGTGTTTCCAACTATCTGCTATTTGGCGATTCTACATGTCAGTCCCTGCCACAGGCCTTGTAATTAATTCTACTCACAGTCACCGAAAATAATAGTTACTAGCATCTATCACTGTATGGAACGTGACAACACATGTGTCACGGACCATTTTAACCCTTCAACACCTGTTACTCCGCATGAAGAAACTGTCAATGTGTTTATACTGGACATTTTGGAATTGCAAATATATGCAAATGGACACCTGAAAATTCATTATTTGTATATGAGCATGTGTAACTGTCAATACCTGATTATGATAGTTTAGATCTAGCAAGGAGATAGTTTTGTTAAATTGCACACCTGTATTTAGCATGTGGAAACTGGTAAAATTGTTACTGGGCATGTTGAAAGTAGCAAGCTGGGCATGTGGAGAAACTGACAAGGTCTGATTTGGAGGACACAAATTACACTGTCAATAACTGTTACACTGTGGTAATGTTTAGAATTTCAGGTCTAGAATTGGTTTTAAATGATACTCCATTCTGACAAATTCTTCTGACTTCATTTGCTTCAAATCTCACTATTTTAAACTCATTTATAAATCACTTATAGGGAGCATTCCAAACACTGTGTAACTGGGTTTCTAAACTGTAGCAAATCGACGCAGTTTTAATAACCCAGAGTCTTTGAAAATGGCGCATTAGGCCCAACTCTGGCAAAATGGCTTAGACAGTTGAATGTTCATTGTTGTAACATGCGGTGGCCTGCAGGCCACGAGTTCAAATGCTGGTAAACAATTGAACCGTCCATTCTTCCAAGCACACAGTTTATGCTTCCAAACAAATTAAAGGGCATATTTATACTCCGTCTGCGCCGATTGTGCGTCAAAAATGTTGACGCACAATCAGCGCAAATGTTGCCCCGTATTTAAACTTTGACGCCCGAGCCTGCGGACGACAAAATTCCGCCGTATGCGTCATTTTTTGGATGCGGCAACCCGCCTTGCGTTAATCATATGCAAGGTAGGCGTTCCCTTCCAACAATTGCTTAAATGGCTGTGTGTCGTATTTATGCTTTTGGGCAAAAATGACGCACGGCCGGGAGGTGGAGCCAGAAAATGACGCACAGCCCGATTTGTGTCAAAAATTAACGCCTGGGTCAGGGCAGGCGTTACAATGGGGCAAACACACCTGTATTTAATCAGAACACACAGAACAAACAGCAGAGCAGCAGAGCAGCAGAGCAGCAACAGGGAGCCATGGAGGTGATACTAATCCAGCGTGCACGCAGACGCAGAGCCCAGCCGCAACAACAGCAGCTACAACAACACCAGGAGGGACCCCAAAGGCACTGCAGAAGGCAGGAGAGGATATTCCGCCCCAGAGCCACCCTTCAGAGCCTCAGGGAACACGACATCATCCAGAGGTACCAGTTGAACTGGCAGGCCATTCAGCAGCTGCTGCGCAACATTGAACAGCAGTTGGCCCCCACTTTGGTGACACACCGCACCATCCCAACAGAAACAAAGCTGCTTGCAGTACTTCATATGCTGGCAAGTGGCTCTTTCCAAACAACTGATGCCATGGTTGGCGGAATATCACAACCATCATTCTCCGCCTTTTTGCCCAAAGTACTGGATGCCATCATTGGACTGACACCCCGCCACATCTGCTTCCCTAACACACTGCAGAAGCAGCAGGAAACAAAACAGGGGTTCTACCTAATCAGTGGCTTCCCACACGTCCTTGGTGCAATCGACTGCACACATGTACGCCTTGTGCCACCTGCTGCAACTGAACACCTCTATCGCAACAGGAAGCACACACATTCCATCAACGTGCAGGCCATTGTCGATCACCAGGGATTGATCACCAACATTGTGGCTAAATATCCTGGGAGTGTACATGACTCATACATCTTCCGTCACTGCACCATCAATGAACACTTCCAGGATGGACGGTATGGCAATGGACTACTTGTTGGTAAGTACAAAAACCTACTTATATACACACTGCATAGAAACCCTCTAGGACACACAACACATACACCACAACAGCAACATGTGAACAGGAACACACTGAGGTCTTGACATCGCTAGCCATGTTTCTTAGGTCACCATAGAACCTGTCACACATCGGAAATTAGTGTACAGTCTAATGTTAAGACGTCAAAGATCACAACGTGTGGAGTGGGTTGCCTAAATGTCGCCTTGCAAAATGTAAGTGTCCTAATGACCTTTACATTAATCCATTGCCTAAGTCTAAAGGTATGGGATGTCCAGGGTACATTGATATGAACGTGTTAATAACACTGTCAATTTTACCTGTGCATGGAACTATCATCTCACCCCCAGTGAAGACACACGGACACCTGTATCACAAGTCACAATGCTAGGGAGGGCACACTGTACTACAAATCCCAAAACATACTGCTGACAAACGGTTAGCAGACAAACACTTGTTCTGCCAAGGAAACTACACAATGCAGATGGTACATCCTACAAGCATAGGATGCCACATTATTACGCAAAAGAGTCACAGACAACACAAGACAACTACTGCCATGCAAGGTAATTTCAATAGTGCCAGCTACATCAATATGATCCCAATTATTTTCTCTTGCAGCTGATCAGGGGTATGGCATCCAGCCATGGATTATGACACCATTTGGCAACCTAAGTTCTGCTGCAGAGCGTGCCTACAACGACGCCCATAGGAGGACACGCAGCATTGTCGAGAGGACCTTCGGCATCCTCAAGTCAAGGTTCCGGTGCCTCGACATCACTGGTGGTAGCCTCCTATATTCCCCGGAGATGGTCTGTAGGATCATCCTCACATGTGCAATATTGCACAACATTTGTATCAAAATAAACATTCCCCTCCTGGAACAAGAACAACACATGCCTGAAGAGGAGGAAGAGGAGGATGCTAGCCTGCAACAGGATGGGGAACTACAGAACACGGCTGCTGGTATACGCAGGCGCAACAGATCGTCAACAATTTCTTTTGAATATGATCACCTTCACCACTTTAGTTAACTAATTTAAATAAACACCTATTCTAATCACCATGTCATGGTCTGGCTATTCCTTTTTGCACACCTTCATCTCAACTTATCAGAATAAGAGTGTTGCCTCATGGAGCATTGCTGAGATACTGAGTAGGACACTGAACATCCCAGAGCTAATGTGATGCCTAACATACAATGGTCACATACACACACACTCTTAATGACATATATCATGTACATTTCTCCTTTGAAGGCCAATAGCAGAGGACCACAACTATTTCACACATACATGTTGAAATCAAGGTCCAACGCAGCATATGGCACACAACTAAGACACCATCACTCAATAAGGGGAAAACAAGCCTCATTCATGAGGCAGTCAATGTGCAGCAACAGGAATGCCTGACCAGACCCTTGACAGCAGTAAGTCCAACTGCATCCAATATTTGCAAGGAATATCTGTGACCAGAGTCCCATACAAGCAGAACATAGACAGCACAAGTGCCACACATATGAGCAGCATTGCACACATGACATTCCATGTACATGTCAGCCCATTTCCTAACTCCTGACACACCCATGCACCTGGTCACAACCCACCTGTCGGAAGAGGTCCCTGGAATACTAAGATGTGTACCCTGATATACCCTCCTCTACACACACAGACCAACATTAGCAAACCAGTGTGCTACACCCTTTCCTATGGTATGCCATTGTCTTAGAACATCTGACTGCAAGGATGTCAGGTCAATTTATACACTGTCTTCTAGTTTCAAAGCCCTGTTAGCACCTGTAGATTGCTTTCCCTGTGAAAATGTCTGTTGGCCCTTAGAATGCAAGTCTCACCTACAGGACTGGTGAGAAACAGGTGCAGCCCACACCTGTGATCACCTCCATGCTCACCACCCATTTAAAAAAGCACTGCCCCTGATGATGCCTGGAACAGCATAGGAGTTGCCATTATGTCAAATACACCGTTAAGCATTGATACTAGTTAAGCCGTGTAACACAGCCACTGGGTTCATTTGTCACCTTAAAAAACACAGGACATACACAGTTTTACATGTCAACTGTCTAGTTTGTCCTCCAAACAGTTTCAGTCAGACCACTGATTACATAACTTGTCAAGTAGCTGGATCCTGAATCACCTTGCATTCTGTCAGCCTGAATGGCAACTGTCTGTGTGTCACACTAAAGTATCCCTGTGTCTACATATGTACCACACTTGCGTTAGCAAACCTCTCATTCATCAGGGGGCATTGGGCATGGGCTTCTTCCATGCATACACAAATACATTGTATAGCTTCATCTGCCTTTTAACTGTACCATTTGAGTTACATCCTCTTGGAAAAGCAAAATTCATGGCCCATTCCTTGTCTGGGTTGCATTTATGCATGAATGACAAAGTGTGACAGTGTCCCAGGGCCGTAGGCAGGGATTGGGTATGGGGCTTTCAGCACAACCAGCAACCTCTGATAATGTCCATGAATAATACACAAATGTCATGACAGTTCACACACAGAATCACAGTGCGCACAACATAGTGATGGGCCGTGTGTGGTGAATAGCTGTGAGAATAATCAGCACAGAGGCTATGATGTTCCCAGATGCAGTGGGAAGTGCAGAGGCCAACCTATGTACAAATGTTGTAATGACACCTGCCGGACCATGACACCTGAGACATTATCTCACTCAGCACACCAAGGTTGCCCTGTTGACTGTCTCATTACACGTCTTTAGTGACAGGGTGGGACCATCCACATGTTGGTTCACATGTCCACATCCACTTTACTCACATTGATCAACCAAGGATACTCAGTAGAGACAGGACACATGCCACTGACTCATGATGAGTCCTGGACCGAACTGTGACAAATTACACCCCAAAAAATATACAGGATCATCATTGGCCCACACACATGAACAAGACACCAATATGCAATTGATCCCTTGTAATAAGTGGACACGTGCTGTCTTGTATGCTGGTCCTCCACAGCCACTTGATAGTTGGGGCTCACTTCTATGGCCTCAACTGTGGTGTCATCATACATTTGAGATTCACCCTTGTCTGTCTGTGCAAACAACATGGTACCCACTTCCTCAATGCATGTGTATGACTCACTGTGGGATTCACCAACTAGTGCCTAGGAAGCTCTTACCAATACTGTAGGACATAGGATGTAGAAAATGTGGACCATTGACATGAACAAGCGTCTGCCATCCATCTGGTGCATGCTATGTCACATGTGGTGTCTACGTGACCTTAAAACTTGGGAGTACACTTTACGGGTGTTGTTACATGTATGACTAACACATGCCCTTGCTCATTTCAAATATGACTTGCATCTAAGGATTGGACACATGGACGTCACATTCATACAAGCATATGTACAATTATGCTTCATGTGATACACACATACTTGGTCAACAAACACATTATTTGCCAAAGCACACAATTTGAGCCAAAGGCATTTAGGTATTGTACATATGTGCGTCACATTGCTATCCTCTCCTTATGCCAAACATGCACAATTTGTGCAACACATATATGTAGGCCACACTTATGACCATCTATTGCATCAGCCAACCGTAAAAATATTGTGAAGGGAGTAGTGGATCATGTTCTGCTGCAGTATGATGTCACACATGTAAACATACACCATCAACACCATACTGTCTTCAATCAGCCTATCTCTCATGTGTCCCAAATGTAACATAACCAAAAAACAAGTAAAAATGCCCAAAACCAGTCAATGCACTGTAATTTTGATGTCCCTAGCGTTATGCGTCACTTTTTGACTATCAAAACTGTATTTGCGTCATTTTTTTTTAACGCACAGGAGTGAAATTTAGCCCGCATCCAGATATTTGTACAGTCCATGTACTATAATGTGGGTGTGGGTTAATTTTCACTTTTGTGCGTCAAACAAATGACGCAAATACAGTTTTGGTAAACAAAAAATGATGCATAACGTGAAAAAGGCGGGACTTTTCCTACAGGAAGTGATGTAATAGAATATCCTGTTTACAGATCATGTACAGTGGTTGTACTTTCTCTTTCACTTTGCAGTCTATGATCCTTCTAGACTGTGTGGCTGTATAGAGTGTTGTCCTGAGATTTTGTGCTGTTTTCGTCCTGTGTGCTATCTGTATTGTCAATTTGTGAAATAAATATTGTTGCTGTATACTGTACTACTGTGTTTTGTCTACATTTGTCCATTTATCTTGTGTTTTTGTTGTTTGTGGGAGTTTGTTGTGGGTAGTGTTAGTTTGGGGATAGTTGGGCTCTTTTAGTGTTTAGGTTTACTTTTTTTCTGCCTTTGTACCCCTACTTTCCCCCTTTCTATTTCTTTTACCCCTATTCCATTTCACTTCCAAGTATGTCTGGTAGGCCACGTCTTGGCAGGATGGGGGAAGAGGAGTTGGGGGGGTTCATCTGGCTTGTGACGCATTTCTTGCCGCTCATGATCCAGGCAGGGGGCTGGGTGATACAGGGGTATCCAACAGAGGCGCGCAGAATCCGGTGGGGAAAGGTGCTGCATCACCTGCAGCGTGTGTATGCCAGCCAGAGGAGTGACCACCAGCTGAAGCACAGGTGGGCTGACCTCATCACCAGGGAGCAGGATCTCTTGGACCACCTGGGAATCATGATTGGTGGCACTGTTGGTGAGTACGAATCATTTTAATGTGCACAATTAAATGCTCTGTAGTGACATAAGAGGATTAGTACAATGTCTGCGAGCTAACTAGCTGACTGTGTGTAATGCTGGGGAAATATAAAGGGATCATTGATGCACTATGGCAAGGATCACAATTGCTAGCTGTCAGGTAGCACGTGCTCAGCAAACTTACAGGTTACTTTTCCATAAAGGAAATTGGTGCGGCCTTTTTGTCAGAAAAACTAACAAAATAGGAGCCAATAATGTCTATATAGGGTACTATTGACAGAGAAGTACAGATGTACCAACATTTAGGCCAACTTTGTTGACGCAATTGCTAGACTGACTGTAGATTCACTACATGATGCAGAAAATGAGTGCTGCCTTCACGTCAATTGATAATAGTAAAGTGGCTCAGACATATGTCTCATGTGAGTCTGGTGAGTGTGGAAGGAAAGCGTTCACGGAAGTACTATGAATGTGTGGGATTATTGTGTTCCTTGATCTTTTTTTGATACATGTCAGTTCTGGATTTGAAAACATCGTGAAAAGGTGTAAGGTGCCCTCTGTTAACATCTTAAAATGTTTGTTGGAGTTAGTTGTGCCACAATCCAAATATGGATGGCAGTCCAAGTGGATGCACATGGCCTCACATCTCCATGGTTGGTTCAAATCACCATAGCTGGGCCACATCAATTGAACAAACTGTAACAACAGGATGGCTTACAAAAGTCCCTGCCCCTCCCTCTGTACATTGGACCTCTGTGCAATAAATGTTTCATGGCCACAAGGCATGTTTGACTGGTAATGCAGTCCTCAAGTAACCAGGCTTTGGATGTCTCTCCTGGATGCACATGATGAGACGATTACACTCCATATTTTTTCTGGTCACCAATTACGGGGCATATTTGCAACCACATGATAGTTAGGTCCAATGTATGTGTGCAGATATGTGTGTAACTGTCACAGGAGACCCATGCTATGTACAAGTTGGCTGTGATATATCAGATGCAGTACCATCATGCCTGAAAGTCTGCCATTTCCTTATTCAGCCTACACATTTTATATGTTTATGAAATTGTTGCGCTGTGCACAGATTTTGAGCACATTTCTTCCTTCCATACCTTACAGGTGGACCGGCACCCTACACTGTGGGAGAGGTGGCGACATTTGAGGACCACAACCACTCCAGTAAGTGTTGATAAGTCTGTTATGTGTTGTGTTTGCTGGTTATGGACTTGTGTGAGTTGGACGCATAGCAAGGTGTGATGCATTGGGCAAGCTTTTCTCTTATTCCATGAGTGGGAATGCAGTTCTCACATGTTTTGAGTTGGCCAATGCGTATCCAATTGTATCATGTAGGGATTGTAGGACATTCCTGTAGGCCCCACTGTGAGTACAGGGGTTAGTCATGTGTATGACACTTGTATCACCAAGAGTCGCAATGGAAGTCAGCCCCGATTTAGTCAGCCTGTCAGACCCACATTCTCTAAGATTGGTACAGCTAATAGCTTTCCAATAGACATCTGCTTCCCTATTTACCTACGTTATTTTGAAACAGTAGGTAGAACCTCCTAGCAGCATGTACTTCCACATGTAGTGCTACAAGTATGTGGAACTTGAGTGCAATGGCCTAGGTGTGCATGCAATTCATGATCATGGGTGTTCTAGCAACTCTGGGGGTCATTCTGACCCTGGCGGTCCAAGACCGCCAGGGCCACGAATGACGGAAGCACCGCCAACAGGCTGGCTGTGCTTCCAAGCCCATTCTGGTCAGAAAACCGGGGCCGGCGGTTTCCCGCCATTTTTGCCCCGGCTGGGCGAATCCGCCAGGGCAGCGCTGCAAGCAGCGCTGCCCTGGGGATTCTGACCCCCGTACCGCCAGGAATAGGCTGGCGGTAAGGGGTGTCCTGGGGCCCCTGGGGGCCCCTGCACTGCCCATGCCAGTGGCATGGGCAGTGCAGGGGCCCCCTAACAGGGCCCCATGAAGCTTTTCACTGTCAGCCTAGCAGACAGTGAAAAGCGCGACGGGTGCAACTGCACCCGTCGCACCGCCGCAACACCGCCGGCTCCATTCGGAGCCGGCTCCTGTGTTGCGGCCCCCATTCCCGCTGGGCCGGCCGGCTCTAACTTGGCTAGCGCCCGCCGGCCCAGCAGGAATGTCGGAATGCGGGAAGCGGTATTTTGGCCGCATGGCGGCCAAATGCCGGTTCCCACCTGGCGGGCGGCTACCGCCGCCCGCCAGAGTCGGAATGAGGGCCTCTGTGTCTGATGTAAGTCAGGGCTCACTGGAAGTATATGTTGTGTACCAAGTTCTGCATTTCCTGACATGTCTGACCCTATGAGTGCTCTAGGGTTTGCTGACTCCTAATTGTAGATAGACCTCACCTGTGGTGTGTCTGTAGAGAAACACATGTGTGGAGTTTCCTATACAATCCCTGGTGTACATGTTGTTGGCAATTTATAGTTGTGTATCCACCCCCCCCCCCCTCAAACACGGGCATGGGTTTGTGAATGGGGTACCTAGTACTGATGCTACCAGTATGTTACACATACATGTGAATAAGTGGCGGTTTGGTTGCAAACTAGTATACACACTCAGGTTTGGAACTGGGTACTATACTGGCAAGTCCAGTTACAACTTGCAGACCATGTGGCTTTAGTTTTGCTTTCCGTACACTGACATTTGAAGCCCAGGTCTTGGCGGAGGATATGCAGCATGATTCTTAGCTGATAACTGGCAGAACTCAGATTGCAAGTCAAAGCCAGTTGTTACCCATCTTGTAGGTTATGGATGTGCTTTGTGTGATGTGACCTTTGTAGTCTGGCCTGCCATGTACTTCCTCAGGGACATTCAATGATCTGTATTGTGATATGAGCTGTTACAGTACAGTAGATGTAATGTCTGATAGACTTGCTGTGCCATTTCACACAATGCAGTTACTAATGTAGAATATCTGCATTTGTCTTCACAGCTGCTAACATGACTCCAGACCAGGTCCGTGAATTTCAGCGATATCGCCATGAACGGGCCTCCGGGGCATGGAGAGCCTTCCCACAGGGTGGGCCTACTTTGCCCACCACAGCCACCACCAGCACAACCACCAATCAGAGCCAGGTGGCCCCACCCACAGCTGCCACTGTTGGTCTGACATCTGCTGGACTTCCAGGCCCCAGCATTGCCACCGGTGCAGGACAGCCCACAAGGCCTGGCACCACACCCACACAGACCTCCTCCACCGGTACCCAGACTGCCACTGCTCCATCTGTTGACCCTGCAGCTTTCAACCAAACGGATCGTAAGATGGACAAAGTGCTGCGCAAGTTGAGCCACCTGAGCCGGGATGTGCGGCACATTAACCGGCGGGTTAAGTCCATTAAGAGGACCCTCCAGAGGGCCAACCTCTAGACTTTTTGCTATGGACATGATTCCCTCCCCTCCCTCCTCTTTCCTTGTTCTTATAGTTAGTGGGCTTAGGGGGCTTAGTGTTAGGTTAGTATAGGCTGTTAGTTTAGTTAGTGTTAGTGGGTGGGGGTGGGGGGTCCTGCTTGTTTCTATTTTTACTTATTACATGTGTGGGTGGGTGGGTGTGTGGCTATGTTGGGGTTCTTGTGTGTTAAAAAAATAAAAAATAAAAATCCAAAAAAACAAAAAAATATCTCCAAAAAAATACAAAAAAATATATATTTGTATAGGATAGTATAGTATGTGTTTAGGTTAGTATGTGTTGTTCTCCATGTGTCCCGTCTCATAAGAGGGGTGGGGGGTAGATGTTTAGAACATTTCATTACATGTGATAAGTAAGTGTAGCTTAGGTTAGTTAGGGACAGTTGTGGGTAATGAGTAGTCAGGGTAGATTAGGGTAGGTAAGATTTTTCCCTCAGTTTCCTCATCTGTGATTAGCATTTAATAAATATTTGGTTAACCCTTAATAGTATGTGTTGAATGGTACTTGATCGTGGGTTTGGATTCAGTGTACATCAATTTTGTACTATAACATCTGTGTCCTATGCTACAAACAAATCCCAACTGAGCTGTACGTTTGGCAGCTAGCCCAGAGCTACCTTGCAAAGTGTCGACCCTTCGTTGCAACCACCAATCACAGTTAATATGGCTCCCAATGTGTTTCTGTTGATAAGTGTGTTTTGAAAGTCACAAACAGTGCTTCCAGACTTGATATTGGGGAAACAGTTTTAGGTCTGACTGCAGTGTGATGACCATGCACACCCTTATAAGATGAGTTCTCATTGGCAATATTGTATTCTTGTCTTCATGACCCTCATACATCATTTGTGACACAGTTCAGCATGATTACCTATTTGTACGTTAACTTAGACACCTTCATTTATGCAGTTTTTTTTTAGTGTTTACTTAGATTAGTGTGGCATGTTATTTGTGTTATTTTTGCATGTTGACAACATTTTGCGGCCACTATTTGATGACTTAGTTATCCCCTGAGGAAGCATTCTTCTGTCCAACACAGCATGGTGGTGTATGGTTTCCCACTTCATCAGATTTGTCCCTCAGGATGGCAGAGTATGATGCAATCATGGGCACTGTGCAGAATTCTCTGACTACATATTATCAGGACGGTTGTATTGACAAGCTACGTAATTTGACAGTAGGCACATTTCAGTTATCTACTTCACAGTTGATATGTCACATTACCCAGAGACAGATTTGTTGTGTAAGTGCTATTTATTGAAACGTGCTATAGTGCTATCTGTACATTGTCCATGATTGTGAGTCCATTATAGTGACATCTTACATTGTGATCCAACACAAGGGGTTACGGAAATGCTTTTGACATGCTGGGGTTGATGTTTCAGACAGTGCAGAGGAACAGGATTTGGCAATGAGTAGGAGAGAGACAATCACTGGGCTGGGTGACAAGATATACAGTGGTTTGCAGAACAGTGCTTGAGTAAAGTTGTTGCAAGACTGGCAAGTTACAAAGCGCAGGACCTTGGTAAATGTGGGCCATGTGGCAGGGACTAGTTGTTAGGGTTTGTACACAGCAAAGAGCATGTCCCCTCTCACTGCACTAGTGGGTTCTGTAATAGCTCCCTTTTAAACTTACTATTGAAAGCCTTTCTTGTTATCTCACCTTCCCCCCCCCCTAGGCTTCTGTGTATGTTGTTTAATGTGCTGTTTTGTTTACACATTGGGCCTTGCTTTTACCAAGGCTTCTTTAAAACACTCCTCCCTAGGCCATGTGTTAATCCAACTCATTTGCATAATAACTGAAACTCTGCACACCTTTCAAGAACATGTGCAGCATGTGAGGACCACACCCAGCTCTTCAAACCACACCCAGCTCTGCACACCTTCCAAGAACATGTGCAGCATGTGAGGACCACACCCAGCCCTTCAAACCACACCCAGCCCTGTCTATAAAAGGCATCCCCCGAGCCTCACCCAGTGCTTGTGCTCGTCTACCACCCGCTTACCTGAGAACAGATCCCTCGGCGCTGGCACTCCTGCTCTTTACAGACTTTCATTGACTTCAATGGGCGCAGCTTCTGGCTCTTCCTTCTTCCGGTTTCCGGTTCCTCCTTGCTTCAGCCTCTCTCCTATGAGTAACCTGCAAAAGAGAAAGAAGACAAGGTTAGACTGATCAGTATCTCTTGCCAGCAACAAGTAAGTGCAAAACCTTTTATTACCTGAAAGAACTTTGACAACAATTTCTGGATTCGTGTATAGACAATTTGAAACGAAATACCTTCCACGAACATTGTGATTCAAACTCTTTGTTACAAGAATATTTTGCAGAACTTTGTGAAGCAAACATTGTTTTTTCTCATGGAACTTTTAAGAATCGAACAGTGGAAACCATTAACAGCAAGGCAAACAGTAAATCAAGGACTTGCACAAATTACATGCTGTATTTTGATGTAAAAGTACAGTATTTGTTTTATAAAAGATTCTGGAAATATGGGAAAAAAGTTTTACAGTAATAGAAAACACATCCCAGAGCAGTAACACATTCCAAACCTGGAAACTAGAGACCAGGATCCAAGAGGTACTTTTAGAAGATAATTTCTAATAAATAAAGGGATAGTCAGGAACCCATTTAGGAATAGGTTGCACTTATCTGTTCTTTGTTTATGTTTCATTAGGCACCAGTTTCTACAGAAGTCAGAAAGGGCCGCAGATTTGTGCAGCACTTCAACAGTGGAAACGCAAGAACGGTGTTGTCTCTCTTTTTTTTATTTTATCCACTTCCCCCCTTCCCTTAAGCTTCTGTTCTTAGTACACTGTTTTAAAAACTAGTGTGCTGGAACAAGCAGTTTCAGGGTGGGGTTGGATTGTCTTCAACCTCCATCAGAACTGAACAAGAACTCAGGTGAGCTGGGCTTTGACACTAGTGCTTCCGGGTCATTTTCCTTGTGAATGTGACCTGTTCCATGTCTTCTTCTTCTGATGTGTGTGTTGCCTGCTCTGTCCTTGTTGTTTTTGGTTTTGAAGGGGCAACACACACCTCAGTGTTAGAAGACGTGGAGTCAGACATCCCGGTCGCTGCTTCCTGTGAAGGTCTTACGGGCAGTACTGCAGCAAGGAGGGTCTGCTGGTTCTTGAGAATAGCAGCCACATCACGATGTCAGCCCTGAGGGAGTCATGATTGCATTTGTGCATGCAGTGGAAGGTTTGGGGTGCGAGGTGTTGTGGCAACTCCCTTACTGCAGTGGTGAATTCCTTGACAGTTTCTTGTAGTCCTTGCAGTATCGATGTTAGGGCTTGCATAGCTGCTGTCTGATCTGCAGATGACATCATGCACGAACGCATCCCCTCAAGGCTGGCTGCCATAGTTTGCATCCCCACCCGCACCTCCTTGGCCAGCTCCCACTGTACTCCAACTACAGTTCTCTTAAAGCTGGTGCCAGTGTCGTCTGAGTCCTCAGCTGTATTGGAGCTGGCAGGTCTTACAATTGGGGTGGTGGGTGGATCCTCTGCGATGGCTGCTTCTTCTATGATCCTCCTTGTGACTGATGGTGGGGTCTGGAAGGTTTCAAGGACCTTTTGGATAGTCTCCTGGGGAATGTTTATCGGCTCGTCATCCATGTCATCAGGGAAATCTGGGGCAGGCATATCGGCAGGAGATCCATCTTCCTCTGCAATGAAACAGGGTACAATTATTGTGTCTGTGTTGTGGTAATTTTGATGTCACGTGCCTGCCTTTTGATGAATTCACTTTGTGATCTTGTTTTGTGTTAATTTCTCCAGTCCTTCAGATGGGCATTCTTCCAGGCCTATGGCCCACCTGTGTGTCACATGTATGTTATTGAGTTATCAGACTTGTCATCCTCATCGCCTCTAGGTGTTGGTTTATGCCAAATAGAGAATTGCCACCTTCTTTTCCTACTCAAGCCTCTGTGTACATCCATTCTCATGGTGAGACCATTCACTGGCTGTGGGTGTACTGATGGCTCTGGCAGCACACTTAACAATCTGGACCTGCCCCAATCTCTGATCTTTCACATCCACTTAAATGTAATTGACATGTGGCATATCCTATGCATGGCAATGTTATGATCCGATATGGATGTTGACATTGGTAATGTGTCCTGCTGATGTTGGGGAACGTGTGTTACACTGGATTGCCCTGATAATCGTATCAGTGTCCTATTTCCTCCTCTGACTGTGCAGGTGTATTTCAGTGACCAGTTACATGTGTCCCCCCCAATGCTGTTGTCTGAGCAGTATGACATTTGGGATGTTGCATTGTTACCCAGGCACAGGATGGACCCTGACATATGCAGCATGGGTGTGTCCTTAGTGCTGTGTAGCTCCTATTGTTGTTTACATTGGCTGATGTTTTGCGACAACTATGGGCATTGACATCTGAGAGTACTGGGGCCTTTGTCTTGCTTCTGGGGATTGTTGCAGTTGTCATCCTCACCCCCTAATTTAGGTGTGTATGATCCATGGGGAGGTTACTGCCATTGGCTACTTGAGCTGCACACAGAGCAGAGGTGGTAGTGGCAACTGTTGTTGCAGTTACATTCCAGTTGTCAGTATGGCTAGAGGTTGTTAATAGGGCCCTAGTTAATGTAGGGGGTATGGTGGCTGACGTGTGCAGGGATGTCAGTTTGACGTTGTGCCCTTCCCTCCTGGCGTGGCTTTCCCTTTGCTCCATCGTTGGCATGACAGCATGCCCCATGGGACTGTTGGTGTTGTGTAATGGTGTGCCCCAGGTCTTCTCAGAACGGGCCATGCCCCCCTGCCGTGCCCCTTTACCCATGCCACTCCATGTATTAGATGACTTCCATGCATTTAGTGGTCAGTATCCCCCCCTGCTCACAGTTGACATTAGTGCATTTTAATTCCCCATGCGACTTACCCTGCATGTGCGTTGTCTCCTGGTAGTCTGCGGTGTCCTGTCCTTGAATCCCTGTGACGATCTCCTCAGGGATGACGGCTCCGACCATCTCCTCCATGTGGTCCAGGGCCTCCTGGTGTGCTGGACTCCCCCCTCCAGTCTGCAGTGCTGCCTTCCTGTTCCTGGCCATCTTTTCCTTGGTCCTGCGCTTGCAGTCATGCCAGCATTTCTTGCACTCGATGACAGTTCTGCGTACTTCAGCCACCCTGTTAATCTTGTCGACAATTTGTTGCCATATAGCCTCTCTCCTACTGATTGGCAACTTTGAGGTGACAAACAGTTGGTGCTGGTGTTCCGTCACCTCTTTAACCAGAATTTCCTGTTCCTCTGCACTGAAGCGACACTTTCTTTTCTTCTTAAAAGTGTCCTGGTTCTTGTGTGGGTCATCCTGGCTGGTTCCTGGTCTGCTGTCATCTTCCTGGGGTCTGTAGTGGAATCTGGGATCCATTTTGGCTCTCCTCTGGGGAAAATGGCAGTGTTCGCTGTTTTTTTTGACGCTATTGCGTCAAAAAAACGGCGCATATCCAGTTTGCGGTGTCGTAAATCGACCCACAGTCATTTCCACCACGTTAACGTCGTTTTGCTTTACGACTTGACGATGCGGTGTGCGTCAAAAATAATGACTCCCTCCTGTGGTTTGCGCCGCTGTGCGTCAAATTATAAATATGACCCCCGCACGGCGCACCAAAATGGCGTTAGCCGGCAGTAATATTTTTTCCGCAAAACAGCGCCGGCGCAGTTTTGCGTCAAAAAGTATAAATATGGGCCTAAGTGCGCTCGCACAGCATCACAGTCAGCATCTTGGAAATCAGTACAAGCACTGGTGGGTTCCTTCTTTCCACTGGATGGCACCAATCCATCATCTCCCACTATTACATAAATTCTTTCAACGGTTCGCATTTTACTGTGTCTTTCCTCTATGTACTACAAAATAGAAGTTAAATACTAAAAGTTACTTCGTTCGATTAATTAGTTCGAAGTGATGCAATTTCACCATGTTTGTTGTACCACCTTAATTTCATTAGTTGTACCACCTTAATCCCTAGGATTATTTCGCAGAGACAACTCTTTGATGAGTTTTCATTCCCTAATTTTGATTCATCTTTATCTTAATCACACCGAACTCCAATTTTGATAATTTGACATACTATTTATTGTATCTGCTACTAAGGTGTGCGAAAATTATATGACTTAGGCCACAAATGAAGAGGCCATGTTATACACTTAGGGACGTATTTATGGAAAAGTGGTGTATCATTTCTGATGCGCCACTTTTCTAGTGCCTCATTGCGTTTCTCTAGACACCATGGGGCATATTTATACTCTGTTTGCACCGAATTAGCGTAATTTATTTTTACTCTAATTCAGTGCAAAACGAACTCCATATATATACTTTGGTGCTAGACCCGTCTAGCACCAAATTTATGGAGTTAAAGTCATTTTTTGGAAATGGAAACCTACCTTGCCTTAATGAGATGCAAGGTAGGTGTTCCCGTGCAAAAAATTACTCTATGGCCATAACACCATATTTACACTCCCATGCAAAAATGGTGCACAGGAGGGAGGAGGGGTCAAAAAATGGTGCAAAGCTAGCTTTGCCCCGTTTTTTTACTCCTGGGTCAGGGCAGGCGTTAGGGGACCTGTGGGCCTATTTCCATGGTGGAACACTATCGAATAAGCCCACAGGTGCCCTCCCCAGGCTCCAGGGGCACCCCCACCCACACCAGAGGAACTGCAGAGGATGGGGGACCCCATCCCAGGTAAGTACAGATAAGTACAGGTAAGTATTGCATTTTATTTTTTAAAGTGCCATAGGGGGCCCTGAAATGGGCCCCCTACATGGTACAGGGTGCAATGGCCATGCCCATGGGACCCTTGTCCCCTGTGCTGGCCATTGGGGTGGTGGGCATGACTCCTGCCTTTTTTAAGGCAGGAGTCATGTGGCATGGTAGGTTTAGCACCATAAAATGACACTAATCTGGTTAGAGTCATTTTTTTTTTACTCTAACCTGCCTAAAGTCATTTTTTGGTCCTCCTTTTTCTATACCGCCAGCCCCATTAGACTAAAGTCATTTTTTTTTACTCTAGTCTACCCTTTGCACCGGCTTGCACCATTCATAAATATGGTGCCCAGCTGGTGCACAGAAATGGTGCAAGCCGGTGCTAAACTTTTTGGTGCAAAACTGAGTTAGTGCAGTTTTGCACCAAAAAGTATAAATAAGGGCCCATGTGTGCGCAGTATTTACCATATGGCACACCATGGAGGTCGTGTCCACATTAGCGTCATAATTTATGCCACTAATGTGGCACTTTTGCTGGATCAGAGCCAAAAATTATGGCGTTAATGCACCAAAGCAAAGAGGCCTATTGTTTTCAACTGGAGAGTCATCTTAACACCTACCTTGGGCAGGCGTTAATAATGATGCTAAAAATGGCAGAGTGAAATCTAGTAAATTTCACTGTGCAATTTCTCTGGGCCTCCCTTTGTGGGAACGCCCCCCTTGCATACATTATGCCTGGTGCAGGCATAATGCGGTGCAAGGGTTTACAAAGTGGTGCAGTGATTGCGTTGCGCCGCTTTGTAAATATGGCACATGGGAAATGCCTCCTTAATGCCATATTTACGTTAAACAAATGATGCAAATTTGGTACACGGTGGTGCTGGGGACATCATAAATATGCCCCTTAGTTTAGCCAAACCACATTCTTTTGTGTAGGCTGAGATAATACATATTATTTTCCCATTTAGTTCTGGCAGTTGTACTTTGAGAACGTGTGTTTAATCTGATGACACGTGTACAATTGATTAATTTCCATCCAGTTACACCAACACGGGTTTCAGATTACTGCCCTAGCATCCCAGCTTTGTGGAAGTTTGTGTAGGCTGAATAAATACATACACCTATATATATAAATATTTGATACATAGTCACTTGATTAAATTAATATCAGTTAAGTGTTCAGATTAGAGCCCTAGTTCCCCAATGTTGAGGATTTTTTTGTTTTTGTTTTATCTTATACAGTGTCACGCTCAGTTCCAGTACCTTTGATCTTTTGCAGGTAGCTATGGATTTGGACCATAGTTGTAGTGAATACGTTAGTCATTACCTAGAAGGAAGAGCCTCTAATGCTTACATTCTTGACACTTCAAGGGGAATCCTCTAGAAGTTTCTTCCACTTCAAAGAAGACACTAGGTATAAATATTGGACTTCGGACACTAACTCTTCAGCATGCTCCTGGACCTGTAGATACTACAGAAGAAGGACTGCTGTGCTACTTTTGTGCCAGAAGGACTGCCACTTTGCTGCTCTGCTACTGTGCTGTGCTGCTGCCTGCTACCCTGCTTGCTGAGAAAGAAGATTGGATCTGCATCCCTCATCCAGGCTGAAGTGACTTCAAGGGTCAGCCAGTTGACCTATTGTTCTTAACTACAAGGTCATACCAAGCTACAGAGGCTCCCTGTAACTGCCCAGATGATCTGCTGCTTGGACCTGAAACTGAACCTGCAACTGCACCTGCTTGAGCCTTGCTGGCACTGTTGGCCTCTGCTGGAGTGGGTTCATGATCCCCAAGTGGTGCCCTTAGGTCCTAGATCTTTGGTGTGGCTCCAGTTGAGTCCCCTGAAGTTTTGGGCTTTTTTGAAATGCGAATGGGCCCATTCACAGCAAAATCTTGGCACCTGCGACACCCACCAACGTAAAGTGCCAGTGAACCAGACTTTTCACACTACAGTGACTACCAAGGATGCCCAGTAGCACGAGGCCTGCACTTTGCACCACAGCATCAACAGCTTACTGTGACTGCAAAAGCAAAGCTTTGGCTAGAACTGTTGATGACGCTGACAGGAACTTGGCACTGCAGTGACATCCATCCATATTGCACAGACCTTTCTTCCGGCTACATCAACAACCATCTAGGACACTCTTCCTGCTCCTCGCGGCCCCTTCCACTGTGAACCCAATTCGTTGAGCTGGACTTTGAGGATACAGGGACTAAGCTGGTCCCTGTATAGTGACTTTCACCTGGTCTCACATGACCAGCTAGCCACGAGTGGCGCTTTGAGCTTTTTAGTGTGGTTCTGCAGATTTAATATTTGTCATTTTGGTGTCAAAATATTTATTACATTTTACTCTATTTTTCCAAAATTGGTGTGGGATTTTCCTTTTGATGTGTTTTCACTTTATTACAGTTTGAAGTGCTCCATAAATACTTTATACTTTGCCTCTAGGTTAAGCCTGACTGCTCTGTGCCAAGCTACCAAAGCGTTGAGCACAAGTTAATTTGGGGTTTGCTTGTATCTTCGTTCTGACAAACAATTTGGTTGCTGCTTGAATAGGGTTTCAATCTCCCTCAACCCATCACCCAATTTCTCACAGTGGGCCTAGTTTACCTTGACATAGGTGCTCCGCTTTTATCTCGTTGAAACCTTTTCCAATATTTTGGCTCATATGGTCATGGGGCAAAACCAGCAACTTTAAGTTTGGTTGGTTCTGTTGTGTGAATTACTCTCAATCTTTTTTAGATTTAGGACTTTTAGCAAATGTTAGCAAAGTGCTTCAATGCACATTGAATCCCATAAATGGAAAGGTGACCTCCTGAGCAGAGTTTAAGAGGATGTCACTTAAAGATATATGCGTAGTTTCTAGACAGCAGTGACAAGTATTTTTTGTTGAAAACTATGATACCAAAGTGACTAATCATACAATTTGTAACCTTGGGTCCCAAGCCTTGCTTGCTTTTTTAATTTGTGTAATTATGTATGTTTTTAAATCTTGTAATCTGTATCACACAGCAGAGTGTTTGGGATCAGTTATTTTCTGGCATTGGGTCTATGAAGGTGGAGAAATTGCTTAGGTCTGATAACAGCAAGTTAGGACCGGAAGAAGGAAAAAGAGGGTGACTGTATTTTGGTAATTAGTCACTAGTAATCTAAATTCTTGGATTCCTCCTTTCCCTCCCCTCTTATGAAGACTTAAAGCTTCTTTAGGATTTTGGTAGTTACTCAGACCTGAGGTGGGGGTTGAAACACTTTCACCACTCTAAAATGGATAGGACTGAACTGCAGAACAAAAGCGTTTTTGAGGAATTGTGATAGGAAACAAGGTAATTGCAGCTTTGTTCCTTTTGTCCTGGGCTTTGTGCTGTATGTACTCCACTTTGTGTGTCTTGAATCTTGCAGATCCATCATCAACAGTGACCTCTACAGTACCTGCTTTTTCAGAGGAGATGGGACTGGAAAACATAGCAGCCTGATTGGTACTAAAAATCGAACAGGAGACAGGATTTCTGGCCATAATAATAACAGTGCAGGAAGCAGCAGCTGCACCACTATGAGATATCACAAGACTGCCAAAAAAGGTGGCTATAACTTCCAAAAACACAGCAGTATTAGATGCACACCACCTGATGCACAGTGCACAGCTGAGGAAGATCTGAAGCAGAGAATAGAAAACAGCTTCTGATATTCCAGCATCTTTAAAAGCTATCATTTCCTGTTCCTGCAACTGACTAAGGGATTGATTTAGATGTTTGCAGAGGGAATACTCCATCACAAACATGTTGGATATCCCATCCACTGTATAACAATCCCCGTAGGATATAATGGGATTGTAATATGGCAGACAGGATATCCGTCACGTTTGTGACGGAGTATTTTCCTCTGCCAACATCTAAATAAGGCCCTAAATCAGGAAGGTCCACACTTTTCTGACTATGATGCATTTTGTGTTCAGAGTTTCGATTCAAAGTTTTGATCTCCGGAACGTAGACATTGATCAGGATCATTTCTGAGTAATACATCTTTATTACCAAGTTTTGCATTTGTCCACTTTACTACTGTCAATATGGTATGCCTACCTTCGACTCCCCAAGAGTCCTCGGGGTCAACTCAGAATGGTATTTGCAAGTATGTGCAAAGGTACTCCTGTAGTACTACTTCACATACTCAGAAATGCAACTCATGAACGTAAAGGCATATATTTAGCTCTAGGCTGGTCCTATCTTTTATGTCCGCTGAGAGTGCATAGAACTGCACACATGTAGTTTAATGTTTGAGGTGGAAATCTGGGACCAGCATGAGGGAGTGGCTGTAACATTTGGAATATCTAATACGAAGTTGAATGAGGAAAGAGAAAATGAAGGAAGTGTACACGAGGGAAATGCAAATCTAAAGCATACCTGGGAAAGGGTAGGTAGTTGCAATTCTCTAAAATTACACTCACATATATTTTAGTAGTACTACAGCTCAAACAGGCTCATTTTCATCCCAGCCTAGGATAAGACTCATACCATGCATGAATACTTGTAGGTAGTGTAACAGTTTCAGATAGAAGTCAATGGCGGTAGTAAATAGAGCTAACAGCAGATATGCCTACACTTAAACAAAACAATAATAAAGGTAAAAATCGGTGAAATAACATTGCACTTTGTGGATACTTACACAAAGCACATTTCTTTGAACTTCCCAATTCCTTCCAATTTGTGTTTCTAAATAGTATAGTGGGAGATTAGTAGAACAACTTTCTGAAAAAGTGCACCTTTAATCCGTGCTTAAAGTTGCTCATAATATCTTTGTTTTCCTATCCATTCCAGAGAGGAAGTGGGGACCAGGTACGGCTCCCGGGAGGGAAAAGGAGCGGGGCGGCACAGCGCGTGGCGGGGAGGGTGAGACCAAAATTCAATAAATAAATAAATAATAAACTGAAACTTATCTTTTTTTCCACATCGCGCTACTCCATCTGCTCTGCTTTCCTCCATCGTTGCAGGCCCAGGCTCCCAGCCTGCCCTGCGGCCAATGCTGATGCTGCTAAAAGTGCTTTCCTTAACCCGTTTAGTGCGAGTGTTGGCCACTGGCCGACACCCACACTACCTCCCTGGTGCGGGTCACGACCAGTGGCCGACACCAGGGAGGGGGTTAAAAAATCCTCGGGTGCGTTGCAGCTGCGATCGAGGGCCAGGGATTTCACTTGGGGGGGTCAGCCCCCTCAGCAAACAGGTCCCCCCAGGGCTAAATGTAAAAAAAAAATGACAGGGGGCAATAATTTTTTTAGTAGTTGTATGGTTTCCCTGGGGGCCATTATGGCCCCCAAGGAAACCATACAACTACTAAATATATATATAGATCTATATATATAGATATATATATATATATATATACATATAGATATATATATCTATATATATATATATATATACGTATATATATATATATATATATAGATATATATATCTATATGTATATATATAGATATATATCTATATATATAGATATATATATATAGATATATATATATATATATAATATATACATATATATATATAAATCCTCGGGTGCGTCGCAGCTGCGATCGAGGGCCAGGAAACCCCACTAGACACCAGGGATTTCACTTGGGGGGGGGTTGGCCCCCTCAGAAAACAGGCCCCCCCAGGGTCACATTTTTTTAATTCAAGGTAGGTGTCCCCCCCCGGCTAAATTAAAAAAAAGAAAAATGACAGGGGGTCGCCCGTGGGCAGGGCGACCCCCTGTGGGGGCAATAATTTTTTTAGTAGTTGTATGGTTTCCCTGGCCCCCAAGGAAACCATACAACGACTAAATATATATATAGATCTATATATATATATAGATATATAAATATATATCTATATATATATATATATATATATATATATATATAGGTATGTCTATCTACGTAGATAGATATGTCTATCTACCTAGATAGATAGATAGATAGGTAGATAAATATATATAAATATATATATATATATATATCTCACTTTTGTCAATGCATGTGTGGTTTCCCTGGGGGCTGCGATCGGCCCCCAGGAAAACCAGACCCACATATAAAAGTTATATATATATATATATATATATATATATATATATATATATATTTGCCACCAGCTGTCTTGCAGATTGCGTCTTCAAAGCAATGCACATACTTCAACTGACGCGTTTCAACTATAGCTTTTAGGCAGCAATAAAAAAAGTCAAGTAAGTCTTGTGATTATGTTTCTGCTACAAAAGGATCAACCTTTTGTCTAGTGGCAGTTTTGGTGCCATAAAGAAGCGCAGAAGGTTGATATGCCTACTGCAAAGAGCAAATTTGTATTTTTTGTAAATAGCTGTGTACATTAGTAAAGTCAGCCATTACCTGCGCTATAATACAAATGAAATGTATGTGGGGGGCGTCTATGGAGAGATGAAGGGCACTTTTGCTGGGTGGTAGTGAGGGAATCCGAGGAGGAGGACATGGGAGTGGGGGCACCAATAATGATTGTTGGACTGGGCGCTAGAGGTGCTAAAGACTGTGACGATTGGTATGTAACAAGGTGTTTTTTGAGTGTCTTGAAAGAACGTGCTGATTGATGGAAGAAGTGCAGGTAAGGTGACCTCTACTGTTGCACGTATCACACACACCAGCAATTTTGTGACTGTCTACATAGGCTAGTGTTTTAGAGCAACAGTTTAGCCAGTAGCAGAGATGACATCTCGTTGGATGACTGCTGCTCACGCCCTCACTCGGGTGATAGAGGACAGCTCTGACATAGGATCAGAGACTGAGACAGCAGATATTGAGACAGCATCTGAGGGATAGAACAATGGCGCAGACTTTGGGAGTGATTTTTCAGTCAGAGGAGTCCCAATCGATAACTCCTCTTTCAGTAATTATGAGGGAGGTGATGAGGGCAGTCCTGCTGTCCCTTCACAAGCACAATCTGTGCAATGGGACAATAGCGGGTTAGCCCAACCCAAAGAGCAGGTGAATGCAGCGGCAAGCCCAGAGAGAGAGTGCTTTCTTGGGAGCTCCCCAATTTAGTTCAGCCCCAAATTCCACCGCCCAAATCGTATTGTGGAGACATCAAAATTATATATCACAAAGCAAACTGGTTCTGTTAGGCAGGCACCTGTGTTTTTGGCCCTGGGCTCGGCCACCATACAGGGAAACATACAAAACTCAGACATTTCTGAAAACGAGATATCCGTGGGAGTCCACAGATGTGTGACTTGTGTGTATTCCCCAAAGGTTTCTTACCCAGAATACACTGCAAAGTTGAAATGTTGAATAAAAACTCTATTTTTTCTTGCATTTCTGTCAAGCAAAACACAGTAATATGCTGGGATACACAAAATTCCTACCACACAGTGATTCCTCATCTGTCCTGATAAAAACACTACCCCACTTGTGTGCCTGTACCTAGTGCCTGCGTCAGGAATGGATCACCCCAGAGTCAACAGTTGCCTCATGTAAGGACAAACATTGACCGTTGTGTGATCTATTCCTGTTGTGGGCACTAGGCCTACCCACACAAGTGAGGTACCATTTTTATCGGGAGACTTGGGGGAATGCTGAGTGGAAGGAAATTTGTGGCTCCTCTCAGATTCCAGAACTTTCTGTCACCGAAATGTGAGGAAAAAGTGTTTTTTTTGCCAAATTGTGAGGTTTGCAAAGGATTCTGGGTAACAGAACCTGGTAAGAGCCTCACAAGTTACCCCATCTTGGATTTCCCTAGGTGTCTAGTCTTCAAAAATGAACAGGTTTGGTAGGTTTCCCTACGTCCCGCTGAGCTAGAGGCCAACATCTACAGCTAAGCACTTTGCAAAAAACACGTCAGATTTCAATGTAAAAATGTGATGTGTCCATGTTGCGTTTCCTGTCGCGAGCATTAGGCCTACCCATGCAAGTGAGGCACCATTTTTATCGGGAGCCTTGGGGGAACACAGAATAGCAAAACAAATGTTATTGGCCATTGTCTTTCGCTACAGTTTTTTCCTTCCAAATGTAAGACAGTGTGTAAAAAAGATTCTATTTGAATAATGCCCTGTAATTCACATGCCAGCATGGGCACCCCGGAATTCAGAGATGTGCAAATAACCACTGCTTCTCAACACCTTATCTTATGCCCATTTTGGAAATACAACAGTTTTCTTGATACCTATTTTTCACTCTTTATAGTTCAGTAAATTAATTGCTGTATACCCGGTATAGAATGAAAACCCATTGCAAGGTGCAGTTCATTTATTGGCTCGGGGTACCTAGGGATCTTGATGAACATACAAGCCCTATATATCCCTGAAACCAGAAGAGTCCAGCAGACATAACAGTATATTGCTTTCAAAAATCGAACATTGCAGGAAAATGTTTCAGCTCAATTTCAATATTTTTTTTATTTCAGCTGTTATTTTCTGTAGGAAAACCTTGTAGGATCTACACAAATGACCTCTTGCTGAATTCAGAATTTTGTCTACCTTTTAGAAATGTTTAGCCTTCTGGGATCCAGCATTCCTGTCACTAACTGGAAGGAGGCTGAAAGCACAAACAATAGTAAAATGCCAAAATTGTGTTGCAAAATGTGGTTTTCTGATTCAAGTCTGCCTGTTCCTGAAAACTGGGAAGATGGTGATTTTAGCCCTGCAAACCCTTTGTTGATGCCATTTTAAGGGAAAAAACCACAAGCCTTCTTCGGCAGCCCTTTTTCCCATTTTTTTGAAAAAAACAAAAATGTTGCTGTGTTTTGGCAAATTTCTTAGTCTCCTCCAGGGGAACCCACAAACTCTGGGTACCTTTGGAATCCCTAGGAAGTTGGGAAAAAAGGACGCAAAATTGGTTTGTATAGCTTATGGTGACAAAAAGAAAAGTTATGAAGGCCTAAGCGTGAACTACCCCAAATAGCCAAAAAAGAGTTCAGCACTGGGAGGGGGGGGGGAGCCCAGCAGCTAAGAGGTTAATGCTGAACATTTTTAAGTGCGGTAGTTCAATAACTCTTTCCATTTCATTGCAAGATTATTAATTTGTGAACTGAAGGATATATTATTGCAATACTGCAATCTAAGGCCCTACTGAACATATATGAAACGCTGAGACTTGAAGAACATCTTCTTAATGGTAATTCAAAAGCCTTGTACTCTGAATAGCATACTCTGAGCTTCACTCCTAAATTATGTATTCAAAATACTTTTACAGTCTACTGGTATGCACTATTTTATGCCACCAATTATAAAGACATATGTCTTGGTTGATTTGCCCATCCAAAATTGAACACTTGGCCATTCAGTGCAAATGTACTTCATAATGAAACTCGCACTGGGGCAGTCTGTATCATATACATCTATATGCACCTCTATAGGCCACCGAGGACAACTTAGAGCAACTGTTTTGCCATGAATCATAATTTAACATGAAAGTCCATATAAACCTTAAAAAAGGCTACTTTTCACAGTAGAAAGACAATCTATTTGCTTGCTGTTTTTAGGGTCGAGCTCGCGCAAGCGCTCTACACCATGTTGTAATGTCTCTGTGGGCTTCTAACCACACCCATGTCACGCCTGTCACTGTCATTAGTTCGTGGGCTTGCCTTTTAAAAATTGATTGATTCCATTTGTGAAAGGCATGCATACGTCATGCCTTTTCCCGTGTTTAGCTCTCCTTGAGTGCACCAGTAAACTACTGATTTCAGCTGGCTTCTGGACCACTATGTCTTTGCGTTTCCTGTCGCGAGCATTAGGCCTACCCATGCAAATGAGGTACCATTTTTATCGGGAGCCTTGGGGGAACACAGAATAGAAAAACAAATGTTATTGCCCATTGTCTTTTGCTACAGTTTTTTCCTTCCAAATGTAAGACAGTGTGTAAAAAAGATTCCATTTGAATAATGCCCTGTAATTCACATGCCAGCATGGGCACCCCGGAATTCAGAGATGTGCAAATAACCACTGCTTCTCAACACCTTATCTTATACCCATTTTGGAAATACAACAGTTTTCTTGATACCTATTTTTCACTCTTTATAGTTCAGTAAATGAATTGCTGTATACCCGGTATAGAATGAAAACGCATTGCAAGGTGCAGCTCATTTATTGGCTCGGGGTACCTAGGGATCTTGATGAACCTACAATCCCTATATATCCCTGAAACCAGAAGAGTCCAGCAAAAATAACAGTATATTGCTTTCAAAAATCGAACATTGCAGGAAAATAATTCAGCTCAATTTCAATATTTTTTTTATTTCAGCTGTTATTTTCTGTAGGAAAACCTTGTAGGATCTACACAAATGACCTCTTGCTGAATTCAGAATTTTGTCTACCTTTTAGAAATGTTTAGCCTTCTGGGATCCAGCATTCCTGTCACTAACTGGAAGGAGGCTGAAAGCACAAAAAATAGTAAAATGCCACAATTGTGTTGAAAAATGTGGTTTTCTGATTCAAGTCTGCCTGTTCCTGAAAGCTGGGAAGATGGTGATTTTAGCCCTGCAAACCCTTTGTTGATGCCATTTTAAGGGAAAAAAACACAAGCCTTCTTCGGCAGCCCTTTTTCCAATTTTTTTGAAAAAAACAAAAATGTTGCTGTGTTTTGGCAAATTTCTTAGTCTCCTCCAGGGGAACCCACAAACTCTGGGTACCTTTAGAATCCCTAGGAAGTTGGGAAAAAAGGACGCAAACTTGGTTTGTATAGCTTATGGTGACAAAAAGAAAAGTTATGAAGGCCTAAGCGTGAACTACCCCAAATAGCCAAAAAAGAGTTCAGCACTGGGAGGGGGGGAGCCCAGCAGCTAAGAGGTTAATGCTGAACATTTTTAAGTGCCGTAGTTCAATAACTCTTTCCATTTCATTGCAAGATTATTCACTTGTGAACTGAAGGATATATTATTGCAATGCTGCAATCTAAGGACCTACTGAACATATATGAAACCCTGAGACTTGAAGAACATCTTCTTAATGGTCATTCAAAAGCCTTGTACTCTGAATAGCATACTCTGAGCTTTACTCCTAAATTATGTATTCAAAATACTTTTACAGTCTACTGGTATGCACTATTTTATGCTACCAATTATAAAGACATATGTCTTGGTTGACTTGCCCATCCAAAATTTAACACTTGGCCATTCAGTGCAAATGTACTTCATAATGAAACTCGCACTGGGGCAGTCTGTATCATATGCATCTATTTGCACCTCTATAGGCCACCGAGGACAACTTAGAGCAACTGTTTTGCCATGAATCATAATTTAACATGAAAGTCCATGTAAACCTTAAAAAAAGGCTACTTTTCACAGTAGAAAGACAATCTATTTGCTTGCTGTTTTTAGGGTCGAGCTCGCGCAAGCGCTCTACACCATGTTGTAATGTCTCTGTGGGCTTCTAACCACACCCATGTCACGCCTGTCACTGTCATTAGTTCGTGGGCTTGCCTTTTAAAAATTGATTGATTCCATTTGTGAAAGGCATGCATACGTCATGCCTTTTCCCGTGTTTAGCTCTCCTTGAGTGCACCAGTAAACTACTGATTTCAGCTGGCTTCTGGACCACTTTGTCTTTGCATTTCCTGCGCAGCGCGATCTCGCTGGGCAGAAGTCTAGCACTTTGCATGACATCGACCCTGTTGCATGGATAATTGCACTTTTGCTGGTTACATGGATAATTGCACTTTTGCCGGTAACGTGGATAATTGTACTTTTTCTCTTAAATTTCACTGCAAGCGAAATTCTGTTTCCTTTTCTGAGTTTCCTTCACGCTCATGGCGACTATCGGCTCGCATATGTGAAACTGTTTTACTTTACATTATTAGTTTATGTGGCAAGAAAAGTCCGCTGAGGAGTTTACAATGCTAATAGGCTCTAACGCGATCAAACGCAAGACCCGTTGCATTGCATATGCTTGTTTAATTAACAATACGCCCTCAGACTGTAGGAAAGTATTTTATAGTCAGATGGGCAACAGTAAAAATGTCTCGTCCCGTATAACGCTTAGATAAGAAGCCTCCAAGCACGGTTTTCCGTTTTGATGCCCGGCAGAGATACATACATGCATAATTTTTGGTTTAGACAGTATTTTATTACCACAAGGAGCACGACGCATTGTTTAATTTCCTGTCCGTGTATTTTAGACTGTTCTGTAATTTTTTTAGTTCACAGTCACATGCTAGGAGTGCTTTTGCTGTGGTCACGCTGATTCCACTCACCTGGAATCTGTTGTTTCTAACTAGTTACCGCTCTTTCTGCTTTCCGGCTATCCCTTGAGTAAGAGAGGGCCTGAAGCTTTCATCCAAAAGTTAACATTCTCCTGTAAGACCCCCAGGTAAGCTGGCACCTTACCTGCCTCGCTGCATTGTCTAGGTAACAGTGGGAAGCGCGATCCTTGCCTGTCTCCTCAGCTTATTGATCTTTGTTTCTCAGGAAGGTTGCCACACCTCCCCAGAGACTCTTACCCGGCTTGATGTATAACTTGGTATTGAGCAATGTCTGCAACAGGACCTTCGCGTTCTAAGATCGCAGAAATAGTTCAATCAGTCAGTCGTCATTTTTGTGTGGAGAACATATGTACTGTCAGAGTTAAGGTCACAAAACTGAAAACTCTGCAAAGTTCAGTTAGTGGCAAGGCCAAAGAAAAACATTGAAATGTTAGAGTTTTGTTCCTCGATTGCATCATAAATAAAGGCAGTTTTACCTCAGGGGAGGGATCACTCAATTATACACTTGCATTTTCTAGAAAGGCTGCTTAATTGGAAGCAAGCTTGCAAGAAAATCGTTTTTGAGATAAGTAATATAATTGTAAATAATATCGCTTTTTAATATCGTTTTACATATTATTGTGGCTAAAAGTATTGTTTTCATTTAGTTGATATATACATTTTATGTATTACTATTGTTTAAATAAATGTTATTAAATGTTTTTAAAATATAGCTTGTATTTTAAGTGAGTAATTTTAATAATAGTTAATAGTAATTTACAGTTTTGAAGAGGGTTGGTGGGTTAGTAGGGGAATAGAGTGGGAAGATAAGTAATAAATAATTAATTAATAACTATTATTTGTAAATTAATTATTTATTTGAAATTTTAATATGTAAATTGTGGGATACTTATTTAATTTAATTTTATTTTAGTTGCTGGATGCTGGGTTTGTAGGGGTCTATATTTGGGAAGTTAATTAAGTAGTAGCTATTTAAAAAATATGTATTATATGTTAATTAATTGTTTAATTTATTTTAAATATGTGCGTTTTGACTAGTTATTCCTGTTAGTTATATTTTAGGTGCAGACCGCTAGGCTTGTAGGAGTACCGGATGGAAAGTTAATCAATTAATAACTGAATAATAATTATTTATTAATTACTAATGAGTTTTTATTGAATAGTGATTGTCAATTGATTTAATAGTTTTTTAAATATATATATATTTATATTAATTCATATTATTTTATTAAAAGTTTAATATTTTTTCTATATTCATTGGGTTACACATACATGTAATGTGTTTGAAGTCAAGTGTTTTCCCTACTCTTGCTTAGGCTGCAGTAGGAATAATGAAATTGATGTCTTCGCAGGTCAGCACTTTTCCTACTGTAGCACCGTTTGGAATGGGACTAGTAAATTTCACCTGTCCAAAATCCAAAGCTTTCCCTACTGTTGCAGAAATTGGTGTGGGAATAGTACATTTTACCCCTCCGAAATCCAACTGGTTCCCTTAATGTTGCAGGGGCTGGAGTGGGGATAGTAAATTAAATCCCTCTCAAATCCAACGCTTTCATTACTGTTGCAGAGGCTAAAGTGGGAATAGTAAATTTTATCCCTCCATAGTCCAACACTTTCCTTACTGTCTCAGTATTTGAGGTGTGACTAGCAAATTTCACCCCTCAGAAATTCAACTGGTTCCCTTACTGTTGCACAAACTGGAGTGGGAATAGTAAAATTTACCCCTCCAAAATTCAGTTCTTTCCCTTCTGTTGCGTTGTTTGGATTTTACCCATCCAAAGTCCAACACTTTCCCTAGTGTTGTCTTGACTGGAGCAGGCCTATAACCTGAAGAATATTTTTTGGGGGGCATGGTCTTCATCTATGACCAAAAAGTAAAGCTGTGCTGTATAGGTGCATTCTTTCCCAAATACTGTTCACACCACTAAATATCGACCCCACCCCCTGAAAATCATGGTACAATATTGAGGATAGAATATTGAAAGGTAAATATATATAAGGAGGTAAAGATTTACTATTCCTAACTTCACCGCTATATGCCTTGAAGATATATCTAGCACGTAGGTGCATGTATGTGAAGTAAGGTATAGGAAAAGTATACTTACCTGTCTGCATTTCAGTCAATGTTCTGTCCTCGATATTCTGTGCCTTTGGTATTTAGGTGATCACTGTGTGATTCTTTCTGAAGGAATTCATGGAGTTTTGTCAGGTACATATTAAAGCACACTCCATCAATTTTTCACAATCCAGCTTTAAATCATATCAATTACGTGTGATTTAAGGTAGAAGGGTGTACAGTTGTAAAGTAGGCTGATTTGCAACTTTGTGTATTGTTTTAAGCTGTTCAAGCTTTGTAAAATGCAAAGCTTATCAAGTTAACTTAAAAAAAAAAATAAGTTGGCCTCAACTCAGAACCCTCCCTCCTACACCCCTTGTGATAGAAGCCTATTTTCCACACTCTCAATTGTTTTGTTGGAGGATGTCCTTCCAAGGGTATTGTACATCAGGAAATCATCACATGTGGGAGGCCAAAAGGTTAAACCTTACCTCACATAAATCTAGGAAATTTCATTTGATTTGCAAAATGTTGACTTTCCAACCAAATTCTGAAGTGAAGTTTTATTTTACCTTGCCATTAATGTAATATAGCTTTTCAGACAGCTTGGAGCATATTCATCAAAAACGTTGTGGGAAACTAGTGGCAAACAGTGTGTTTTACATATTTTAGGCCTGCAACAATGGTGAAAACTAAATAGTATATAAATGTCATTTTACATGGAATGTTGGGAAGGCCCCACAATGGATTTCACTATAAGGTTGTGACAAATTATATTTGATCAAAAGCACTAGTTAAAACTGCAAGAACTTGAAGCAGCCTCTGACATTGGCATATGTTCCTCATAGTTACAGGCAGGCTGTGTGAAAAGTGTTGCACAAAAGGAGACCTTCATTAGACATTGACAAGCATGATAAGTAAGCATGGTAAATACAAATAGTTTGTAAGAGCGCTGGATGGGTACATATGAGGCCTGTAGCCTGGATGTGGACACTAATTCTGTCTCCAGTTAGAGAAGCTGTAGATTAGCAGGTAGCAGCACTGCCTCTGAAGTTTTAAGAAGTGCTTTCACTGTTTGCATATAGGATTCTGCTCTGTGATAACATGTCTGATTGATGCTGCTTGCATGCGTCTCCCATTTGTATGCTACAGAGTTGTCCACTTCCATAATTTTGGACATTCTCCACTCTTTCACATGCAGTAGACTTCTTGCATTGAATCCTCAAGTATGTGGCTAACATTGCTTGGACAAACATGCACATTTCTGTGTGATGAATGTAGAAAGCATGGAAGCCTGCCATTTTTTACTGGAAATGAAATATTTACTTGCAAAAGTATTTTTTAGCATTACTACAAGTGCAGATAAAAGTCAAGCTTCATGTTAAGAAACAGTTAAGGGACTGTCATATTTAAATGTACACTAGAAAGCCAGATTAACTTTTTAAGAGATTCTAGACTTCTCAGCAAGTATATAGCACTTTACAGTGACTATATCAGCAAATGTAGACATATCTGAGATTAATTAATAGAGAAGTTGTCAAGACTTCTCACCAAAGGCATATAGTAATAAATAACAAGGGTGTGCCATTGTTAAGCAATTTGCAAAAAGGATTGTGGATGAAGAAACATTGGTTAGACCTTAGGATTTTAAAGATCACTAGGCAAGGTGATTTTTGGATCTTACACTAAGATCCCTTCTAGAAAATAAAATGCAGAATTGTGATTTAAAATCACATTGGGCCAGGTGTATTGGCCAAAACATGATAAGCTATAAATTCCACTAAAAATCTCCAGTGACCCTGTCTCTATGAGTATCACACTCTCATTTCGCTCCTTTAGGCTCTCTTGTTTTCTCTATTTTGACCCAACCTCCCAATCTCTGCCCGCTGCCTCTCTCAGTCTTTTTCCCCGCTATCCTGTTCTGTTTGCTGCTGCATCTATATTCCCATTCCTGTCTCTCCTTCTTTTTCTATTTACTCTCCTTTCTTTCCCTTTTCTCATTTTCTAGAACCTCCTCTCAATCTTTTCTTCTATCTTTTTTGTACTTCTCAATATTTGTTATTCTCGTTCTCAAGCCCTCTTCCTTCTAGACCTACCATCCTTGGGGCCTCCTGAAACTGAAGAAGTCCCCTACGATCATGGAACAAAGAAGTTAGTGCAAAGTGGCCAACATATCCCTGCAGCTCATTGTCAATTCCTGTTAGACAGGACATCAGGCTGCATGGATATGGTGGGTTTTAACTACTCTAGGGCAGACGACGACCCACTGACATTCATCATACTACCTTCACAGTTCAGTGGACTTCAAAAGGTAAACCACAGTACTGGGCTGGAAAAGAAAATGTTTCTGGTAAAAACACCAGAACACCTTTAAAAAAAAAAAAAAAAATCAAATCAGGATATGAGGGAAAAGCTTCCCACAAGTCCAGAGTTGAATTTTTTTGTTTTGCTGTATTGCGTAGCATGTTGTGTGCACTGCCAACACGTAGCAAAACAAAAATGAAAGCAGACCAGACTAATGGGGTTTGCAGGGATCCACATATGCCTCACCACACAGCATGCCTACACTACCCGCAATAAGAATAGCACCCTGTTAGACCTGGCATCCTTTGGGTGGTCTTAACAGACACCTTTTGCCTTTCACCTCCCATTTGTGCTGTATCTTTTTGTTGGCCTTAGGACTCTGAGCACCTTACCACTGCTGAGCATTACTAATGTACATGTGCTTGTCCCCTAAACATGTTAACATTAATGGTTACACAATTGACATATTTAATTTACTTGTAAGTCCCTTGTAAAGTGGTATTGCATATTCCCAGGGCCTATAAGTTAAATGCTGTTAGTGGGCCTGCAGAACTGATTGTGCCACCCACTTTAGTAGCCCTTAAACATGTCTCAGGCCTGCACTGCAGAGCCTGTGTGTGCAGTTTCACTGCCACTTTGACTTGGCATTTACAACCCCTTGCCAAGCCTTAAACTACCCTTTTATTACATGTAAGTCACCCCTAAGCTAGGCCCTAGCCAACCCATAGTGCAGGGTGATATGCAAGTAAAAGGCAGGACATGTCCAATGAAGCTTTATATGTCCTGGAAGTGAAAAACTCTCTACGTTGTTTTTCACTACTCTGAGGCCTACTCCTCTTATAGGTCATCTTTGGGAATTCCTTAGTAGATGTTTAAGCTGTAATTCCAGATCAGAAAGGAGTGGCTACATCATGGTAATGGTAATGATAACTCCTCTTTAATGGTAAATTCTGATTTAACATTACTATTTTAGAAACACCACTTTAAAAAAGTGGGCATTTCTCTGCTCTTACTGCTCTGTGTGTCTGACAGCCTGTCTCCAATACAAGTCTGGGCTGGGCTGGATAACAACAACATCTGTTCATTCCATCCAGTCAGCCACAACACAGGGCACTCACACACATCTGCATTCATCTGCATACCGATGAGTCTTCCTGGGCAGGGAGGATGGAAGGGGTCCACACTTACACTTCAAGGGGTAGTGGCCTGACCCCACACATAGGACTGATTACCCCCACTCCTCCCACAGATAGTGTGGCAGACAGGGCTAAGTTGAAATGGATCCTTGTGCACTGCAGAGAGTTGCTTTGAAGTCATCCCCTACATCAAAGATCATTTTATTTCAGGGTATAAGTACTAGGTCTCTGCCAACCCAAACCAGACAGTTCTGTATCTTGAACTGAACCTCTGTCAGAAGGACTGCTGTGCTGCTTAAAGGAATTAACTGGATTGCTTTTCTGGAAGGACTGTTTTTCTGCTTGTTGCCCTGCTGCTCGCTGACTCTGCTTGAAGGAGAGCTGGACTCTGCCTTCCCCTAAGTATTCTCCAAAGGCTTGTTGGCTTGCCTTCTGTTTTGGAGTTCCAGGGCCATTAAAAACTCTGCAACACCTTTGCTTTTGTGGGACTCTGAGATCTGTGAGTCCGGCTGCTCAACTAGCATGAACAAACACTTAATTCCTCATGAGATAAGTGCTTCTCCCTGGGAAGCCAAGAGTGGCGCTCGGCCAATTGCTAACACGCTCTGTGCCCCCTCTGCTACGGAGCCTTACACCAGAACTGCACCTCGGACTGTGTGTCGAGAGAATAGCCACATTCCTTTTTGACGCATTGCTGGGGAACGCAGAGCAACAATGTCAGCATTGCCCGAGTCACCTTTAAGGAAGCCGGCAACCAGTGCTGTGTGCCGTCGTAACCCCAAGCTGTGGAGCCTAGTAGGGAGAAAGATCTCTGCCTGGAAGATTCTTCCCTGGCTGTCAGATCACTGAGATAACCTCCACAGAGCAAGGACAGTCCTGCACGGGTACCTGAGGTACTGTTTGTTGAGAGATGAAAACCCCGAGTGGGTGGTCTGAATTATTGATTTTCCCCGGTCTCATGGGGCCAGTCGCACACCTGGAACTGTAGAGACCTGTGGAGCATTGTTTATTTCCCCCGCTCCAATGCACTGAGGCCAGGATCATTCCCATTGCACTAAAACGTTACTGTAAAGAACCTAACTGTTCTTTAAGAGTAAGAGTAGGTGTTTCTGCTCACAATGTTTTCTTGATTCATTTAAAGTGATACTTTAAAACTGCATAATCAGAGAAATCCTGATCGGAGTTTTGTTGTTTTGATCTTGTTTTACTCAGATAAATATTCTCAATTTTTTCTAAAGCTCTGTGAAGTCTTTTTTGGTGTTTCCATTATGTTACTGTGTGTGTGTGTGTGTGTGTGTGTGTCGCAGATATACTTTATTAATTGTCTCTTAAATTAAGTCAAGCTACCAGAGGGTGAACATAGGTTATTTTAAAGTGTGTATCTGACTAACCCTGACTAAAATGATGGTTCCTGCCTGGCCTGGGTTCATACCTCAGCCCACAAGAAACCCTATTTCTAACATTCCCCACTTTGTCTGACTGAGCTCTCACCTGTTAAAGGAGAGGTTCTCAGAGGCCCCTGAAACACAAGGAAACATCAGGATTTTGCATATTGACCAATTCTGGTGATGTGGGTGGGTGGAGTATTTAGGCCAGGGCTCATTCAGCACACAGGAAAGCCTACCAGGTCCAGACATGTAGTCTGAGGAGGTGTAGCTTGAATGGACACCAATACACTTTCTTACACAGAATGCCTTGTGCACACCAAACTTTGACTAAATCATGGATTTTCCTCTTATTTTCTTTTGTTAAGGAAAAATCCAGAATCCGTGAGGATCCATAAAATTCCTGTCACTCAGTATTTCTACATTTCTTCCATTAAAAATGGTATCACAAATGTTCATCAAATATTGTGCATTTAGTACATTACTACTATAGGACCTCATAACAACAAATTATTAAAGGTGGGCAGAACTCGCAGAATTTTACCCTGGTGAATTTCTTGGAGTTGCATGAAAACTCCGTTGAATTCTGCAACGTTCGGCCCATCCTGAGACTCCTGTGGCACCCTGGCTACCTGGCTGGGAGTTTCTGTGCACAGAGAGGGTGAAGGAGCTGCACCTTATCTCCCAACTTCCCTGCCCCTCCCAGCTGTGCTGGCTTTGTCTTCTCCCACTAACTCCTTTGTAGGACACTTGCCTGTCTCATGGTAGGATGGTCAGTGAGGCTCACTGAAGTGATAAGGAGAGAGGAAGGGGGACGAAAGGCCACTCATTGGGATAAAAGGTTTTTCAAGCTGCACTCCCAACTCAACTTGATGAATGTTTACGAGACACGAGCAAGCACACTGGAGGGGCAAAAGCATTTTAATTCCAGAAAAGGATAAACCAGATGAGGACTAAGCCACTCACCCTCTAGTTTAAACACTACCTTGCTGATGATAATATACTCTAACAATTAAATTGTTCAGTCCTACATTAGGTACAACTGCACATACTGCTATTTTATAACAGGCTTAATTATAAAACAGGATGTTGAGCATGACTACTAACTAAAGATCTCAGTCAGTACGATTAGCTTCTGTGTACAAATAATAAATTTGCTTCAGTCAGAAAGGCAATCACTTCTTAGAAGCAATACACAGAACACATATTACTACAGTGAGTGTTTAATACACCTTCTGTAAAGTCCTAAAGAGAACACCTAGACTTCTATGATGTCCATGGTACTCCAGATATTCAAGTGACCACTTTAACTAAAAATACTTTTAAAGAGTTTACAAATAACGTCCGGCACAAAACTTTGCAACAGAAATGAGTGATTAATTTGTGCTGATATATATTTTTTAATTGGTAGGCACTGGCTGGCACTCGTTTTTGGGGACTTAGTCATGTTTTACATCAGACTGCAACCCGTACGGGCAGAAAAGAGATAAAGGCAGAAGACAAAGATAGAAAAAAAGTGACCGAGAGAAAGCAGGTATGAAAAAGCACCTGCTAAAGTAAGCGTGGTGAAAGAATGAGGCATGAGGTGGAATCAAGATGTGCTCTCTATAAAAGATGCCTGTATGCAGAAACTGACGTGTTCCCTATAGCCATGTATAACTGTGTCCCACATACTGAGGTTCCTGTGACGAGTGCACAGACCTAGATGTGCCTCCTATCTCTAGGTCTGGTGTGCAGAAAACTATGGCCCATATTTATACTTTTTTAGCGCCGCGTTTGCGTCATTTTGTGACGTAAAAGCGGCGCAAAATTGCAAAATTCAATTGTATGTTGTAAATTTGCGCCGCTTTTGCGTCAAAAAGTGGCACAAATGCGGCGCTAAAAAAGTATAAATACGGGCCTATGTCTCACATATACCCACATCCTGCAATGGGCAGGCGCTCACCTGAAGTATTCAGAAGGCAGGTGTCTGGGGGGGGCAGCAATGCATGGTGCCAACTCTTCATTGCTGTGCTCCAGCTATACAGCCACTTGCTGTCCAGCCTCTGAAAAGCTGCTTCTCTGGATGCAGTGCATTCTCAGTAGTGGCTGGATGCTAAAGTAGTGGCTGACTGTGCTAACCTTTGCAATGAATGGGATCACTGCACTTCTGGGTCGCATTTCAACTAATCCCCTAGCTGAACATATTCTTGGAGTGGCTGGGACTGGAAATGTGTAATGTGGTCTAGGATTGGACCATTGCCTGCACTGGAGCCAAAGCTAGCATGCACAAGACATTGCTGTACATCTTAAAGTGCTTCTTACATCAAATACATTATGAACGTTCCCTTGTGGAGGGCAACATCCAAGAGTGTAACCTTGAGCATGGCCCACTCTTTTGAATATCCTACCTGGGTGTGTTAGGCAAGCTTAGCCTCACGTACACGCACAGTTTTTGGCTATACAAAATCAAAGTGCATGTAACACTACCACTGGTTGCACATGCGTTGAGAATCCTATCAGCTGTCAACAGACATTGCAGACACCTACCTGTGACACAACTGTGGTCCGGCTTTAACCACCAAATCTGACAAGCCAAGAGCCAACACGGCTGATGCAACTTTCTGAGTACATCTAGAAACTCTTCTGAGCGGTTTATCACAACTGTATAAAGGTGATATCATAAAATAGGGGCTGGCGCCGGTAAACTCTGCTACACACCGGTGGGCTCCGTGCTCCAAGCATAGTACAGAGTGGCAAAACTCTGTAAACTCTGCTGGAAGAGTGGAATTTACTGCCCACCCGGCAATTTGTGTGCTATGGCCATTAATTAAATAAAGGTAAAGTAGAATTTCAAAAGAGTCAATAGATTTCAAAAAGCAGATTCTTACTACACCGTTGTTGAATATTACAATATACAAAACTCACAAAATGTGTGTCGATGTTCTGTGGAAGTATATGTAGAAAGGTCAATTATGATTCACATGATTTCAGCCTCAAATACCCTGATTATAGCTTCCACAATATTTGATTCAAAGTGATAAATCCCCAGGGTGTTTAGCTTGGAGGGTTATCTATATATAAAAAAAAAATTGAAAGATAGTCTGTTATGGCAGCCCTTTGTGACATGGCAGGCTCTATTGGGTCATTTCAAATTTACACTACTGCTCGTTAAAGTATTTACCACCCTCTGCTACAGGTACTTTAACCCTAAAAACTATCTGGTTCCTTCTTGGTTAACATTCCATATGTGAAAGGTGAGAAGGGCTTCAGCCAATGCCCATTGAGTACTTGGCCTCTCAGCAGTGACTATGAACTAGTGTTGGTACCAACTTTTATATCAGCTCCTCACATACAATACTGTGGCATCCTGCAGGGATCCATCATATCCACTCTTATATTTAACATCTATCTAACCCACTTAATAAACCTGATTGGGTTATACAACCTCAGCTGTTAGAACCATGTATATGACAACCAAATACTTTTTTTAAATGGATAGTCTGGAAGACCTCTACAACTTTATGACTGCATTTGGGCCTTAAACAGATGGATGAGGATGACCATCTAAAGTTAAATGCCACACAGATAGAGCTTATGCCCTGTGGACCAAAATACCAGCCTACTGGAGTGTGGCCTAAGGAACATAAGGCCCCTCCAAAAATATCAACGAAAGTAAGAAACTTAGTGGTAACCCTGGAGTCAGACCTATATTTGATACCGCATGTTAAAAACGTAAACCAGAGTGCCTTTTACACAGTGAAAACACAATCCTTCCATACCTTGGATACCAACGAAACTGCAAGCCTTCCTCACACTCATAATCTCCAGTCTTGACTATGTTGACAGCCTATACCTTGGTACACATACCTTCATCATATTCAAAATACAACTTAACCAAAATACTTCTGCTCTGCCTTCACCCAAGAGAACACATGTGTCACAATCTACTTGCAGTCTGTGTCTGTGACCCACAGGAAGTGTGGCGAGATTCTTGTTCTTGTAAGTTCTGCCTTGGCCCAAATAGGGGCGACCCTTTCTGGTAGCAACGGTGCTGCTGACAGAGGGAACGCCAAAGGCAGTCCGTGCCTTCCAGAAGGAGTCCCCGAGAGAAAAAAACCCCAAAGGGGAAAAACCTCAACAAAAGGGAACTCCTGAAACAAAAACAAAGTAAAAGAAAATCAAAACAAAAAGGAAAAAATGACCAGGAAAAAGCTGGAACAAAATCAGAGTATCAATATCTGACGCAGAGGAACAGGAGCGAAGACCACCACCAAACAGGAAGTGTTGCAGCACAAAGAGAAAAATAAACACACACCTTATATACCCTAGGAACAGGAAGTGACCGACAGGAAGTAAAAGATGCCATCTTGAATTGGGATCAAGTCTTAAAATGCTATAGAGAAACACCATAGTGAATAGGGAACCAGTGCATGCAGGGAAAAAGGAAAGCACACTGGGAAAAGAGAAAGAAACATGGGTAAAAAAGTAAGTATAAAAGCAGAAGAAACGAGAACGATAGAAAAGAAGAAAAGGATAAGAGAGGTGAGTGGGGGAGCAGGATCTAATGGGGGAGTGCTGCACCAAAGGAAAAACAAGGCCCCATGCCCAATGTGGGGCCTCGACAAACATATGAAAGGCTCGGCGCGTCCTGCTGCAGTGCGCTGCGTCCCGAACCAAAGTAGCACGCTGCGCGACAGTAGGTCCCCCCCCCCGGAGCCCCTGGTTTGTGCGGAAACAACTGGAAAAAATGACAAATCAGAAGAGGGGCATGAACAGTAGAGCCATCTTCTCAAGAACATTCACTAAGAGGATAGCCCTTCCAATGAATCAGATACTGAAGACGGTTACGGAATATACAAGAGTCACATATGTCCTGTACTTCATATTCAGGTTCACCATCCACCAATAGAGGGGGAGGACAAGTATGATGTCGAGAAAAAGGATCAGGTACGTAGGGTTTCAACTGGGAGACGTGAAAGACTGGATGGATTTTCCAAGTTCGAGGTAAACGGAGATGGGAAGTGACAGGATTGGTCTTCTGTAGAATACAAAAGGGTCCACAGTACTGAGGTTTGAACTTATTTTGGGAGAGACGTAGGGGCAAAAAATTTGAAGATAACCAGACTTTATCTTGGATGTGATACGCTGGAGCCTCACTGCGTTTCTTCTCAGCCAGTCTTTTCAAATATCTTTTAGTGCCTAATCAATTAGACCGAATCAGTCTTTGAATCCCTTGTAGTCGTTTGGAAATAAAGGTAATAGCGGGAAGAGTAGAGGAAGTCTTAGGAGTAGTAGGAAAAGAGGTGGGATGGAATCCGTATGAACCGAAAAAAGGAGTGACCTTGGAGGCACTATGGACGGTATTATTGTATGAAAATTCTGCAAGTGGAATATAAGTGCTTCAGTTACTCTGAGTGGAGTTACAGAAACAACACAGATATTGCTCAAGTCCCTGGTTAAGACGTTCGGTTTGCTCATTGGTTTGAGGATGAAATGCCAATGATAACGCTACATTGATATTCAAGATCCTACAGAAATGTCTCCAGAACCGTGAAATGTATTGAGGTTCCCTGTCTGACACAATAATTTGGGGAAGACCATGGAGGCGAAAAATGTGTTGAATAAATATCTGACTTAATTTTTGTGAGGTGGGTAATTTCTTTAAGGCAGTAAAATGGGCCATCTTAGTAAAGAAATCTACCGTCACCATTATAACCCGGTTTCCAGCTAATGGAGGTAATGAACACATAAAGTCAGTGGATATTGTTTGCCAAGGAGTTGGTGGAATTGGTAATGGTTGAAGTAGTCCTGCCGGCCTTGTATGGGGTACCTTACTTTGAGCATAAATAGGGCAAGATTTTACATATCTTTTGGAGTCTTGTTTCAACGTAGGCCACCAGAAGGATCGAAGAAGTAATTCTTGCGTGGCTTTAATACCTCGATGGCCAGCTACTGGGGAATCATGGCACATCTGAAGTGCCCTTTTCTTGCACTTGGAAGGGAGAAATAAGGTGTCATTGTGATAGTAGTATCCTCTATGTTTGCGTATCTTGGAACGCAGATCCTTCAGCTCTTGTTCTGGAAGGGTTGAATATTCAGATTGTACTTCCTCTAGGAATGACTGAACTACACCTATGATCTTGTCTGGTTCAGGTAGTTATGGTGACTGGGTGTGAATGCTATCTGGATAATGGCGAGATAGGGCATCAGCCAGAATGTTTGGGATCCTGGAATATAGGTAACGTAAAAATCATACTGACTAAAGAAAAAGGCCCAACGAGCCTGACGACTGTTTCGGCACTGAAAATTGCATAGGCATTGCAGATTTCGATGATCTGTTCTTACTTCAAAAGGTTCCTTAGAACCCATGAGAAATTTTCTCCACTCTTGGCATGCAGTTTTCAGAGCCAATAATTCCCTTTCCAGTACTGAATAATGTTGTTCGGAATCAGAGTGAACATGGGATAGGTAAAAGATGGGATGTTCTAAACCATCATCGTTTTGTTGTTGTAATAACACTGCCCCAATGGCTCTTTCAGAAGCGTCCGTTACAACAATAAATAGTTTATTGGTGTCTGGATGTCTCAGCATGGGTGCTTGGGTGAAGGCCAGTTTTAGGTTTTGAAAAGCCGCCTCCGCCGTGTCTGTCCAGAGGAACCCATTTCACAGATTCTCTTTTTGAAGAGTTTGTGAAATTTGACTGGTTTGTTTTGCAAAGTCCAGGATAAACTGACGGTAGAAATTGGCCAGCCCTAAGAAACATTGAGTTTTCTTGATTGATGAAGGGGATTGCCAATCTAGAATGGGTTGCACCTTTTCCGGATCCATAGAGATACCTACTGGACTGATTTGGTTACCCAAATACTTTACTTCAGTTTTATCAAATTCGACTTCTCCGGTTTACAGTAAAATTGATGTTGCCCGAGTCTTTTTAAGACTTGCTTGATGTATGTAGAATGAAGTTCAGGGCGTCTGGAATATATGAGAATATCATCCAAATAGATCACTACCGTGTGGTTTAACAAATCGGAGAAGAGAAATTCCATGAATCTTTGAAACACTGTAAGCCGAAAGGCATGACCTTATATTCATAATGTCCAAAAGGAGTCCGAAAGGCAGTCTTCCACTCATCACCCTCCTTAATACGCAAGAGATGATACGCTCTGCGACGGTCTAACTTTGTAAACCGTTGTGCCCCTCTGACAGCCTCCAGGATGTCTTTGATTAGAGGTAAGGGATAACGATCCTTTATGGTGATTTTATTCAATCCACGGAAGTCTATTCAGGGACGAAGATCTTTCGTCTTCTTAGGTACAAAGAAAAGGGGAGCTGCTGCAGGAGAAGAAGATGGAGTGATAAGACCACTGTGAAGATTTTCTTGTAGATAATCCTTGAGAACCTTTCTTTCTGGTTCGGTGAGAGAATACATTCTCCCAAAAGGAACAATTGCTCCGAGTTCCAGAGGGATGGCACAATCATAGTCTCTATGTGGAGGTAATATGGGCTTAGATGGTTTTTGAAATACGTCTGGGAATTCCAAATATTGGCTTGGTATCTCCTGGACTGCATTTATGGAAAGCCCTACATTTGGTTCCGAGGTTATGACTTTTTGGGAGACCAATAGGTGTCTGAAGCATAACAATATTCATGACAGAACTGAGAAGACAAAGAGATGGTTCTGGTTTTCCAGTTAACATATGGATTGTGTCTTATAAACCATGGAATCCCTAAGATTATGGAATGATTGGGAGAGGAGATTAAATCAAAGGAGACATGTTCCTGGTGTTTCCCAAACTGTAAACCTAAACTTGTGGTGGTTGATAGAACAGGAACGGAGGATAGTAAAGAGCCATCAACAGTGTGCACTTGTTCGGGAACTTCTTTAGGCAGTGTTGGAATTTGTAGGGTTTTAGCCCAAGTCATGTCCATATAAATGCCACTAGCTCCACAATCTCATAATGCCAGGGTTCTTTCCTCACGACCATCAGGTAATTGCAGGACAACAGGTAACATAAATAAGATAGTGGCATTTTCTTTGGAAGAACTGATGGAAGGTATAGCAGATGATCCCGTCCCCTCCCTTCTCACAGAGGACGGGAAGCAGCGTTTCCCGAAGATTTCATAGGATGAATGGGACAGGTACGGAGCAAATGACCAGCAGCTCCACAATAAAGGCACAATCCTCTTTGTCGTCTTTCTTCATGTTCGCTGTTAGAAAGTGGACCTCGAGCAGTGTCTTCCTGCATAGGTTCTGCTTCAGGCTCTCTGGATATGGGTCGAGGTTCTTCAGGACGATGTACAAAAACTCATGAGGTATTTGGCTGGGAAGGTCCTCGATTCTTTCTTTTCTCCAAACGACGTTCTTGGAGACGATATTCTATAGAGAGGGCTAAAACCATCAGACCTCAAAGATCTTCTACTCTGGCAGAGTGTAGTAATTCACCTTTGATTTCTTCTCGCAAACCTCTATGAAACAGAGTTACCAGAGTATGCTCGACCCAAGTTGTTTCAGCCGCTAATTGTCTGAAGCATGTGATGTATTGTAGAACATCTTGAGTGCCTTGTTGAATATCATAGAGCGCTTCCTCAGCTGAAGCTTCTAATCCCGGGCGTTCAAACATTTGCTTGAATATGTTTACAAAAGCTGAATAATCAGACAACACCGGGTTGTTGGAGGCTACTATGGGGGTCGCCCAGGCCAAGGCAGGGCCTGATAATGCACTGGTGAGATAAACCACCTTCGTCTTATCTTGTGAAAATTGTGTGGGTCTGAAAGCAAAGTAGACAGTCAGAACATCCAGACATTCCCGCAGCTTATGTGGGTCTCCTGAAAACCGAGGAGGAGTAGTAGAGACAGTAGGAACATCAGTACTTCCGGAGGCCAAGGCTTGTTGTAAAGCCACATTTTCATTTCTTAATTGTTGCAGTTCTTGGTCCTGTTGCTGAATAGTTACAATTAAGTACTGGTCAGGATCTGCAGCTCCCGTTACTGTATCTTCCATTTCGCTTGACGTGGTCTGGCTTGTTAGGCGCTGCAATCTGTCACGACCTACTCGCAGTCTGTGTCTGTGACCCACAGGAAGTGTGGTGAGATTCTTGTTCTTGTAAGTTCTGCCTTGGCCCAAATAGTGGCGACCCTTTCTGGTAGCCACGGTGCTGCTGACAGAGGGAACGCCAAAGGCATCCGTGCTCTCCAGAAGGAGTCCCAGAGGGAAAAAAAAAACCAAGGGGGAAAAACCTCAACAAACGGGAACTCCTGAAACAAAAACAAAGTAAAAGAAAATTTTAAAAAATTGAAAAAATGACCAGGAAAAAGCTGGAACCAAATCAGAGTATCAATATCTTATGCAGAGGAACAGGAGCGAAGACCACCACCAAACAGGAAGTGTTGCAGCGCAAAGAGAAAAAGAAACACACACCTTATATACCCCAGGAACAGGAAGTGACCGACAGGAAGTTAAAGGTGCCATCTTGAATTGGGTTCAAGTCTTAGAATGCTATAGAAAAAACACCATAGTGAATAGGGAACCAGTGCATGCAGGGAAAAAGGAAAGCATGCTGGGAAAAGAGAAAGAAACATGGGTAAAAAAGTAAGTATAAAAGTAGAAGAAACGAGAACGACAGAAAAGAAGAAAAGAATAAGAGAGGTGAGTGGGGGGAGCAGGATCTAATGGGGGAGCGCCGCACCAAAGGAAAAATGAGGCCCCATGCCCAATTTGGGGCCTCGAGGCGCTGCGCGTCCTGCTGCTGCGCGCCGCATCCCGCGCCGAACATTCTGCTCGCGGAGCGGCACGCTGCGCGACAACATGACTCCAGTTTTGCAATCACCCCAATTGCCATATATAACAAGAAGGGCAATGTTCAAGGCACTTTGCATTGTTCACTGAGCATCCAATGAAAAGGACCCCTATACCTAGGACCTAGATTTAAGCAATGCAAACAAATCAGCACATTGCGATCCAGGCTTGCAAAACTTACACTCACACTCACACTCACCATACCACCTTACCAAAAGAAATCCTAGGAGGCACTGCTTATTCAGTACAAGCTGCCAGGCTGTGGAACTCATTACTAGCCATAATTTGAAGCATCAAAGAGTCTATATACTTCAGATGATAGTTGAAACATGGATATTTCCAAGACAACTATACCACCATCATCCCAGCCACAGACTCTGAAAAGACGGTTGCTCCCTCAAGCTCAGTCTTTAGCTTACAACCCACAGGTTGGAAACAACCCAATCAGCAAACTACTTTCAGTAAGCAGGTAATTTAAGAAAGGCTTACTTATGCTTTTGCAGTTATTATATATTTATATATGTTCATACTTAACATTTCTGACCCACACTTATACTAATACACCCAGCAGTCAGCAGCCAACTGTAATGACACTCTCACATTTAATTGAAGCATTTTTGCTACGAGGGTTGTCTATCGCCTGTACTGTGCGGCCAAGAATTCATCCATCTCTAAATGAACGGACATGCATTAACTGTACAGATCTGTCACATAATGTGAGTCTATTAGAGGACTTCAATCAAGTCCATGACTGCAGGTCCTAAATATCTATACACTATAGCTAGTTATTTCATCTCACAATGACTTTCAGATATGAGATGACAGTAACAATGCACATCCCTGCAGACCTCTCCACGTCTCTCTCCCTCCAAGAATGCCAGCTCTGGCCCAGGCCTATACTCTAGGGGGAAGATTTACTAAGTTTTGCATAGTGGTTGCATCACATTTGTGGTGCAGCCCTGATGCAAAATAATTTTGGTATTTACTAAGCTATGCAAAGCCTCTTTGCAAGGCTTTGCATGGTTTAGTAAATACAAAGTAATGCAAGACAGCGCATAGTGCTGACTTGGGTTACCTTGCATTTGGAAGACATTCCATGAGTGGAGCATTGGCATTCCCATGCACATACCAATAGATTTTGGTGCAGTCCTAGATTCAGTAAAGCTAGTAAACCCATCCCTCTATGCGTCAAAATGCTATTCCTTCCCCAGAGAGGCGAAACAAGGAGAAATATCTTTAATTTTCCTCATTACTTTTCTTTAACATATGTGTGCAGCATTCCACAGCACATATAGAAAGAGTATAATGCCCCTAAGGATTGTTTTTGTACTGGAAGGTGCTTCTTCCTACGTAAGAACAATTGTGCCCTTAATGCAGGCACCCTAGCACCAAGGAGCAAGGCAGCACATAGTGCGACAGCACTAGGAGATTGCAGAAATGCCCCCTATCTTTGAAAGTATGGCAGAATGCTGCTGCTTTCTTTTAAGACAATGGAGGCCAGCAGGTTGCATTGCTTTGTTGTCTTGTGTATATAAATCTGCCTCAAAATGGACAACCCAATACAGTCACCAGCTAGCAGACTATAATCATATAATACTATAAGGGACCTGCAGAGCTTTTCAAAGCTGCCAGTGTACTACAAAAACATAAACCGCATATCTGTATCTTACTATCCACCACACTGTTACAAGCTTTGTCCCATAACACCATAATCGCACCTCAGTGGCCATCACGCATGACATGGAAACACTTCCCACATAGAATCACAAAAGAAAGACAACGCCCTTACAACCACAAACCACCCTATGGGATGTAGCTTGCTTCCCATGTACGTAAGCGCTTCAGTGCCACACATAGGGGTAATAAGCCCTATACAAATACATTATAATATTTATCATTTATGCATCACCAAGATTTGTTGTGAGCCTATTAAAATCTTTGCTTCCATCACACTTCAGAATATTAAAATAAAATGTGCTTTATTTGTGTGTCATAACCGCTGGTATATATTGGAATATTAATAAAGTATATATATATATATATATATATATATATATATATATATATTTATATATATAAATATATATATATATATATAGTAACATAGTTAATAGAAATATTCATTTTGCTTCATATATTACTTTTATTAATATTTTTAAAGTATTAAAGTATTAGTGAAAATATATACATATATATATATATATATATATATATATATATATATATATATATATAGAGAGAGAGAGAGAGGGATAGATATTCCTATTAATACATTTTAAATTTAAACAAATTAATCTAATGCAAAATAACTATTTCTATTAATTATAAATATTAAACATTTTAATACTGTAAAATCAATATTGTTATTAGTAATTAACAACAATATCGATTCAACATATCATTTGTTATATTTTAAATGTATAAGTATATATTTATATATAATGGAAATATTTATATATATAACTATATATATATATATATGTATATATATATATATATATATATCAAAATAGAATCAACGCAGGCTCTGCGAAGTCCTTTACCGTCACGTACATTTATCGCCTCACAGGTACACACGAAAGACGGGGGCACTCTCGGTTCCTGTATTGCATAATTTATTTTATATTCTGTGCAAAAACATGATATCCATAAGGAAGCTGGTGAAGCGTTTCGGCCGAAGCCTTCAACTGGCCATAGAAACAAACACAGTGCACGCACATTTAAAGGAGGAATGTCTAGCCACACCTCCATCGTTTTCTTCAATTTTAAAGGAGACATAAATGAAAATATAAGAAAGTATGACTATAAACATAAAATATAAACATTGAGAGGGGAAGAGAGGAACATGGCCTTTCCTCCTAACACTTTGTTTTCCAATGTTTACATTTTTTAAGCAGAACATGTACGAGGGTCAACCATTCATGACAATTTACATTTTAATTAAAGTGCTAGGCATGCTTAGCCTAAACCACATCACAGTAAAGTACTGTTAACCTCAAGGTTCTATACCCAATAAAGTCTCCACATATGTGCACTCTCCACACAGTTCCCCATATCAGTCACTTCTTTGATCAGTCCATTGTCTGCCCTAAGTGGTATTCATTTAAGCACTCCATAAGTTCTCATGGTTTAGGAGCATAATATTATATAAAAGACCATCTGCTCTACAAATTTAAGCATTAGAACCACATTCATTTCACATCTAATGTGCTTTGGTCTTTTAAGATCTCTTAGGAAGATTTTTAATCTTCTACCTCCCACGGCCAGAAGAATCCTTATTCAGGCCTTGATTCTCTCTTGTCTGGATTATGGCAACTCCCTATTTCTCAGCTCTCCGGACTATGTGGTAAAAAAGCTTCAAGTTGTACAGAATGCAGCAGCCAGGCTCCTCACTAATCTACCCAGACATCTCTCTTCGAAGATAGCTCTTGTAGCACTTCATTGGTTGCATATAAAACAGCGTATCCACTTTAAAGCCTTATGTTTTGTCCACAAAGCCCTACATAACAAGGGTCCTCTTTTTCTCAGACATCGCATTTCTGTCCATGTCCCCGCCATATTTTTGCAGTCTTCCACCTCCCGGCAAGTCCATATAGCACGATTTAGGAGATCCTGGGGAGGCAACTCCTTCTCGGTTAAAGCTGCCCGGTTCTGGAACTCCCTCCCTTCAGAGCTTCGACATGAACCCTCGGAACGTCAGTTTAGGAAGAATCTAAAAACGTTCCTTTTTGTAGCTAACCCTTTGTCCTAATTTTCTTTTTTCAGGAGTCTTTCACGTACCTTAGCGCTGGGATGCCCTAGGATAGCTATGCGCTCTGTAAAACCGTAAAACTAAACTAAACTAAACTAACAACAATCAAAGACAAGATTTTTTATCTTTTAAAAGTTTTCTTTTCCTGTCCATATCACATCTCGAAAACACTATCCCTAAATTTGTTTCAATGCTTATTTAGACTAGCTTTAAGATGTTCATAATCATAACTATACATGAAGTTCTGCATCTTGGTTCAAACCCCAGAGATGCTCAGTGTTAAGTAGAGTAATCCACCTAGATTCTGAATGTCTAAAGGAACCTTAACAATTTCCACCTCTGGGTTTCCTACTAATGTGTTGGATACCATAATATAAGAGACCTGATGAGTCCCCATTATGTCTCTCCCAAATGTGTTTCGCAATTGCATACGTCATATCCTTATTCTGTATCTCTCTTAAATGTTGTAAAATTAGTAGTTTCAACTTGTTAAAATGCTCTCTACATATTGTTTTGCACATCAACACTCTAATACAAAACTACATATGATGTTTCTAATTTAATCCATTGGTGGATTTTAAACCTTTTACCATTCGATGATCTGAATTAATTTATGTCTCGTGCAAACTTACAGGCTTTACATTTATGACATCGCCAGAAACCCTTTTGTTGGGTTTGCAGCCAATTAGATGTTTCTCTATTACTATATATATATTTCTGCACAACACACTCCATAAGGGGGCCCCAGACCCTTGTAGGGCAACCTCAGCAAGAGGGCAAAGCATCCCATCTTCTAATAAAAACACAACAAAGTAGCTGAAGCATCAGTTTGAGATCCATCCAAGAGCTTTATTTAAGAGTGAACAACAGCTCTCCTTTTCCTGATGCGTTTTGGCTCCAACTGCCTTGATCACAGGGGAGACAATACATGTGATCACAAAGCTAATGCTTTTTGAATTACTGATCATGTGACCTGATAATCACGAACTCCATGTCCCAAGATGCACCATTCAGTTTTCTTAAATGCTGGTGCTTAATCATTGTACTGCTTGGAATAGCGTTATGGGCACCAAAGTTGCAATGTATATTAGAACAGTGTCCTTGATTTAAAGTTGTTGTTCATATTGCTCTCGCCACAAGGGGGTCCCAAACAGCTAGAAGGGAGGTATAATACCTGTCTCCCAACCCTTGCTCACCTCGGTATAACATTCTGTCTTGGATAAATTCCATAGTAATCACTGTGGTAAGCGGGTCGGGTCCCTTCCATAAAATTTCTGCACAACACGCTCCATAAGGGGGCCCCAGACCTTTGCAGGGCAGCCTCAGCATGAGGGCGAAGCCTCCTATCTTCACATAAAAACACAACAAAGTAGCTGAAGCACCAGTTTGGGATCCATCCAAGTGCTTTATTTAAGAGCGAACTACAGCTCTTCCTTTCGTGGCGCGTTTCGGCTCCAACTTCCTTGATCACAGGTGAGACAATGCAAGTGATCACAAAGCCAGTGCTTTTTGAATAATCACAAACTCATGATTATCAGGTCACATGATCAGTAATTCAAAAAGCACTGGCTACATGCAGAGACAGATACGCACATTTTTCATAGTTTGTTGCATAATGCTTCTATGTTCTGAGATTAGTGACTAGTTTCTCTCATTGTAAGGTACACGTTTATTACATTTCTTTGAGTACACATTTCTCTAACATAGTTCTGTAAATAGTTCACATGTCATGTTTCTTCATGCTGGCATTGGTAATTGGTTCTCCTCATTGTAATATACACACTGGTTCCATCTCTGGGAGTACTTGGAGGTTAGTTAATGTCCACCCCACTTGGAACATATTCTCTGCTCTTGACATATAACTGAATGCATATTGTACTTCGGTGTTACCATTATTACCTTTCAAACGTGCTCACGTGTTTAAGTTTTCTTTATTTATCTTTTTATATTGATAAGATATCTCTTTGTTTTGAAAAGGTTTCACACATTTTGATCCTGCAGATGACTAATTATAGATCCAGACGAATGACCTAGCCGTGGTCTGAAATGCATAAGTCATAATGTTTTAATGTTTTATGGATTTCTTGACAACAGATTTCAGTGTATACACATGGGTATGAATTAACTACTGCAGGCTTCTCCAACGAGTAGCTCTTAAGATACTGGTAGCTGTCAGAGTCACCAGATCCTCGGGGTCTGTGCACGTTCCCAACAAGTCCACCACTGAACAGCTCCAAGACTCCGATAGATAAATCACAGAGACTGAGAGAGTTCAAGAGGGGAAGAGGGGATTAGGAAGGGAACAGCTGGGAAGGAGACCTGTAGTAAGAAAAAGGTTAAAACACACAATATGAAAATTATATCTCCTGAAATCAATACTAGACTATGATTCTAAGCCTAGTCACTCTGAAAACATGAACAATCTAAGAGTTAAGTTTAAAATGACTAAGGGGGTCATTCTGACCCTGACGGGCGGCGGAGGCCGCCCGCCAGAGTTCCCCCCTCCGAAATACCGCTCCGCGGTCGAAAGACCACGGAGGGTATTCTAAGTTTTTCCCTGGGCTGGCGGGCGGTCGCCAAAAGACCGCCCGCCAGCCCAGGGAAAAACTCCCTTCCCACGAGGATGCCGGCTCGTAATCGAGCCGGCGGAGTGGGAAGGTGCGACGGGTGCTGTTGCACCCGTCGAGTATTTCACTGTCTGCCAAGCAGACAGTGAAATACTTGTAGGGGCCCTCTTACGGGGGCCCCTGCAGTGCCCATGCCAGTGGCATGGGCACTGCAGGGGCCCCCAGGGGCCCCGCGACCCCCCCTACCGCCATCCGGTTCCCGGCGGGCGGACCGCCGGGAACTGGATGGCGGTAGGGGGGGTCGGAATCCCCTTGGCGGCGCAGCTAGCTGCGCCACCTTGGAGGATTCCAAAGGGCGGCGGTACACTGGCGGGAGACCGCCAGTGTTGCCGGTCCGACCGCGGCTTTACCGCCGCGGTCGGAATGCCCTTGGGAGCACCGCCGGCCTGTCGGCGGTTCTCCCGCGGTCCTCCAACCCGGCGGTCATTGACCGCCAGGGTTGGAATGACCCCCTAAGTTTCAAGATGGCCGGATACCTGTAGGGGAATCAAGAAGAATTAAATGAAAACGTTCTTATTCAAGCACTTTCCTTTACATGAGAATCAGAAAAACATTCTGACTAAATTTTAAACCAGTCATATAAATCCTGTTTTGAGAACGTATACTAGGACCATACAATATTGCATCTAGAAACTCTGGCCTTCTGTGTACTCTTAACCCCTTCGCTGCCAGGCCTTTTCCCCCTCCTGTGCCAGGCCTTTTTTTGCCTATTTGGGGCAGTTCACGCTTAGGCCCTCATAACGTTTTGTCCACATAAGCTAACCAAGCCAAATTTACGTCCTTTTTTTCCAACATCCTAGGGATTCTAGAGGTACCCAGACTTTGTGGGTTCCCCTGAAGGAGGCCAAGAAATTAGCCAAAATACAGTGAAAACTTTGTTTTTTTCAAAACATTTGAAAAAAGTGGCTGCAGAAGAAGGCTTGTGGTTTTCCCCCTGAAAATGGCATCAACAAAGGGTTTGCGGTGCTAAACTCAGCAGCTTCCCAGCTTTCAGGAACAGGCAGACTTGAATCAGAAAACCCAATTTTTCAACACAATTTTGGCATTTTACTGGGACATACCCCATTTTTGCAATTTTTTGTGCTTTCAGCCTCCTTCCAGTCAGTGACAGAAATGGCCATGAAACCAATGCTGAATCCCAGAAACCTAAACATTTCTGAAAAGTAGACACAATTCTGAATTCAGCAAGGGGTCATTTGTGTAGATCCTACAAGGGTTTCCTACAGAAAATAACAACTGAAAAAGAAAAATGTTGAAATTGGGGTGAAAAAAACATACATTTTTCTCTACGTTTTACTCTGTAACTTTTCCCTGCAATGTCAGATTATCGAAAGCAATATACCGTTACGTCTGCTGGACTCCTCTGGTTGCGGGGATATATAGGGCTTGTAGGTTCATCAAGAACCCGAGGAACCCAGAGCCAATAAATGAGCTGCACCCTTCAGTGCGTTTTCATTCTATACCGGGTATACAGCAATTCATTTGCTGAAATATAAAGAGTAAAAAATAGCTATCAAGAAAACCTTTGTATTTCCAAAAAGGGCACAAGATAAGGTGTTGAGGAGCAGTGGTTATTTTCACATCTCTGAATTCCGGGGTGACCATACTAGCATGTGAATTACAGGGCATTTCTCAAATAGATTTCTACACACTCTCCAATATTTGGAAGGAAAAAATGTAGAGAAAGACAAGGGGCAATAACACTTGTTTTGGTAATCTATGTTCCCCCAAGTCTCCCGATAAAAATGATACCTCACTTGTGTGGGTAGGCCTAGCGCCCGCGACAGTAAACGCCCCAAAGCGCAACGTGGACACATCCAATTTTTTGAAAGAAAACAGTGCCTACCTGTGGATTTTGGCCTGTAGCTCAGCCGGCACCTAGGGAAACCTACCAACCCTGTGCATTTTTTAAAACTAGAGACCTAGGGAAATCCAAGATGGGGTGACTTGTGGGGCTCGGACCAGGTTCTGTTACCCAGAATCCTTAGCAAACCTCAAAATTTGGCTAAAAAAACACCCTTTCCTCTCATTTCGGTGACAGAAAGTTCTGGAATCTGAGAGGAGCCACAAATTTCCTTCCACCCAGCGTTCCGCCAAGTCTCGCGATAAAAATGATACCTCACTTGTGTGGGTGGGCCAGGTGCCTGCAACAGAATAAGGCCCAAAACTTGAAGAGATAGAAGGGATAGCACAGCGAGTTTATAAGGGCATATTCTTTTATACATCTTTAGACGGACTCTGCTTTGGGGACCCACATAAGTGAGGTGTCATTTTACTTGGGAGACTGAGGGGAAAACTGGGGAGTAGGAATTTTGTGCTGGAGCGGTGATCCTACTAAGAAACGTCAGGAAAATATGCTTTTTTATGCAAATTGTGAGGTTTACAGAGGAGTCTGGGTAAGAAAATGTTGGGGGAGCCACGCAAGTCACACCTCCCTGGACTCCTTGGGGTGTCTAGTTTTAAAAAATGTCTGGGTTTTGTAGGTTTCCCTAGATGAAGGCCGCACCCAGGACCAAAAACATAGGTGGGCCCTCCCCCCCAAACACAGGTATTTTTGTAATATATCATTTTAATGTGTGCACATACGTCCGTGATGTGCCAAACACTAAAATTGTGAAAAGAAACACACTTAGGTTATGTGAAGAAGACCCCTCACCCACCAACCAAGTTGGTGGCATGCTTCATCATCGGGGTCCCACCCGAGGCACCTAGCGTGTCACAGGTGTGCTGCGACGCCTGATTACAGCGGAGCAGGTTTTGTCATTTTTACCACACATACTGGTTGGATTTGGCACGAGGGTGAGTGATGGTTCAGTGGATCAAATTTTATTAACAAGAGATTTCACAAAAATGAAATGCACTGCTAATAACTGAAAGGCAAAAAAGTGAACCAATGACTCACAGCTCGTGAGCTGTAAAGCCGCGACAAGGCACCAACCGCTTTACAGTCCATTCACACACCTTTCATACATGACACGCACAAGACCATTCACACCGCCAGCCACGGGCCCAGCACATTACAACACTCACATCGACAGACCGCGCCACTCAAGGGCCCATCACTTACATACGCCCACATGCCTGATACAAGAATCACACCAGCTGATGGGAGTGTGGACTGCTGTTTGGCTGGCACCGCCAGCCAAACGCCACCCCACGCACACCACCAGCCAAGCCCCACCCCAAGCACACCGCCAGCCAAGCGCCACCCCAAACACACCGCCAGCCAAGCGCCACCCCACGCACACCGCCTTCCAAGCGCCACCCCACGCACACCGCCAGCCAAGCGCCACCCCAAGCACACCGCCAGCCAAGCGCCACCCCACGCACACCGCCAGCCAAGCGCCACCCCAAGCACACCGCCAGCCAAGCGCCACCCCACGCACACCGCCAGCCAAGCGCCACCCCAAGCACACCGCCAGCCAAGCGCCACCCCACGCACACCGCCAGCCAAGCGCCACCCCACGCACACCGCCATCACTTTTTTTGTTTATAAACAACAAAGAAACCACTAATTATAAAATAAGCACAAAACTACAAACACAAAAGCTCTAACTAAATACATGACAGAGATGCCAACCGTGAAACATATGAAAATATAAAACAGACAGCTTACGCTCACGGTATTTCCCAGATTTTTTTTTTGGTATGGTAACTTCTATAACAGCCGGGCACACACAGCCCAGGCTTTGAAGGGCATTCGGGGCAGTACATCCGGCTCTCCCTCCGGATTAATCTCCGGGCACATACTCTACATTTCTTTGTGGGCAAGTCTTTTTTGGGAGTGGGAGGAATGTGATCTGGAAAGTGCCGATCTTTCAATCTAGCCACATCCTCAACCACTTCTACTCTAGGAACTCTTGCCGGTTCCACCACAATAAGGCTTTCTATCACCGACTCCTGAAATTTAACAAATGTCATCCTTGACTCAGGTGAACAATCCTTGTATACAATAAAGGCATTAAAAGTTGCCAAATGAAATAAATGTAGGGCCAACTTTTTATACCACACATAAGACTTACGAAGAGCAGTGTAAGGTTCCAACCTCTGATCTACTCTATCAACACCACCCATGTGCCTATTGTAGTCCAAAATGCACGCAGGTTTGCGCACTTCCGCAACCTGACCCCAAACAGCCACAGGGGAAGTACTCTCATCATGGATGGTCGATAGCATGTACACATCCCTCCTGTCTGAAAATTTCAGAGCTAGCAGCTCATTATTCCGCAAGGCACTGCACTGTCCCCTCTCAAGTTTTTTACAGACAAGCTCCCTTGCATAGCCTTTCCGGTTAGAACGGATTGTGCCACAAGCAACAGTGTCCACCCTAAACAACTCCTTGAACAACTGCACTCCAGTGTAGAAATTATCTACGTACAAATGGTGACCTTTGTTAAACAGCCGTCTAGCAAGTTCCCACACAATTTTTTCGCTAACTCCAAAAGTGGCCGGACAACCAGGAGGGTCAATACTGGAATCCCTACCAGTGTAGTCCCGGAAATTATACACATATCTTGTACTGCTTTCTGACAGCAGATACAATTTAATCCCATACCGTGCCCTCTTACTAGGAATGTACTGCTTAAAAACTAAACGCCCCTTGAAAAGGACCAAAGACTCGTCCACACTTATCTCTTTGCCTGGAACATAGACCTCTGAAAACCGATCCACAAAATGATCAAGGACAGGCTTAATCTTAAAAAGACGGTCACAATCAGGGTGATCTCGTGGCAAGGCTAAAGCATTGTCTACAAAATGCAGCATACGAAGAAGAAGCAAATACCGATTACGTGTCATAGTTGCAGGAAATATAGCAGTTGCCATCAAGGGACTAGTAGACCAATAAGAAGCCAGTGACGGCTTCCTGATCAACCCCATCAAAAAAGACAAACCTAAAAACCTTTTCATCTCTTCCAGATATGTGGGAACCCACTGAGTAGCTCTAGACTGAGGCTTAAGTCTGGCAGCGTTGTCCCGCAAATATTGCTCTGCATACACATTTGTCTGCTCCACAATCTCTTCCAAAAATACATCGTCCATAAACAAGTGAAAGAAATGGACAGGCAAAAAGTTTTCCGTATTAACTCTACACCCTGGGAGACCAGTAAATGCAGGTCACTGTGGCTACTCCATGTTTGGGGCAATCCAGGTGTCAGGTCTTCTAATGGGAAACCCTTCAGCCCCAGGCTGCTGCACTCTTGGCACATCAATGTCCTCCTCTAACACAGGCCCTTCATCTGCACTGAGAGTAGCTTCCTCATCAGAAGAATACTCTCGGACAGAAAACTCACTTCCAGAATCTCCTGCTTCCTCCTCTGCCTCAGATGCAGAGTCAGTGTCGTAATCATGGTCTGAAGACGACTCAAAGAGCATGCGAACAACCTGCTGAGCGGTCACTTTGCGGCTAGCCATGATCCTCACTAACAACAAATGGATTGCCAACAACAACTAGCACTAAAATAAGTAATAAACAAAGTGTAGCTTTGTCACAAAGAGTTATGTACTACAAAAAACTATACCACTCACTTGCCTGAAAAAGCTACTCACCAAGCAACTACTCTGCACAGACACAGCAATCACCAATGATATCCCACTAAAAAGAAAAAAGAAAAAAGCAAATTAGACATATGACAACACAAACATCACTGTGCTCAAATCTAAGGACAATGTCAAACACACAATACTGCATTTAGTACACCACCTACAAACATGTCATTCATGCATGTCAACAATACTCCTTTGGAGTAAATTGCTTTCACTTACCTAAAACATGCAACTATGCAAACCGCAGGACAACTACTGCCAAAACCGCAAAGATCCACAGCAAAGGAAGCAAAAGCGTTGAACTAGAAGAAAAAGAAGAAATACATTGTTATAATCACAAATACAAATACTTTGCTAGTTGACAAACACCCCACCACCAAGAACTTAGAAGTTGTCCCTGGTACCTAAGTGGATCCTGCCCCCCTCGGGGGTAGATGGGCGTAAAACAATTGGCCAATCTGCCCCCAAGGGGGACAGAAATGGGCAACACCTCTGTGCCCCCTTTAGGGGGCGACCCTTCCCAAAGGGGGCACCCCCAGCACAACACAAAACAAAAAAATAAATCCCTGCTGTATTGCTGGTTTCTGCCCTCCTTGGGGGCAGATGGGCCTACAAAAATAGGGCAGAGATGGCCAATACGAACTTTCCCCACTTTAGGGGGGCGACCGTTGCCCAAGGGGTGCCCCCAAACACACACCACACACACACACACCACACAATCCCTGGCGCCTAGTGTGCTTCCACCCCCCCCCGGGGGCCAGATCATCCAAAAAATGGCTGGTCTGCCATCGGGGGGGCCGAAACAGAAAAAAAAATATCCCCCCAGGGGAGCGAACCTTGCCCAAGGGGTTGCCCCCAAAATAAACAATAAAAACAAATCCCCTGGTGTCTAGTGGATTTCACCCCCCCCCCCCCTTGGGGGCAGATCATCCCAAAAATTGGCAATCTGCCCCCAGGGGGGGGCGAAATACTAAAAAAAATAGCCCCCCCAGGGGGGCGACCCTTGCCCAAGGGGTCGCCTCCAAAATAAACTTTTCTTTACAAATAAATCCCTGGTGTCTAGTGGATTTCGCCCCCCCCCGGGGGCAGATCGGCCGAAAAAAGGCCGGGTCACACCCAAAAAACAAAATAAAAACAAATTCCCTGGTGTCTAGTGGATTTCGCCCCCCCCTTCCCCCCCCCCCCCCCCGGGGGCAGATCCGCCGAAAAATCGGCGATCTGCCCCCAGGGGGGGCGAAATACTAAAAAAATAGCCCCCCAGTGGGGCGACCCTTGCCCAAGGGGTCGCCCCCAAAAGAAACTTTACAATAAAAATAAATCCCTGGTGTCTAGTGGATTTCGCCCCCCCTGGGGGCAGATCCGCCGAAAAAAAGGCGATCTGCCCCCGGGGGGGGGGGGGCAAAATACTAAAAAAAATTGCCCCCCGGGGGGGCGACCCCCAAAATACACACACAAAACAAAATCCCTGGTGTCTAGTGGTTTTCGCCCCCCCCTGGGGGCAGATCCGCTGAAAAAGGATTGTGCACCATGAATAACACAATATGGATTCAGGAAACAAATCACATAACTTGTCAACTCGAATATTACATAATGAATATCTTAGAATAGTGGCATACAATAAACAGCATGAAATAAACTCGAGGAGAGAATTGTGCGTCTTGCCGATTCGAGTGTTATCATGTAAAATACCAAGAAATGGTAGCACGCAATGAATATCAAAGTCAAATCATCATTAATCGAATTGTGCGTCTTGCCGATCCGTAAAACACGATGTAAATGTCAAGAAAAAACAGCTCACAATAAATACCAAGATCAAAGTACAATGAAACGAATCGCGCTTCTTTTGCTGATTCTTAAGCCATCATGTAAATGTCAAGAAATGGTAGCGCGCAATGAACATCAAAGTTAAATCCTCATGAAACGAGTTGCGCGTCTTGCCAATTCGTAAAACATCATGTAAATGTCAAGAAATAGTAGCGCGCAATGGACAACAATGTTTAAACTCCATAAAACGAATCGCGCGTCTTGCCGATTCTTAAGCCACCATGCCAATGTCAAGAAATGGTAGCACGCAATGAATAACAAAGTCAAACCTTTATGAAACAAATCGCGCGTCTTGCCTATTTGTAAACTACCATAAAAAATGTCAAGAAATGGTAGCGCGCAAGTAATCTGTTACTCATTTAAGAATTAAACCAAGAATATGAAAATTATCAATAACGGTGTCGGGAACGTCCAACCACCGTCTTACCGCCTGGAACAATGATCACCAATGAAGGATGAAGGGCAGAAGACTGGAAGGTCCAAATAGGCCGCCGGGACAGGAGCTCAGGAAGAAGCTGCTGCTCTGCACCGAGACCTCTGAATAGTGAGCACTGGGAGTTGGGCTGGCTCTCTTTTATAGAGTCTTGGCCCAGCCCAGAACCACGCCCAGGCATGTTGCAGGGAAAGTCTCTGGAAGGCCCTGGAAAGGGGCCACACCCTAACACACTCTGAAAACCTGCAGCAATACATTGCAAAGGAACAGTATTTGTAAGCATATTAAAAATAAGTTTTCAGGATTGAACTCTGCAATGCAAAAGGTTAAACGACAACATATCAGCACAATGCATAAATTACTTTGTTTTGAGAGTGCTGGGTTTTTGCATTTTTGTCGCCAATAGAGCGCGTACTGCTCTGGTGTTGACAGTAGCTTTCAAGCTACCTGTCAATAGCTCTCCTGTGTGCATCCCATCCTTCTAAATTGGAACATTTTGCTTGTTAAATTAACACATGCATGACAAAATTGTGTATTTTCAGAACTCATAAGCTGATGTTTGGAAAAAAATGGTGAATTTCCAAAATATATTTAAAGGTGACTTTTGAGTGACAAATCATTTGTGGAAGCTTAATACCAATAGGATTACTTTAGAGCCAAGAGCACTGCAGCTGTATCTGGGATGTATTATGTCTGTATGCATTACAAATTGACAAAGCCTTTCTTAGATTACTGCAGGCAATACTCCTAATGCACTGAGGTCATCACTGCTGGTAATCCTCGACATAGTGGTTACTAATGCAATCTTGTCTGATGTCACTATTAAAATACTAATACTATTGCTAGCTCACAATGATTTTCCATTAACAAAAGTAGCTCTCATTACACAAAAGTTTGGAGATCCCTGCACTACTGTATACTCTCCATAGTTCTATAGTGTGAACTAAAGCAGTACACCACAGATTACCACCATATGATTTTGTACTTCATTAGACCACCAGAAAGTGGAAAACATTTTTAAAGAAGCAATTGCAGCACCATCACACAAAGCGCTGCATGTCTATATGCTTCATATGGATAGTTTGTTCTACACTTATGCTGGCACGCGAGGACAGATAATACTCTCCAGTAGCAGCCCTAAAACAGAGAAGAGTTGCCTACATTTATGATTAAGCATCAGAGCACTTGGTGTGCAATACACTCGCATTTTGCCACAGTTGAATTCTTGAAATAAGCTTGCACTAGTATCTCTATTTGGGGGTCATACAAAAAGCTGCAGAGGCCATCTCTGTAACAAGGGAAATTCACAAAAGAATTAGCGGTGACTGATCTTTAAAAAAAAAAAAAATATGACATAACACTTAAATGATTCTACTTATGTAGCCTTACAGATTTAAAAAAGAAATATAACTTGGCAATATATAATGCCAAGGTACTATAGGATTTTAAATATGCTTGATATTGAATCTCTGTGCGCTCTAATAGTGTAATAAATTGGTGTTGCACACACATCAGTACATTGGGACCTTGACAGACTGAAGACAGGTGCTTTTGGCTGATCAAACATTTTAATGCTGACATAGTATACATCGGGAAGCATATTTATGAGAGGCTTGCACCATTGTTGTGGTAAATGCAGCGGCCGCGCAAGCACTACTCCAAATCCATGAGACTACGCATTTGACTGCCATGAAAAGTCTGGCGGAAAAGGAAGTTGTGATCAGTGGCTGACCACAACTTCAACTGCCGCCAACCTGTCGGGATACCTGATCCCAGTAGAGGCGGTGGTCTCCTGGAGGTCTGACCACCAGGATCGTAATCTAGCAGCCAGGATTGCAGCAGTCCAATTGCCATTACGAGTTTGTCGGTCCGTGGACCGCCAAACTTGTAATTAGGCCCTTTGTTAGGCATCACCTACAGGATAGCATAGCTCTTTTCTATACTTATTGTATTGACTGAGAGCTCCCCATTGCCCAAGTCCTGGAGACTCTCAGTATCACATCCAGTCTTTAAAAAGGGTGCTGGATCGGATCCTGTGAATTATCGCTAAATGTTCTTTTGGAGGTTGAAGCTAATTACTATGCTAAGGTTTTGCTGTAAGAGTGTGGCCACCAGTTCCTAGTTAATAACTAGTGACAACCAGACTCTAGTAGTAACTGTACTACAGTTGATAATGGGTTAACATTACCAATTTCTTTATTCAGGTACATGGGTTAGAATCAAGGAAGGCAATGATACCAGTTGTCAGATGATATACAGACAAACAGATATCTGAAGCAGGGTTGGGTGTGGGCATCCCTGCTGTTCTTCCTCTGCACAGCAGACCTCAACAGAGCTTTACATCAGTGAAGGTTTTTTCCATCCAAAATTGGGTCCCAATATATACAACTGCTTCAATAAGCAGATGATGTTAGTGTTGTCTGCCAGAGTGCAGCACTAAACGACTTGTACAAGTATAATATGGAAAATTAACTGTTGGCTAACAAAAACAAATTTGACATTGTTTGACCTGACAACCTTTGGTGTGATCTTCCTCCAAATGTTTTTCCTTAGCACTCTCCTGCTTTCTGAAAATCGTTTTTGTTGGCCTTAGGACTCTGTGCATTTTCCCACTGCTAACCAGTACTAAAGTGCTTGTGCTCACTCTCACAAACATGGTAAAAGGGGCTTACCCAATTGGCACATTTAATTATCTTAGTACCTAAGTAAAGTAGTACTACATGTGCCCAGGGCCTGTAAATGAAATGCTACTAGTGGGCTTGCAGCACTTATTCTGACACCTACTTAAATACCCCCTTAGACAAGTTCTCAGGCAGCCTGTGTGTGCAGTTTTAAACTGCCAATTCGATGTGGAAAATTAAACCTTTTGCCCACCCTAAACCTTCCTTTTTTATTTTTCATTTGAGGTACAGCTCTATTTTAGAGAAGTTATAGTCATCACAAGTTCATCAATATAAAAACCAAATACATACATCCGAATTTAAATACATTGGCTACATTAAAAATATGCAAATTATTTGATATTTCTCTTTGGAAAACAAACCTTAGAGACACTCATATATTTTCTTCTATTTATGATACCAAAAACCCCTTGACTTGTCAGAAGAACAGCAACTGCGGTAATACGAAAACAATCCACATACTATGAGCCCGTTTTCTGGTGAATATTATGCAAGTTCACCAGAATAAAGGCTCATAGTTTGTGGATTGGTTTCATATTACCTGAGTGGACAGCAAATAATTTCTCTCTTTCTCTAACCCTCTTAATTTTCCTATGGTATTCCAAAAAACAGGGGATTAGCTTAGACCTCCATCTACGCAAGAGCAGTGTTCATGGCACCAGCATTGAAATAAATATCAGTTTGTGGCATCACACTGTAATTTCTAGCAAACAATAGTGGCCTAACAGAGTGGGGATAGGGCCTTGGGGAATGTGAATCTGTAATTGACCTTCTAAATATTCAAAACTAGTTTCTAAAACCTATCCATTTTACCACAATTCAAGATGGTATGCAGTCACCCTCCACTATCTACAGCTTCACACCTAAAACTTTGGTTGGGACACCCCACATTCTTTTTGTTTGAATGCTGAGGCATCCTATATTTTAGCCATTTGGAATATAATTGCATTTTGTAACAATTGGCCCTCTCAGTGTTGTAAAATTTAACTCATTAACTTTACACCATATACCTCTGGTCAATAGTATAATTTCCACTTTTGACCACTTATTGGAGATCCTACAGTAGATGCCCAATTTGTCTGCTGATAATGATAACAAAAAACTCATGCAGAGCCCCAATTTAATTTCTTCATATAAGGGGCACTAGTTCAATTTACCACCAGATCCCTTCTATTTGATAAAACTTTGGGATCCATATGTTGAAGTGAATCATAAAAAGCCCTATAAAACAGTTGAAACCAAAATGTATCTGCGTGAATCTGAGGTTCCATTTTGCTCCATGCCTTCCATTTACCATTAACCAAGAAATCTGCTAGCTTCATAAAGCGATTGGCTCTCTACTTAGCTTTCATTACCAGATTCATAGAGCTGTCATTGTCTTATTGAGCTTGGTCCAATTAGGTTTGTGAATTAGTATAAGTGATAGAATAGGATCTTTAAAATTGCGGTTTCCTTTTACAAAACATTGTAATGTTGTGTACCTCACTTTTGAGGGGATATGGTTAACCTTAAAGTATCTCTGATTTGATTTTCTCATAACATCATGTTTATTCATTCATTTTGTAGATGTCTTTCTAAACCTGAATGCATATTGTGCAAAATGTGCATAGTAATATGACTTCAAGGTTGGGAGAGATAAACCTCCTTCTTCCATGCCTCTATATAGGAGGAAATCATCAAATCAACATATTAAAAAAATTGTGAGTATATTATAATGGCACAGCTGGACAACAAAAAATTAAACAAGAGCAGGACGGCCATGTTTAATAAGCCTACCCTTCGCAGAAGACTAAGAGCGAGTGTTGACCACTTTTACAGAAATCCTTTAACTTTACCAAGAAGAGGCTTATAATTCATATTATACAAATGTCCTATATCCTCCATACAGTGTATCACCAGATAATATTTAGAGCGTGTATAGACACAGCTATGAAATTCAGGTAGTTGGCAATATTTGAAAGCACTTACTTAGAATAATCTCCATCTTGGACCTTTTAACTTTATACCCACCCAAAGCTTGAAATACAGAGAAAAATTCGAATATTCTCTTGCACTTTATCCTTTTGGTTCAGCACCAACAAAATATCATCAGAGTGTAGCTTAATCTTAGCCATTTGTGAGATAGGAGCCTGAATTATTCTATCATTGCAAATGGATTCTATCACTGCGAATGGCTAGAGCTAGTGGGGCAATACAAAAACTGAAAAACAGTCAAAAGAGGACAGCCTTGCAATGTTCCACGCTGTACTTTTAAACGCCAAAATTTTGGAAGAGTTTAGAATCAACGTGTCATCAGCATCATAATACATATTCTTCATAAACCTGTGATCTGGGGGGAGAATTGCAATTTTTCCAGAAAGCATGTAGAAGTTTTCCAGACCACCAGATTAAAGGCCTTAAAAAAATCGCAGCTGGGGTTTGATATGTTGGGAATATGTCTAAGGCTTCTGCTAAATAGTTAGTATTCCTGCAAAGCTGCTGACCAACTATAAAACAATTCTGATCTGTATAGATACATTTTAAAGCTACTTCATTTAAACTTTTTGCCGCTTATTTCATAATAATTTTATAGTTTGAATTTAAGAGCATAATAGGGCGGTATGAATTTAAATCTGTTGGATCTTTTACCTTTTTTGAAAAGCTTACTACATTTCCTGTGCCAAAGGATTGGGGGGGGGTCCTCTTTAAATACCATTAGCGACATCAAGTGTATGAGTTTACAAGAGCGGCAAATACTTTATACAATTTAGAAGGAAAGCCATCTAGCCCCTACACGTTTTCCCCTTGGTGAATTTCCTACAACTTCCTGAAGATCTTGCACAGAGAAGTGGGTGTTCATAAACCTATTATCTTCTTCTGAAATAACCAGGGATCGGAATTCGTGCTAAAAGTACTTTAATTCATTCATATCAACACTTGGGGAGGTGCTACATGTTTTACTAAAATTATCTAAGAAAACTGAATTAATTTCCTCCTCTGTGGTGCAGCAAACCCCACTATCAGGACACTCGCCAGTGCTAATAGTGCTATTTCAGATATATTTCTGTACCTACTGTGCCATAAACATCCGATGAAATTGCTTCTCTCCTATTTCTATTGCAAACAAATAGAATTTTTCAAATAATTTGTAGCATGATAATACTGTTGTAGGGCAAGTTTCACATTTTCTACGTATACCTGCTTCCATCAGAGGCATACACTAGAAACATCTTATAATCACTTCTAATTTGGTTCTCAAAATTAACCTTCTATTCCTTCGCAGCTGAATGTAGCTATATCTCTAGATATGATTTGGGCAAGAAGGGATGCCCTAAAAGCATTTCAAATCATACTGACAAAGGATGTACCCTTGTTTCTGTCACGGAAACCCACTGTCTCCACTTTACTACTCAATCTAGTTCTTGCTATTCAAATGTAACGTTATTAAAAACCCATGTCCTATTCTGAGACCCTCATCCCTTCCTGTTATGACAAGTTCTAGTGCCAACGGTTCAGAAAATTCATTTGGCAACATTGTTAAATGCTTGAACTTAACTGTTGATAAGACTGGAAAATAATCGGGACATGTAGCTGTTTTAAGTCTGGCACAGACAAGCAGATACCTTCCTGAAGGTAAAAGCATCTCCCCATTGATCAAGTCTCTTGTAGAAACTTAAAATCACCTCTAATAATGATTTCCCCTGATATCGTACACACTTATGGAAAAAGCTTATCAGAATGGGCCTGAACTGTTGTTAGACCCAGCATCCTAGGTGTAGTTTCCCCCTAACTTCTATTTTGATTTCATTTTTGCTGGCCTTAGAACTCTGTGCACCTTATTACTTCTAAGCAGTGCTAAAGTGCCCCTTCCCTAAAACATAGTAAGACTGGCGTATACCCAATTGACATCTTTAATTTACTTGTAAGTCCCTAGTAAAGTGGCACTACCTGTGTGTAGGGCCTGCAAATTAAATGCTACTAGTGGTTTGCAGCACTGATCTGCTACCCACGTACGTAGCACTCTAAATATTTCTCAAGCCTGCCATTGCAGAGCGTGTGTGTACAGTTTTAAATTGCCATTTTGACCTGGCAAAGTAAACCCATTGCCAAACCCACACCTTCCTTTTTGATACGTATAAGTCACCTCCTAGTGGTGGACCTAAACCGCCTATAGAATGGGGTGCAGTGTATTGAAAATGTTGGACATGTACTTTTAAGTTTTACATATCCTGGTAGTGAAGAACTCTTAAATTTGTTTTTCTATACTGCAAGGCCTCCTTTTCTGCAAGATAACAATGAGTTCCCTTATTAAATTTAATAAGTGCTAACTTTTGATTGGGTGACAGATAGAAAAGTTATGTTTGACCTTTAAAGAATTGTAATTTAAAATTGTCTTTAATAGTAAATCCTGATTTTAAGTCACAATTCTGAAAATACCACTTCTTGGAAGTTGCCATTTTCTTGTCCTAACTATTTGGTGCCTGAAGCCTGTGTCCTGTGTCACATGAATTGTGAAGAGAAGCCAGTTGGAATTTGTGTATTCCTTCCAGAGAGTGACACAAAGTTGGACAAGGTGTCAGCAGGATGGGCCATTCTGGCAGGAAGGGAAGATGCAAAGCTGTTTTTTGCACCACCTACATTTCAGAGGGGCTGACTCCAGCACACCCACAAAGAACTTGACACCAGTCATTTGTCATCCTAGACCTCTTGGAGCATGGGAAGGGGAGGAAAGAAAATTCCAGAACCATTTTTGGGGAAAAGTCCATAGGTTTCTCCTACTTCAATGGCTTTGCATTAGCTATCAATATTGGACCCTAAGACCAACTCTTCAGTTTAGTCCTGGACCTGTAGAGGACCCCGAGAAAGACCACCTTGTACTGCAGAGGAAAGCCCTACTGTTTGAAGCCTACTTTGTATCTCAGGGGACTGCCCGGCTGCTACCAGAAGACTGTCCTAATGCTTGAAATAGACTGAGTTGTACCCTCAGAGGACTGCCCTGCTGGTTAAGGCCTACTTGTTCTTTCAGTGGACTGCCCTGCTGCTACCAGAGGACTGCTCTGCTGCTTAATGGAGCTTGCCTTGTACCCTCTGAGGACTGCTCTGCTGCTTGAAGGCTGCCTTGCTACTTGATTCCAGGACCACAAGAGCGACTCCAAGGACCAGTTGGCTTGCCTCCCGTTCTGAGCTACAGGGAAACAAAAAGCTCTTTAAACCCACACCTGGACCCTGCCTGAAGGTAATCCTGCCCACCAAGTGGTTCCTCACCAGTCCAGGACCTTCGGAAGTGGTACTAAAGGTATTCAGAGAACCCAAAATTGAAACTTCAAATTTTTCTACCAAAAAATGGCATGAGAATTGGCAGGAGACCGGGACCTACCTCCTTGCCAAACCGCCCAAGGTGCATTTCCAGTGGGCTTGACTTCATGGATGGTGAACAAGCTGGACTTTATAATCATACACATGTGTTTGTTCCTATGACAGCTTTTTATGTGCCGTAGTTTAAGAACATGAGACTATGTAGTAAAAATGAGTGCTTGAATAACAGTAATATACCAGTGCTAAGTTGTGCAGCAAGATACCCCTATTTAGCTTCCACAAGATCGTCAACAATTGCAATTTGAGGTTAACCATGCCTAAAATGCAGTAATAAACCAATGCTGAGCCCTGCAGTGTAATAATCTCATATTCAACGTCTTAGAGATTACCAGAGGTTTGCAATTTGAGAAAACCAACTGCTAATACTCTGTGATGGCAATTACGGGATGAAAAAGGATGACTTTAATTTCAATTCGATTGATATTGAGACATGATTCATAGCCTGACATGGAGTATAACTCATTGGTGCATACTGGTTTGCAACTACTCAATTAACATGCTTTTAAATTGGTGTATTTGAAGGGACAGGTGTTCCACTGCCTTCTCAACTTAACAGGAAATCATTTGGATGATGTATTATTAATTGATAAGCTTCATATTGTAGCTAATTAATGTGTGCTGGTGATCATCTTTTACTGTATTTCTAATGTAAAGATTTTAATTATTTTTATCCAACAAACAACCTAACTAATGGCATTATACAATGAGAATAGTTAAGCACTTGCTTAGTTCATGTAAATATGGACAGCTTCAGATGCCTAATCTGTTTCAACTATGATTTTGCTCCGAACTGATGAACAAAAGGAAAGCAGTGTATTTAGGTCTGACATTAGCCAAGACCTTATGATTTTACTAAGATTATATATATTTACCTTTATTTGAAGAGGGTTTCCTTGAGCTTTCTTCATCCATTGTATATCTGTTATTGTATCATGCAAATTTTGCTTCCACCACTACAACATACAGCATGGGTCAGCGGGTCAGCCTACCTCAGCCACTGGTTAACTTCGCTATGAGTGACTACATTTTGCCCTTTCACAATGAGCACATCCACAGACAACATAGTTCCCTTCAATGACAGTGTTTTTTTTGTTCTACGTTATAATTACTTCATTGCTGCTGTTGTGTTTAGAGACTAATGTGATAGCAGGGGAGTAATAACAGATGTTTCATAGGGCACTGTTTAAATTTATCAGTTCCTGTCTCCTGCTAATGCCATTGTAAATTTATTTTAAAATGTCCTTTTTTACCTGACTGCACATATTTCACAGAATAGCAGATTGAGTCCATTTGAAACAGTTTTGTATTAAGTTATCTTCTTTTTACTGTGCGAACAGTAAACGAACCAAAAGCATCAATATTATACATGTGAATTAATATGCTGTCAATTCTTCAGAACATGTTTATTCTGGACTCAGTTTCACCAATGGTTCTTTAATACATTTTGCCCAGGAAGTTGTGTTTAATTTACAGCACTTGTAACATTTTGTTATTTCTATCTTTTTTCCTTCCCTTCCTTCTTTCTCATCTTCTTTCTTTCTTTTTCTTCCGTTTTTTTTTTTCTTTCTTTCTTTCTTTCTTTCTTTCTTTCTTTCTTTCTTTCTTTCTTTCTTTCTTTCTCTCTTTCTTTCTTTCTCTCTTTCCTTCTTTCTTTCTCAAAGGCAAGAGGCTGGCAAATCTGTGTTAGCCAAAATCATTTGATTTTAATAAAATTATGCGTGAGACAGGGCCTCATTACGAGACTGGAAGTCCAAAGACCGTTGGCCTCGCATTGACGGTTCAACTGCCACTTTACAACCCTGGCAGGCGGACCCACCAAGGGACCGCCATCTCTGCTGGGAACATGGTTTCCTATGGGTCAATGCAGCTGGAGTTATAACCAGCCAGGGAGGTGCTGAACTCAGCACCACCTGACTGAATACAACCCCCTTTTCAGTCAGCCTTTCCTTTGCGGTCACCCCACCATGGAAAGGCTGGTGGAAAGCCAGTGCAGGGGGCTGCACTGCATTGTCCATGCCTATTGCTTTGCAGACAGTGCACATTCCAATGGTGTTCAGGTGCTACGATATTGGCCTCGGCAACCCTAAAGGGAGCCGAGGCCAATACCGCAGCACTGTTCCCGCCAGGCAGGCCGGCAAAAACCTCATAATACAATGTTCCTGGCAGCCAGCCCCTTGGGATCATTGTAATACAGTCAGGGGTTCCACCGCCATGGCAGTGGAGTCCTCCCCGTCACTTTGGCGGACCCATGGTGGGACTGATAAAGTCGTAATCAGGCCCTTAGTTACTTACAGGGGTTTTCAGCCACACTTCATCCATTCATCTGTGCCATACAAATCTTTCTTCCACCAACTCAAGCATTCATCCAGGGGCAATTCATCAATCCACTTCAGCCATTGGCTGACTTCAATATGCAGGACCAAAAAGCTCACATGCCCACATAAAGTAGTTCCCTTCAGTGCCCGGGAGTAGTATCATAAAGGTTGACTATTTTGAGACCAAAAAACATTTTTGCCAATAGCCAATCATTATTTTTTAGATTGGCAAAGGCCCAGCAGCTTCCCAAACAATAAAGTTTAGCAAAAGCCATAACAAAAAACAAGAACTGCTGGAAGTCTACCGGTCAAAGCCAGGCCTATTGACCCTGCCAATGCTTATTTAGGAAGTGGGACAGATGTGAGACCAATAGGGAGGTTGCCCTATAATGCCAGTGAGCAATGAAAGGGCTCCAAGCACCTCTTTGCAAGGAAATATATATATTTCCAATAAACAGAATATAACACACTTCTCACAATAAGAGCTACTTGTTTCTAAACATTACCATTACATCTCTTTTTAGCATATATTTCCTGTTGGTGGATGTGTTACAACAAGTTAGTTAAATTAACTGTGCACAACTATATTCTGCTACAGGGCTTCATCAGTTTTTCTATTATTAATGTGTGAATTATCCACTCCTACCTTTACTGTATTTCATTATGCTGGTGTCTACCTAGTCTCTGGGACACATTGGCTCATAAAATTGAAGTTAACACCATAACTGGTCCACCCACCCAGTGGGCATGCTTTTGATGTGTAGACTTTGGGAGCAAAGCAGTTTTGCGTCAAAAAGTATAGCGCCGGCTTGCGAAATTTCAGAGCACCAGCCGGGCACCAAATTTATGGAATCCCACAAGCCGGCACAAAGGGTGGGCTAGCGTCTGAGAAAATGATGTTAGTTAGGTGGGGGTGGAGGTATGGGGGAAGGGGTTTTGCACCCAAAAATTACGCTATGCTGGTTAGAGGCAAAAAGAATGCCTTTAACCAGCCGAGCATCATTTGCTCATGGAAAACCATCCATACCACATGACTCCTGTCTTATAAAAGACAGGAGTCATGCCCACCACCCCAATGGCCAGCACAGGGGAAAAGGGTCCCCTGGGCATGGCCACTGCACCCATTTCAAGGCCCCCAATTGCACTTTTAAAAAATTCTTTAAATACCTACCTCTACCTACCCTACTTACCTGGGATGGGGTCCCCCCATCCTTTGGTGTCCCTCTGGTGTGGGTGTTCCTGGGGTTTGGGGTGGGCACAAGTGAGCTCTTTCCATGGTGTTTGACCATGGAAATAGGTCAACAGGTCCCCTGCCCCTGCCCTGACCCAGGCGTTAAATAATGGCACTAAGCAGGCCCGCCTCCCTCCAGGCACCTTTTTTGCACGGGAGGATAAATAGGACGCTAGGGGCTCTGAGTAATTTTTGGGATGGGAACGCCTACCTTGCATCTCATTGACGTAAGGTAGTTTCATGCATCAAAAAAATGACTTTAACTCCAATATTGTGATGCTAGACCAGTCTAGCATCAAAATATAAATATAGAGTTAAGTTTCACTGAATTTGTGTAAAAAAATTACGCTAATTCAGCACAAAGGATAAATATGCCCCATACTGAGATACCCTATAAAAAATGTAATGAAGCTTCACATAAACTGAAAGTTCACTTCATAAAAGAATAAGGCCATAGTCTAAATAGAAAGAAATAATAGACCTCTATTCGTCAGCCATAAAATTGGGTCACTTACACTTAAACATCAAATGTTGAAAGGTCGTAGTAACAACATTATCGATCTGTGGAAACTGCTTTCAGATAGTAGCCCGATAATCTTCACTGTGAGACAAAGTACAGGTAAGTGTTGTCCATCAGGTTACTGCTAATTAAAAGAATGCCTGACATAAATATTCTTACTTATTGGCCATCTACAAAAATATCATCCCATTGGGTGTAGCCTTTCGTTGCTAATGTTAATGGGTGATTTTTTGTAAAGAATATTTAAAACAGGATGATTTTTTCAGACAATATTTATGTAACCATATTCTGGTACCATACCAGAGCAAGACCCAATAGCCCCATGATCCAAGACTTCAATTCAAGATTAGTCCAATGAACATGCCACCATTTCTACTTTCTAAGTATTCAGCAAAATATAAGTAACTTTATTTTATGCTTAAGCACTATTGCGCGGGACATGTAGTGAAAATAGGTAGGTTTGACCACTGACTTTGTGTTTCACCACTGTGCATATTAGTTGTTCAATGTTCACTAGTTGCAGATTACATTTTGTATTCAGTTTAGCTGCCTATTGGCTTTATCGTGGTGTTAGACATTGCAGTTGAGACATTGCAGATGAGCTGTGTTTTTCCACCTGGTAAACTAAACTTGTTTCTTCGTATTTTCTCTTACCGAACACGATAGCATGATAATAGAGCACATATTTTTTGTTTTTCTTCAGTGCAGGGAACAGGTTGGCCTTGGAGGGGGAGCCTTGAAAAGTTGCCCAATTTCGACGTTTTTCTTCCAACTCTGACCTACAGTAGCCAGCATGTTTTGAATATCTCCATCTAAGAGGGGAGGGCCTTTCAGAAGGCTTTTTCCATGATTGTTTAAGCTATAAAAAAGGTGGCCCTGGTCAGTAGGGAGGGGAATTTCCGAGACCTCGGTCAGGATTGGACGTGAAATGCCTGACACAGACAGTTGTCCCGTGAGGGTGGATGTCTCTTTCTCGCAGTTGAACGGGGGTCATCAACTTGCTGGCATGAGAAAGATGAAGAGCTTGGCAGGCCATTCGGTGATGAATTTTGACTTTATCCTTTATTTTGCAATTATGCTATAATATAATTACATATATTTGCTCTGTACATTGCAGTTGAGAATCACTTTGATATATTTTCCTTTAATTGCTGTGACTATTTGTAAACGTGTGCTTTCGATCTACTAATCTCCTTCATTTTTTTAGGAACCTTGTGGTGGAATAATAATAAATGTCTTCTTTAAACTAAGAAGTGCATTCCAGAGATTTTTGTCAGCTGGGTCATTAGTGAAAGCAAAACATTTTGGCATAGTCATCAGGATAAAAAAAAGGAGTTGGAGATTGGAAGTGCACGATTTAAAAGTGTAATTTTTTTTTGTTTAGAGAATTAAAGGAGGTACCGCAAACCATGTTTGAAAATGCATGTTAAGTTAAACTACCTTATGGTGTTGCGACAAACATGTTTTCTTGTTTATCAGGACTTTCTAAGTTTTGTGATGAGAGCTTGGATAAAACTAAAGTGTTTTCATATTTAGAAAAGATGCTTTTGGAACAGGAATGATGTCCCTTTTGTTCTTGACAGGAGGGTTTGGATACTTTTGTCTGCTTACAGCAAAATACATGAGAGATGTAAACAGTTAGAACATGAAAATAAGAATTTATGTGAGCAAATTAGCCAGAACAAATTATTGAAAGATAAAACTGAAATTTAAAAAGCTGGTACAGGAGAATCTGGCTTTTCACATTCCAGTAATGAGGAGGTTAAAAAGGTGGGGGCCACTGTGAGCCTCATGAGAAGAGCGTAGTTCTCCGTGCACAGAGCAGCCCACAGTTTTTTGCAGGAGTTGAAATGCATTCTTTAAAAGATTACGCTGAGCGAGAAGCTGACGATGTTACCGGTATACTCAGACCACTTTTGAAGAGTACGATGTGTATAATTAATTTAGACAAGACACAGGTACTGTCGCAAAATGTGCAGTTTCTGGGAATTCAGTGGAATCCAGAACATCAAAGAGATGTTGTTACAGGTAAAACAAAACATTTTGGACTTTGCTACCATTTGCCCTTAGCAAGAGACACAGAGTTTCATGAGATTGTTTGATTTTTGGAAACAGTATAACCCTCATCTGAGCAAAATCTTAATGCTTTGGTACAAAGTAACCAGGAAAAAACATGAGTTTGAATGGAGTGAAGAGCAGCAGTGTGCTTTTGATTTGGTAAAATAAATAATTCAACAGGTTTCAGATTTGTGCACAGTGCAAGAGGGAAAAATTTAGTTACATGTAACTGTTCAGGGACAATATGCAAACTTGAGTATGTGGCAGAAATAGGGGAGGACAAGGGTGCCCCGGAGGCTTTGGATTAGAAAACTACTTGACTTTGTGGAGCACTGTACTCCTTTTGAAAAACAGCTTTTGACTTGTTATTTGGCTCTAGTGAATACTGATCAAATGACATTAAGTTATAATGTAATTCTGAAACCTGAAATATCAATCATGCAGTGGGTGATAAGTTCACTTAAATCTCACTGTATAGGACATGGACAAGAGACTAGTATCATACTTTGGATCTGATACATACAAGACAGGGCTCGAGTAGGACCAGCAGGCACTGCAGCCCTACATGAACAGGTGTCACAAGCCCCTGTACAGGATGAGGAGAGGGTGCAGGGAGTACCACAGGTAAAAGAGTCACCAGTGAAATGGAGTGCACCGTTTGAATTCTTGTCCCCTGAGGATAGAAAGCTTGTTTGTTTTACTAATGATTCATTGAAATACATGGATACTAAAAGACATTGGAAATCAGTGTCATACAATCCAGTTACTGAAAAGTCGTTGTCTACCACAGGAGAAGGAAAAAGTAGCCAATATGCAGAGTTGTACACTGTGTGTGAGACTCTAAAGTAAAAAGCTGCCTAAGACCTGTCATTTTTACACTGATTCTTGGTTCATTGCCAATAGATTATCCGTTTAGCTTTCCACATGGCTTTCACATAACTGGTTCATTCATTCAAAGGAGGTGAGGAGCAAAGAGTTGTGGCAGGAAATTTGGGAAATGTTAGAACAGAGTAAAGTCATAGATGCTATTTGTCCCATTGACTCATTAGAACGCTGGTTCAATTCCCTTGCAGATGTTAAAGACAAAAGTTCAGAGGCAGAAGGGTCAACCCAGAATTCTGACTTGGTGGGGATGACTAAGTGGGCGCACCAGAAATGTGGACACCTGGGAGAGAAAGCCACTTACAGGTGGGCAGAGATTAGAGAGATGCACATTCCCCTAGATTTGATAAAAACTGTAATTTTGCAATGTCCTATTTGTCAGCACACAGAACAAAGATCTGTCCCACAAACAGTTAAAGGTCAATTGGGGAGAGGAAAGTTATCAGGACAGATATGGCAAATTGATTACATTGGACCACTACCGATTAATAGCGGGTGTCAATACGCATGTATCATAGTGGACACTTATTCTGGATACTTGATTGCTGTCCCTTGCAAACGTGCTACTCAGCACAATACTATCAGAACTCTGTACTTGTTAATGTGATACTATGGAGTACCACTCCATATCCAGAGCGACAATAGGTCACACTTTAAAGGCAATTTGTTACAGGACTACTGTTCTCAGCACAATATTGAGTGGATATATCATATTCCTTATTATCCACAGGCTTCAGGACTGATTGAGAGAATGGATGGTTTACTGAAAACTCAATTGCGAAAATTATCTGACGAAACTTTGAAAAACTGGAGAGAGCATTTAAATGAAGCCATCCAGATTCTGAACAATAAACCATTAACAAATGCTGAAACACCTTTTATGCAAATGTTAACTCCAGCTTTGCAAATACAACCACATGTTGTCGTAGTTTGGACTCTTGCTCTGGGCAAGACTGCTGGTTAAAGGATGACAGTACTTTTGCTTGTAGGTGACTATGCCTATCCTACAAGTCGCAACTGTTGTCCCAACCTTACCGGCCCACTAGCAGCACCTCACCAGAAACACAATAGTAAAAGGTGATTTGTGGCAGCCTTTACGCATGGACTCGAGAATAACACATCTCAGGGAATGTCGTGGTTAAACGGAAATTACCCCTTTCTCACAGATATATCATATCTCATACAAACACAGGCAATGACAAAGATGCAGTACATTTTCAACAGTTTTTATTTAACATAACTGCAATTTGCGATAAGTTGCATGGGCTGCAATGATTAGGATAATGAATAATGCAAGAAACAGAATTGTGAAGACGAGAGTCATTATTACAAAGACCCCCACCATCTTGCATAAGAAAGACATATGAGATGTAATATGCCTAACCTCCTCCCTAAAGGAGAGCTGGGTTTGCTAAACCTAATCTGCCAATGCCATGTCCATGAGAGGAGCCCCCAACCCTTGTTACCTTGGAATGAGGTCTCTATCTCAGACTCCGTAGGGACACGAAGACTGGGTCAGCATCAAGACGACATGCAGCATCGATATCAGCCATGGTGGCGATGCCCTCTGGTCGGAATCCCTCTGATTATCTGTCTAAAGTACGATGTATTTATACAGATCTACAAGGACCCCTGACGTAGGTGTGTTCCCAAACAATAGATAACAGACATGCTTGGGACAGCAATTAATATAAACAATCCCCCAAAAGTATAGAGAGGGAAAATCCCGAAGTGTGAACACCTACTGTTTGTTTGTCTTTGTTGCTCGATCTTGACGCCTTAGCGCAGTGACACTGATAATGTGAAGCATAACAAGTGGCCTAACTTTAAACAAGGCAGCCATCTTAGAAGAATTAAATAATTCAATGGCCTAAGACAGAGCAAGCTAAGTAGGTTAAAAGTCACTAGGTGACGGGGGCACGAGTCTGCAAGCCAGAGGCTAAGCTAACTCCTGTTATCCCATTAAAACAAACTAGGATTCACTACAATGTGGCCACCAATACCATCACATACTGGGAAATAAAACCTGGAGCGTTAGCTCCTTACAGAGCCACACCTGAATCTGCAGATTTTGACTTACATGCTTTACAAGCTTACAGACTAAAACCCCTAGACATAGCATTGTGAGAAACAGGTGTTGGAATACAGATTCCCCCAGAGCATTTTGGATTGACTGCTTCCAGATCTGTGTTGGCCCTTAAAGGTATTCAGGTTTTAGGGGGAGTGATTGATGCAGATTACCAAGGAGAAATCAAAGTTATTCTGTTAAATAGTGGAGAAACTGATTCATTCATACAAACTGGAGACAGAATTGCCCAACTTGTCATAAGTGCAGTGTATGGGGGTTTGGTAAGGAATGGGACTGCCCCAGCACTTCTGACAGTGCTAGGAAAGGGAAGCTGTGGTGCAGCAGATAAAAACTTGAGTGCTAAGGTGTGGGTTGAATCCCCAAATGGCCCACCAGAACCTGCAGAAATTATAGCAAAGTGCCCCCATAATGTCCTGCTGATTATAAAACAAGGAAAGGAAAAAGGAGAACACATTTCAGATGACAAATGTTATTTGCAAGAAAAGTCATACTTGGTTTTTTTTGCAGATCCAACTATGACTTGCCACTGACCATGAGTGTGCTATGTGGTATCCCTTCGGGCGTTTGCGTGTGGGGTCGGGGAGGGACCGCACCCCTAACCTGAACCTGATTAATAAACTTTGTGCAACGTTCCTGCTGCTTTTAAAGTACAAAACCTATGGATCGATTTAGTGCAAATTGCGTCCTTCATTCAAGTTCTACATGGGAACAATACAGAGTACCATGGATGTTCTGTCAACTTGTTTGATTACATTCTTCCACTGGAACTAACTAATGGCTTGATATGACTGCTGCCAGTATCATTAAGCAAAATTGCCAGTTAGCTGGCTGTTTTTCATGTGGAAACCTGACTTTCACTTACATTCCAGCAAACTTTTCAGGTGGACCGTGTACCTTTACTTGATTAAAACTCCTGATGATTCCATCTAATTCTACACCAACTTGCTATCCTAGAGACACTATTCAATCAGTTATTTTCCCAATTAGAGTGTACAAGCTTTAATCTTTTCATTGTAGGCGTGTCTGATTTGAAAGTTTATAAGATCAATACGTTAATCCACTTCCATTGCTTTACAGTGATTGCTTTTATTATTGCATTATGTTGCTGTATACAATGCAAGCCTAATTTGCTTATGATGTTTTCTTTTTCTTTGAAATAAGAGAAAAGTAAACAAAGTAATTTGTCAGAGGGTGGAGATGTAGTGAAAATAGGTAGGTTTGACCACTGACTTTGTGTTTCAACACTGTGCATATTAGTTGTTCAATGTTCACTAGTTGCAGATTACATTTTGTATTCAGTTTAGCTGCCTATTGGCTTTATCGTGGCGTTAGACATTGCAGTTGAGACATTGCAGATGAGCTGTGTTTTTCCACATGGTAAACTAAGCTTGTTTCTTCTGATTTTCTCTTACCGAACACGATAGCATGATAAGAGAGCACATGTTTTTTGTTTTTCTTCAGTGCAGGGAACAGGTTGGCCTTTGAGAGGGAACCTTGAAAAGTTTTTCTTCCAACTCTGACGTACAGTAGCCAGCATGTTTTGAATATCTCCCTTGGCCAATTTTCAACGTTTTTCTTCCAACTCTGACCTACAGTAGCCAGCATGTTTTGAATATCTGCATCTGAGAGGGGAGGGCCTTTCAGAAGGCTTTTTCCATGATTGTTTAAGCCATAAAAAGGTGGCCCTGGTCAGTAGAGAGGGGAATTTCCGAGACCTCGGTCAGGATTGGACGTCAAATGCCTGACACAGACACTTGTCTCGTGAGGGTGGATATCTCTTTCTCGCAGTTGAACAGGGGTCCTCAACTTGCTGGCATGAGAAAGATGAAGAGCTTGGCAGGCCCTACGGTGATGAATTTTAACTTTATCCATTGTTTTGTAATTATGCTATAATATAAGTAAATATATTTGCTGTGCACATTGCACTTGAGAATCACTTTGATATATTTTCCTTTCATTTCTGTGACTATTTTTTAACGTGTGCCTTCGCCCTACTATCTCCTTAATGTTTTTAGGAACCTCGTGGTGGAATAATAATAAATGTCTTCTTTAAACTAAGAAGTGCATTCCAGAGATTTTTGTCACCTCGGTCATTAGTGAAAGCAAAACAGGACATGACCCCTGTGTAAAAATCTACATTTATATTAAATAGAAATAAAAATTATTTCATCAAGGTTGGCATGGGTGCAAAACATTCTTAAGCATTAAAATGTGTCTTTCTGCAAAGGTTTCATAAATGGGCTGCAGTCAGTCTGATTCAATTTTCATGCAAAACAGTCCTCTTCTATTTCATCGGCTGTCTTGCACCTCTCCCATAAGGTGAGCCCAGTCCATGCTGATATTCCTTGTAGATGACTTGTGTAGAGCACCAGATGTTGGCAGTTTCGGCACAATGGTTTCACAGTATCTGTCAAATGCATTTGACAACATCGCTCATAAGAACCTGTACGAACAAAAAAATCTCTAACACGGGTTCTTGATAACGAGTGACAGCAGGTACTTTTAGGAGGGAGGTGGGGTAGACGGGCACACAGACACACATGCACACATACGCATTTATTCACACACATCCATTCACGACACTCATTATCAAATATTCAAACGTACACACACGCACCAAACATTCATTAAAAGAAAACACACACTTACCTTTAGCTCTGCCTCGGAGGTTCCAGGAGGGTTGGAACTGCTGCCTTCCCTCACTACCTAACCTAAGGTCAGCCAATGAGGGAAGGCAGCAGTCCCAAGTCGTCACAGAGTGGGATGGGGTCAGTGAGCTTGCTGACCCCACCCCACTCTATGATGAAGTGTCACTGATTGACATTGAGCCCTGGGCGCCTCAGGGATTAAAACTGAAGTGCCCAGGTCCAAATCAATCGGTGATGTTTCCCCTGGTCACCGAGGGGGGGGGCATTGAGTCACCCCTGCTAGGCTGAAGAGGTCACGCCCCCATGTTTGGAAACAATTTCTGGCAGGTCGGGAAGAGAAAGCTTCAAGCTAGGTTGGGCATGCAATGATTTTTGGTAAACTGCAAATGACTGGAAATGTCTCTTGTCAATTCCTGTAATATCTAGTGATTAAGGGAACCCTTTGGAGAAGCTGATAAATCAACCGGGTATTGTAATTGACCAATGTAAGTAATTCCAATGAGACCTAGCTCCATGCAAAATGCCTTGTTAGGTAAGCTCTCTGTAATCCAAAGAAATTGTTTACAAACTTTACCCTCAGTTCATACTAACAGTGAAACAAAAGGAAAATGATACATTCCAAACATATAGCAATAAAGGTGTTCAACCTTGTAAACCTGCATTAAAGCCCAGATGTTTTAATAACTTGTGGAGAGATTTTTCCAAGTAGCTAAGACTCTTATGTTGACTCTGAAATACTAATCATCCCATGGTAAGGAAAAACTAAAGAACATTCTCAGACAACAATGAGTTTTTATCATCCCCAAGATTCGATCACCTGTTTTTTTCTAAAATGGAAACATTTCTATCTAACGATTACTATTTTACTTTTACTGGTGTTAATAGGGAGAGCAACAGGTTTCATAGGGGCTTTAAAACACTAACAGCCTTTTAAAAGTATTGATGCTAGATGTAGTAAAACTTTGTCAACAGCATACATAAGGAATTCAAGAGGGCTACCATTTACAACAGGGGGAAAGGAACGTTCAGTATGGCACTGAGATATGAAATGAGGTCATTTTCACTCATGGAAGGGAAGGCGTGAGGGACTGAACAGTGACAATTCAATTGTAATGCAATTATTGTTACACGATGAATCTTGTATAAGGAAAAGGAGATGTCTTGCAAACAGTGCTTCATTTGTGCTTGTTGTTTCCGGTGCTGAGCACCTGCACTTATTTTTGAGGGCCGGGGCTTATTCTTCTGCCTCAAGCATTTGCTGTAAGCAAAAGGCACACATGGGAAAGACGGAGGAAGAGAAAAACGAAAAAGCGCCACAAGAGTAGAAAGGAGAAAGATGCTAGAGTGAGCTGGAGGGGTAGGGATTGGTTGTAAATGGATTGAAGAGGCCTGTGATGGCTTCAGGATTACACCGCCTCAGTATTCCGTGTTCACACATTGAATTGCAGCAGCCGCATGTTTAAGAGGAGGGCTCTGAGCACTGGCACCTTTTTATTTACAAATTAAGCACTGCTTGCAAACAGTGTGCTTGAAATATCCAGCAGCACAATCATCCTGCAAATCTCTGGTTTGTGGGTGGACCTCTTTTTTATTGGAAGGCTTAAGCTAATTTTCCATGAAGAAAAGTAGAGAGACAAAGTAGAGAGACGTGCAGAAGAGAGGCTGAAGGAAGTTGTATATGTAGCTGGAAATATTTTCAAAAGTGCTAATGGCAGACTATTTGGGCCCTGTGCAGTAGTGCTAGAACAATTTTCAGAGTGGAGGTGCTACCATCAATGTTACATCTCTGAAGTCATAACAAACATTCCAAGCTTCACCCAGAAAGAACAAGAGGAGCAAATATATACAGAAGGACAATGTTAAGGTTGAAGTACATAGCTGATATTGTGTTTTGGAGAACACCGTCACAAAAACATTACTAAAGCATGGTGCGGTAGCTCACTGTCAATTACAGACAGCACATTTTTCATTGAAAAGGTCATTTGCTTTTACATACAGTTTTTTACTGTTAAAAAGTGCACAAGCGATAATGTGTGGAAATCGGGTTTCAAGAAATGTGTATGTCTTGATTTATTTTGATCCTATTAAAATCTTTGTTCCCATAATGCTTTAGAATACAAAGACATTTTGCTTAATTTGTGCTTTACAATTGCTTATATAGTTTGAAACATTTGTACACTTCATTTCTAGGTATTTTGTTTTTGTGTGTTAGAAAAATGACACATATTGTAGCCCTAAAAAATTGCCAAATAGTTCAGTTTACAAAATCATCTGGCTTTGCAGTTAGAAAAAGTAAACATCTATCTCATTGTTAAAAGAAAAACAGCCATTTGCCTGTTATTGCCTGACATTTGACTGCTGTCTTTAAAGCACATCAGATGTTACCAGATAAAAACAAAAGGTAAAGGGCATCTTTCTTGCTCATTCACCTGCTGAAATCTAGCATGGTTATTTTGGAGTGCTGGAGCACTCCTTCATCCCTTCATCTATCACCAATGGCTCTGTGCCCTGGAGTTGGTGGCATCCATGATGAGGTTAAACATATTCTTATCAGTTATTATCAAGTCCATCATAATATTAGATCTCTAAAGATGTTGACAAAGCCACAGTAGATTTGGGATACATTTTACAGAGATGGACTACCAATTCATCAGCAGACATTAGAGCTGTTTTTTATTGTCATGTTGCCACAAGCTAAATAAATGATTTTCCAAAAGTGCTTATTATGTTTCTTCAGCAAGGCATAACAAGCACAAGTCCTACAAGAGTCATCCCTCAGCCCCACCCTCTTCAACATCTACCTTGCACCCCTTGCAAAGATCACCTATTCCCACAGACTCAGCATCATTTCATGTACCAATGGCACACAACTCATCATGTCTGTTAGAAATTGTGTTTCTGATTGGCCAGGGTATACACTTAAGCCTGGCAGAATCCACCACTCTAGTTAGGGCAAGTCAGTTACACACCAAAGATAATCTGTGATCCCCCTCTGGTAGCTTGGCACAGAGCAGTCAGGCTTATGCTCAGAGGTAATGTGTAAAGCATGTGTGCAACACACTCACACAGTAACACAATGAATAAAACACAAAATGACTCAACCCAGGTTTATAAAAATAGTTATTTGTATTGTCATCAAAAAAATAATAAAACAATCAAAATGCAATCAATATCAGGATATGTGCATTCACAATATGCAGTTTTAAAATGATGATGCAGTGTGATATTAAGCTCTGCCGCTGTGAGCTACGTGGGGGAAACACTAGCAAGGAAGGCATGGCAGCGTTCTCAGTGTTAGGAGCACCAGTGCTGTACTCCCTCCCAATTTTCATAGAGGAAAGACTCTCCACGGTCCTTTGAGACTGGAATGCAGAAAATTCACCCTCAGCTGACTGCGATGTTGCATACGCCGGCTGGAAAGACCACATGGGTCTCAGAGGATCACAGTACCTTTGTTGTCAAGAAAGGTAGCCGTGCAGCGAGTCCCACTGCAGCTCCCTTCATGGCTGGAGGCGGGGCACAACCACGTCAAGCACGCTCGGACCCAGGAAGCAGGAGCTTCCTGAAGTTGTCAGGGCAACGCAGGTTGTGAGGCATGCTGGAGCATCTACTCGGAGCGCTCAGGCAGGCATGGACTGCAGCACTTGGTCCTGGTCCGAGTTGCAAGCAAGACCTCATGTAGTAAGCTCGTACCTGGTATAGGAGTTTTAAAAAAGTGCTCCATCTTTTCCGATCGGCAGCTAGGTGCTGCACCCGCTCGTTGTAGAGCACAAGCGGGGAAACACAAAGCACTTGATCAGGTTGTCATCAAGAGTCTAATGCCGGATGCAGAGATGGCAAAGTCCCAAGGCAGGGGCTTTGATGTCCCTGATATGTACAAGGGGAAAGCCAACAAGCCCTTGGAGAACATAGTTGGTCACAAAAGTAGAGATAGCGGGCATCTGACCAGCACAGCAAGGCAGGAAGCAAAGTGGCAGTCCCTCCTGCAGCTCAGAAAGCAGCAGGTGAAGTCAGCAGAGAAGTTAGCAAGGAGCAGTCCATCCTGGCAGCATAGCAGTCCCCCTGAGAATGTGCAAATGTAGAGCCAGAGATGTCTGGTTACAGGTCCAAAAGTGTCTAAAAACATGAAGTCAGAGCCCTAGTACTTATACTAAAAAATGTCTTTGAAGTAGGGGGTGAATTCAAACGAATCCTCAGAAGAGCACAACAATCCCTTTCAGCCCAGTCCTGGCTCTAGTGGGTTAGTAGGGGTAAATCAGCTCTTTGTGTGAGGGCAGTCCACAACCTATTGACATGTAAGTGTGAACTATCTCTCCCAGCCCAGGAAGACTATTAGTATGTAGATGAATGCAGATGTATCTCATCTCACACCCTACCCTTCCTGTGTTCTGGCTGTCTAGAAAGTATGCACAAAGTGCAGCTGTCACCCAGGCCAGATGTGCATTGGAGTTAGACTGCAAAGCACACAGAGTTAGAAGCGCAGAGAAATGCCAACTTTCGAAAAGTGGCATTTCAAAAATAGTAATGTAAAATCCAACTACACCAGTAAGTAGAAGTTATCATTAACATTCTACACATTCCGAACAGGACAAAGCTACTCCTTTCTGATCAGGAATTACCACTTAAAAGAGTATAGGGGTATTCCTAATGCTTACCTATGAGAGGAGCAGACCTCACAGAAGTGAACAACAACATAGACTGTTTGTCACTACTAGGGCATGGAAAACATAAACATACATGTACCTTTTTACTTACACAGCTCCCTGCCCATAGGGCTACCATGGACTACCATAGGGATGACCTATAATAAAAGGGGCGTTTAAGGCTTGGCAAGTAGTTTTAAATGCCAAGTCCAATTGGCTGTAAACTGCACACACAGGCCCTGCAGTGGCAGGCCTGAGACAGGTTTGAAAAGCTACTTCTGTGGGTGGCACAATCAGTACTGCAGGCCCGCTAGTAGCATTTAATTTCCAGGCCCTGTTATATATGGTATACCACTCTACAAGGGAACTTCAAGTAAATAAAAAATGTAAAACAGTTGTTCCAATCATACCTTGATCAGAGGAGACAGCACATGCACTTTAGCACTGGTTGGCAGTGGTTAAGTGCCCAGAGTTCTAAAGCCAACAAAAAGAAGGTCAGAAAAATAGGAGGAGGAAGGCAAAAAGTTTGGGGTAACCCTGCAAAAAAGGCCAGGTCCAACACTGTCTGTCTCAGATGGCCCCATCAACACCAAAACAACTTTCAAAGCTGTATGACGAAAGTGGCTTAACAAATGTGCACCAACTTCCTGAAACTCAACGCCAAGAAAACAGAAGTTCCTATGTTTGGACTTAGAAAACTCCCCCGAATCCCACTGGCCGGGCTCAAAACCTGGGAATCCTGGACACCCAACTATCCATGAGACCTGAAACCACTTCTGTCAGGTTTAACATCCTTCCCATGTTCAGGAAAATCTTCAAGTGGCTTCCCCTGCACAACAATAAGACTGTCACCCAGGCTTTGATCACAAGCAGGTTAGACTAAGTCAACATTCTCAACTACCTTATACCTGCCCACCTCATGCACAAGCTCCAAACCATCCATAACGCTGTCACAAGACGGGGTTCTCAACCTATCCCGCCGCACCCACATCATGCCTTACCTTAGGAAATGCCACTGGTTCCCCTTCCAGAAATGCTGCCACTTCAAGATAATCACCCTCACCTTCAAAGCGCTACATCGGAATGTACCGCCTACCTCAACTGTCACCTACACTTCCACCAGCCAATCTGCAACCTCTGATTGGCTTCACTTTCATTCACACACATTCCCCGCATTTGCAGACGCAGGGCAGGAGGCTGCTTATTCACCTACCTAGCAGCAAAGACCTGGAATGCCCTCCCCCAAGACATAAGAACAGCCACTACAGCTCACAACATTCTGCAAAAAATTGAAGATCTGGCTCTTCGTCTGATGCTCCTGATCCTCCACACCTACTTAGCGCTTAGAGACCCTCAAGGGTGATTAGCTTGTGCTCTACAAATCATTTTACATTACATTACATGATGGCATGATTTTGCAGCAGTGTATTGTATAATTGTGTTATAAACACATTTATCCAGTTTAGAAAAGGCATTATAACACAATAAAGAAAACATTGCCTCACAGTTTACTCCTTTCCAAACCAACCCACCCCCCATTTCAGCACATTACATAGACGGAACAGCAATTTTGGATTCACTGTGCATTGTATTAGATACTCCATTATGTTCACACTATTTGCCCCAGATTTTGGTAAATTTCTGAGGAAATCCCCCTGCATTATAAATAGGCTCTTCTTGCTTAGCGTGCCAGTCCCTTCCTGATCACCACTGTTTCAAGCTAGGTAGTCATGGCAATCTCCAGGAGCGTGCAATGTCTCTTTTGGCTATCAGAGCCTCCAATCCCACCAGCATTCTTTCACCCTGCGTCCCCTCACAATTATCCATAACACTCAAGATGACTATTTTTGGGGTCAGATTGATTGAGTTGTTCAAAATTCTAGAGAGGGCACCACCTATGCAATCCAGTAGCGGATAATTTTGGGACAGTGCAATAGCATATGGAAACAAGTCTGCTTCAGGAAAGTGGTATTAAGTACATCTTGGTTCAGGGAGGTTACCCGCATGCTGGGGTGTCATATAGGTCTGGTGTAGGTAGTGTATTTGGATTAGTCTGAGTCTTGAAGATAGAGCAATTTCACGAGGAGCCATGCAGGCCTGACAGCACTCCACCTCCTCCAACTCAATTTCCCATCCATGCCAGCTCAGTCTGAGCAGGGTCATGGCCTCTGGGCATTGCAGACATGGGTCTGATATAACTGGGAAAGGGAAATGCCCCCATGACCTAGTTTGCCTATCAACAGTTGCACCTCCAAGTAACTGATATCTGGCAGACTCATAGGTGTGAACTATGGAGAACGCCTCATTTGCCTAATTTCTTTACACAAAAGCAGCGCAAAAAAAGTATAAATGGGCCCAAGTGCATAGGGCAACTGCAGAAATGTGTGGAATTGAGTGTGGTAAAGTGGACATTGAGTTTGGAGGTCAGTAAGTGAATGTATGGAAGATCCACACCCCTCCAGCTCTCTAATTCCAATTAAGTTCCAAAAATGAAAGCCTTCCAGCCACGCCGTGTGAGCTAACCAGCGTTCCTTCCAAAGAGGGGTTTGTTGAGACAGGCACCCATTCCATCTAGTGAAGTGGGTGGCCACCCTCCACACCAGGGAAACCACTCTAGTGACATCTGGGAGGGTGAGAGGGAGTGGTCGGCCATATAAGTAGTGCATTACCCCATCCGGACTGTGACCAGATAATACAAGTTTGAATGCCGGGTAATTCCATCCACCAGACAGCCAATCGTTAACAACCAGAAAATGGACGTCCAGTAAAACAGCCAAATATCAACAGCACTGAGACCAACATTGTATTCTGAGCAGCAACACTTGCACTGAAAGATCTGGGGTGGTTGTCTGCGCCACAGGAAAAGACCGAAACATCGCCTCTACTTCATTGAACCAAGCACCAGGAATCTGGAGTGGGACATTTTGCAAGGCATAGAAGGAACAGAGGAGTAGCATTATTTTGATCAATGCAACCCTGCCCAGGACATTGAGGGGGAGATTTTGCCATGTGACGAGGCCCATCTTGGTCCCCCTGAGAAGAGGGACAAGGTTAAGTGGGCGTGTGAATTCCAGTATGGTTGATATATGGACTCCTAAGTATTTAAATCTCAGGTGATGAACAGGTATATTGGACTGCCAATCAAGTGAGGCTTGGTCCCAAAGTAAGGTTGTAAGGAGTGATTTTTCCCTGTTTACTCAGAGGTCAGAGCCCTTCTCAAAACGTTGAAGGATCCAAAGGGCCCACGGGCCAGATGATGCTGGATCCATGAGAAATAGTAGGACATCATCTGCATATAATGTAATTCTGTCCTAAAACGCTCCATTCCATCTCATCTTCTTCACCTGTGCATTGCACTGGGCTAGGGGTTCAATAGCAAGAGAGAAGAGGAATGGAGAAAGGGGCACCACTATTGAGTCCCGTGCCAAATTGCTGGTGGGAAGGCACACCATTAACAATGACTTGGGCTTCTGGCTTCGACTATAAAACAGCCACCAAGGTAAGGAAGCAGGGACCCAAGCTCATGTAGAGAAGCACATCATTGAGATTGCACCAATTGATGTCAAAGGCTTTTTCAAAGGCAACAAATAAAAGACACGTCTCCTCCCCAATATCTCCGACATGGGCTAAGGCCACTTGTGGCTGATGAATATAGGGCCCGATTCTCAAAGGTAAAGTTGGATCAAAAGACTAACTTTAGACCTAAATTCTAAGTTTAGACCTAAAGTACAACTTTACACTTCAAGTTTAACTTTACACCTGTAATCTAAGTGCCTGATTCGCAAAGGTAAGAATACGTTTTTCTGTAAGTTTATGATCGTTTTTTATTCACCAAGGAATTTATGAGTAGTATCCTTTGAGTGGGAAGTCTGCACAGTAAAAGATAGGTATTTTATGTGCGGAGACTCCGCGCTCATAAAGATAGTACTCGTAAATCCATTTGTGAATAGCAAACAATCACAAATTGCAGAAAAGTGTAAGTTTACCTTTGTGAATCAAGCCCTAAGTTTAGACCTGAAGTCTAAGTTTAGACCTAAAGTCTAACTTAAACCAAAAGTCTACCTTTACTACTTTTTGGTGTTCACAAAGGTAAGTTACTACTAGTACGTTTACTACTAGTAAATATACTACTAGTAAAGTTACTACTAGTAAAGATACTAGTAGTAAAGTTACTAATAGTAAATTACCTTTGTGAAAACCGAAAAGTAGTGAAGTTTGACTTTATGTCTAAGCTATACTTTTGGTCTAAACTCAGACTTCAGGTCTAAACTTAAACTTCAAGTATAAAGTTAGACTTCAGGAGTAAAGTTAGACTTTAGGCCTAAACATAGACCTCAGGTCTGAAGATAGACTTTTGGTGTAACTTTATCTTTGTGATTCGGGCCTAGTGCTACAGTCAGGCATGAAACCACAATGATCAGGATGAATTAAAGCGTGAAGGACTGACTGCAACCTAGTCACAAAGATCTTAGCGTAAATCTTAATATCTGTGTTGATGAGGCAGATAAGGTGATAGGAAGCACATTTTATCAATGATTCTGATTTAGGTGTGGTTGTGAGATCTATTTCCAGCATGAAGGACCCCTGCTTCTCAGATTCATTAAAGAGTTTAGAATTTCGAATAACATTCCAAAGGGAAGCCATCATGCCCTGAAGTCTTACCAGTCTTCAAGTTCCAGACAATCACCCGGACTTCGTCCGCTGTTATTGGTAAATTCAGCGTCGTTTGTTGAGGTTGCATCGGTTGAGACAGAGGTACGATAGAAAGTAGTGGTTGTTCCAGCTCAGATGGTGGCGATGGCTAAAGGGCATAATGGTGTTTATAGTAGTTCGCTAATACCGTCGTGATGTCATTCCTATTTCTGATTAAGGCTTCAGTGGCATCCTCAATGGCCCGGATAAGATGAGTGCTAACATATCTAGTGGCCAGCCCACAAAGAAGTGTGCTTCTCTAATCCCCATGTTCATAAACTCGCTGGAAAGAGGCACACCAGCACTGATGGGCCTCTGGAAAAGCCAAGTGATGCAAGGATGTTTCCTATCTGTCTCCAGATGTCTGGTCAGTGCTTCAGTCATGTTTGGCGCTATTGCAGAGCATACAAGACTTAAGGTCCACCGTGTCCTGGTGCCTCTCACGATCTTTGCGCTTAAGGTTTGCTTTGGCTATTCCCAAAATTGTTTGCAAGCTGCCCACAGTGTAGTAACTCTGCAAACTTGTTCCTCATTAGTCTCAAAATAGGATTGTAGTTTCTTGGAAAAGTGGGACTCCACGGTGAAGTAGCAGTGGGGAGTGATCTGAAATACTGTTGGGCAGTGTACCAGCTCCTGACGCAGAAGCGACACTCACAGCCAGCATAAATATATAATCAATCCGTAACCTAGTTTTTGTAGCTGCCAAGGTATGGGTACAGGTTCTCCTCTGCGGAATCCACACCCACCAAATATCACTGAGTCCCAGGGATTCTGCCCAAGAGTTAAGAGTTTAGGATAACATTACAGTCCCCTCCGAGAAGTAAAACCCTGCATGATAAACTGATGATCACCCCTGTTAGGTCTTGGGGGGCCTGTCTGTGTAATTAGGGAGGGATATAAACACTTAGCAAATTGTAAGGATTTCCCTCTAGAGCCCCAGCCACCCCCCTACAGAAACACAGCCAGCCAGAGGGTAATGAAAAATCTTGGTAACCACCAGAGGAAACGTTTTTGTGGAGGAGAATCACCATCCCATTGGACCCGACTAAAGCCAGAGTGATGAACCTGATTATAAACAAACCTACACAGGAAGGGACAGAGGGTACCTAAGAGATGTGTTTCTTGTAGGAGGAGAACGTCGGGCTGATGGTGGTGAAGAAATATGAGTACTGCTGTGTGTTTGACATGTTCCAGAAGGCCGTTCACATTCCAGGAAATAAGGCTAAACTTCATGGTGGGGTTGACATGAGAAATCAAGGGTCTGGAGAGAGGCAGCCACAGACAGTGGAGCAAGGGATGCTAGGCATATGCGGGAGCAAGCAAAACAAAGAGATACAGAATATGAAGAACATTGACGCCCTCAACAATTGCAATAACCCCCACCTATCCCACACTTCTACCCTTGAAGCATCTGTCACTCAAAATCCCACAACAACATAAACAGTTAACATGTTGGTGTATTTGAGATGAACCTTCTCCTATGCAGGAATTATCATTAGGAGTCAGAAAATAAGACACGTAGCCTGGATCCAGGGACAGTACTTATCAAGAATTAGGGTGTCAAGGGATCATAATAGGTCTTCGAAGAGGTGTCTCTCGTCAGAGACACCTATGTCATTGGGGTCCGGGGCAGGTGCCAGGGAAATGAGGGGTATCTTATCCTCCATCCAGAATCTGCTGAAATAAGTTTCTGAGTAGTCTGGAGAGTGTCTGTGCCGTCCCTTCTTACTTTTGGATTTAGAACAATTTCAGATCTGGGAGCAGATGACAGCCGGGCATAGCGGGTCCAAATCTGTGTGGAGGGTACAGCCTGGGGACTCGTATCTCTGGAGGGTCCGTTGTTCTGTTTACCATTTTCAGGTGGCTCCTGGAGTGTTAAAGATGTGGGAACGGTATACATGGATGACCTGCAACCGTGCCAGAAAGAGCAACATATGTTGTAGAGACAACGCCCGAAGATTCGGTTGGACCTCATTTAAGGATTTACGCTGTTGCTGCATCAACCTTGTATAGTTTGGAAAGATCATGATGTGGGGCGACTGGAAATGGAGCTTACCGTGGGTATGCCCTTCACAAAGGATGACATCCCAAACCCTGAAATTTAGTACTTTGGCTATGATAGGGTGTGTAGGCGCCCCCGATGTTGCGCCAGGGTACGATGCACCTGTTCCACTACAAACCACACTGATAGGGATCTCTATGGAGCCTACGTTTGAGCCGGTTTTTCACAAAGGTTTCAGGATGGGTGGTTTCAACTCCTTCAGGGAAGTCCACTAGTCATAGATTGCGCCAGCGGGATTGTTTTTTCCACATCCTCAACCCTAGCTTCAAAGGTGGGTACAGCTGACAGCAGTGGGAGCACTTTGGTTTGGAGGTCTGTTGAATTGTCCTCAAGAGTGGATACTCGACTCCCCACGTCAATCACCCTCCCGGCCACACCAAAAAAATCTTGACGTAGAAGGGCCACATCAATGCTGACTTTGTGGGTCTTAGATTCTATAGTCTCCCACGAGGCCTGGATAGTTTGCAAGATGTAGTGCACATCTGGAGAGTCCCTTGGTAACAAAGCTTGGTCACCAGTTGGGGGCCTCTTGCCAGCTTCTGGAGGGCATATACTAAAACTTTCCATTTTGAATTGAGAGCCTGGCAAAGGAATTGTGTCCTTTCCCATCGTAGCATATGAAGATGACCTCCAGAACAGCCTCTACAGAGAAGTAGAGTGCACATGAGCTGGACAGCCGAGTCACAGGAGAAGAGGGAGAAGAGCTTATATAAGTGACATTGCTGCTGCTGGGATGGTGTTCTTTGGCACCTGCACACGACCCGCTTGCCTCTGTGAGCAACAGGGGCAGCACATGCAGCCAGGGGAGGGAGGGACAACCACTGGGTGGACTGAGGAGACCCATAAGCCAAGGGTTAAAGGTACAAGAGTTACAGAGCCATCCTAGTCCATGACGATAACCAGAGGTGTTGTTCTGGGTCATGGTATCCTACCAGTCTGCAGCTCCAGAGGGGGATTCACAGAAATGGGACTGCTTGCCCGTGTGCCCTCACAGTCTCACCAGGGCAGCACGAATAGCTGGGGGAGATGTTGATCAGATGTCCCGAGACCCCACCCCAGGGGGTATGGGGCTCAAGAATGTCAATGCAGGGGTCAGTACGTGAGGACGGAATATGGTACCAGGCTGGTCAGCCGGCTCACAAAGGGCACAGGCAGTCTCAGGAAATGCAGCAGCTGCTAAGGGAGATATCCGGTGAGTGCAGGACTTAAGTGTGGGCCCTTATCGCTCACCTCCACTATTCTGGGACCCTGCAATGTTATATAAGAGGCTATCGGGAGGACCTGGGTGGGGGGAGATGAGGCTGAGCACTGCTGGGACATCGGGTGTGATGTGGGGACTATGGCATCTCCCTACTCACTGAGATGAGTGGCAGGCAGTCTCTACTCACTGCCTCCAAGCTCCAGGCTGTCTTGCGGTGCTAGGGAGAGGAGGCAGCAAGGGCCGTTGTTGTGCCACGCAGCTCACAGGAGATGGCAGCAGTTGTCCTCCTCCTGGCGCTCAGTCAGAGGGAAACGAGATCTACAAGGGGCCAGCAGGGTGTGCTACAGTCCAACGAGTGACACTCCAGTCATAGTTCAGGCCCCCTTCGGCCCAGGCACATGTGCACAGGGATATCAGGCAGCTGCTTCACTGCCACCCATGGTGGTCACGAGCCAGAATCATATTAAAGAGGCAGGCATGACGGCTTATAGCGGCTTTCACCCTCTCCAGGGGCCTCAACAGGGCATTCTTCTGTCTGCAAAGTTCTGGCAGAGCCACAGGAGGCCTATGAGATGTCTGGAGGAGTGCTACAGGGACCCAGGGAGGTGTGTAGAGCGGGATGACAAAGAAGGTCCAGGGAGCGCCATTAAGATGCATCCACCATCTTGGCTGCTTCGACCACACCCTAGCACTTGTGTAAACTTTTACAGTTGTTTTTTGTTTTAATTGAACTATTTTTTCCTTCCTGGAAAGGCCTACTCTTTCAATTAGTCATTGAAATTGCTTTGTGTCTTGTCTAATTGCTGTCAATATTTTTTTTGCCAAGATCCACCCTAAAATCTTGTTTTCCATAATATTTGAAGTCTTTACATCCATGTGAGGGTGAGAGACTAATGATGATAAAATCATGGTTGACACGAAAAAACATGCAGGTGGCCTGCAGACATTTTTACAAGATATTTTGAGATGAGAATCGTTTAACTTGGATATTTAAAAAAACCTGCACACGCATTTGCTTCGAGAGTAGAATTGCATTTGTATTAAGGTTGGGTGATTCTTTCTGTTTCCAATCAAGACTTCCTTCAGGTATGATAGAAGGTGAATAATTCCACTGGAGAGGTTAAGAACCTCAGAGTCATAGAAGAGTAGAGAATAACTCTAAAGAACAAAGGTGCTGGGTTACAAAAGTCCTTACTTGTACGGTAAACAGTACCACAGGAGTACTCTATTACATACTCTTACATGCCTTTGTGAATTAGCTCCAAAAGCATCCAACTCCCTATCGGTAAAAGTGCTGAGGGGCACAATCCTTTCTATTTATACTAATATAAATGAATATTTTCATTTTTTCCACATTTTAGATGTTTGGGTTCAATTCACAACTACATGTCAGAAATAATACATGAAAGAATACTACAAAAGTACTACTTTAAGCACTCAAAAATACAATAATAAATTGGCTCCATAATCACTGGTAAAGTGAAAGCCTGCACATACTCTGCTGGGTACTGCAAGGGAATCATCCTTAGTAACACTGTTGCCCATTGTAAATGTCTAATTTTGCAAACCAGTGTAACATAGGCAAAACGTTTTTACTGGAGTTTTTTTTTTCAATTTGAGAAGACCGTAGCCCTTGTTCGTTGCCTATAGGTAGCAATAATAATTCTACAAAGAATTAGAAATTCTAGCACTGAAGATGCCAACATTGGGAATTGTCAGTTTAAAAAAATCTATATCTAGATGTAAGTCAGCCTAAGTACAGGGAGATTAAATACACTAAAAATTAGAATATTTTCTCCCAGGCCGTTAAAACTTAGGGAACGAGAAAATGTTATGCGCAGTTGAATACATTGAAGTTAATGAAAAAAAAAAAGGCTTTAGAATATCATTTTTCTAGTCATTCTTTGTAGTCAATGCAATAGCTCCCTTGTAGCACCCCCTTTCGTTTGTTAACTGTGGGTTAAAAGGCAAATATGTGTGAATTTTAATTTAAAAATTGCCTTTGTGATCAGGTTTCTTGTAGGAAAATAAGGTTGACCTAAGTAAAAACGTATGTTAAGCTGTTTTATTTCGGTGAGCTGCACGAAGCCCGATAGATTGCCACTCAAAAAGAGGACGAAGAGGCCACATGAGATCTTAGTGGCCGGAGATTAGAGCATGTTATGACTAAAACCGGTCTGAAAAAAATCATAGCTGTTAAGTATGAATACATTTGATTATCGGAAACTTCATTCATAGTACGTGCTCACTCATTCTACATCTTAAAACCCCGTGTGCACAATCTTGCCTGTACAAGACAATGAGTAGCCATCACTAAAGTGTGGTATGAGAACCAGTTTCCAGTAGGATAGTTACTGAGGTGAGTTTTCAAAACTACGTGAACTGTGCAAGGACAAGTGATGGTGCTAAACTGAGTTACAAAAGGTTTAAAACTAGACCTGTTAGAAGGTATAATAAGAGCAAATCTACATATCTTAGAAGGGGTGCATTTCAAGAAATGATGCACAGTTTTAAGACTGGGGCTCCAAATCAGGGCTGATGTGATACTTAGCTGCTGTAAGAAGCCAGCAATAGCAGTCAGGATACCGCCTTGATGTCTCTGCTACTGTTGTAAAAATAGTGCAGACTATATAAGATAATGAGAATATAAATAGTATCTTAAAATAGAATAGCCAAAAGAACAGTTGATGGACAGAATGTAGACCAAATCAAACATTCACCCCCAGTCACAGATCTGGGTTTAAGCAATCAGGTTTTTTTGCTCAAAATGCCATTCCAGTTTGGACCTAGCCATATGCTCCCCATGGGAGCAGTCCAGCCCCAACTGCCAGGCCAGATCCTCCCTAGATCAGAAACAAGCACCCTGGGACCAGCTTCAGCCAGGTCAGCTTGAATCTGGTGGCATAGTGATCATGCGACCCACGTCTGGGCATACCCTTCCCACTTGGGGCGACAAATGCAAAAAGAACAGTTGATGGACGGAATGCTGAACAATGCAGACATTCACCTCCCAGTCGCAAAGATAAGGGTTTAATCCATAATTTTTTTTCTCACCTGCCACCCCAGTTTGGACCCAGCCATTCATAAATATTATTGTGATAAACGCATATCTTATTGAACTGTGTTTAAAGGAATCATTTCACATGTGTTTTGTTACATAATGTTCTTGTACATGACACATACCCCCAACTCCATGACTGAAATAATTGGCAAATACAATAGTTATAGTGCTTCTGGAAGGTTTGCAATGAAGTTGTGCGACAATGCATGCTATAAGCATGCATGGTTACAGTGCTGAGTGACAGATAAAAGCCTGAGAAACTGGCCTTATAAGTAAGACCTCCAATGTAAGGAATAGGCACAGAGAGACAAATAGATTGCATTAGGAAAAACTATTTGAAAGCTACTGCAGGTATTCCAAATGAGAACAACAGATCCTGGGGTCAGATTTGAAAGGTTTCACAGACCTGGTTTGTGCCTGACTTCGTCCTGTTCCTATGTGCCAGGCACAAAAACTGGCTTTGCGCATCAGGAAAGCCAATATACCTGTATTTCTATTCCTATGTATGTTGGTGATTGATGGACTAGTTTGTGCGTATGTTTGTGTAGGAGTGTATGGATGGGGGAACCACTGCATGTGGAGAATTATGTCAGTGGGTAAATGTGCATGTATGAAAACAGCGCCAAGAGAGCACATTAGCTTACTACCACCAATTGACTCTGGGCATCTACCTGCCCCTTGCACTCACTCATCCATGCACTCATGTATTCTTCTAGCCATACTTCTATGTATTCACTCACCCATTTATCTATCCAGGCACTCACTCACCCATTTATATATCAGTTCGCTCCTCTGTTCACTGTCACATCCATTCAATCACTTCTCCATGCTCCAAATCACTCACCCATTCTTCCATCCATTCCCACAACGAGGCACCAATGAAAGTACCCCACTTGTCACATATCTCATGCTGCACAAGTGCATCCAAGGGGAGCCCCTACATTGACTGTGCCCCTGATCTGTGGTGGAAAATGGTCCTACCACAAGGCATCTGCTGCAGTGGAGGTGCCAGCCCCCACCACTACTTTCTGTTTGCCAAAACTCCCTGGCCCATTGAGAATTCAGACCCCCCTCCTGGCTGACAGCATTCATTTAGTTTTCACAAGATGCCAGGATATTCAGTGGACTGCACCTCTGGCCTGCAATAAGGATGGTCCCTCATGAAAAGGCCCCTTAGTGTAGGCCACCCTCTCTCACTATATGCTTTAACACAGAGAAAGAGAGTGATGCCAATCCATAAGCTACTTGGCAGGCTTGCAATTTTCCACATTTTGAGGTGCTACTCCCACCATGTAGCCCTGCCTTTTTCTCAACAAGTTTACTCAGACTTTCCAGGCCTTGGTCAGTTCCACCTTCAGATGCAGGCCCCTCACAAAGATGGGTTCAGGCAGGAGGACAGGAAAGTATTCTTTTTCATGACTGAATGAAGGGACGAGGACTAGGGCTGTGTGTGCGGAAACAGGCACCGGTCACAAGCTCAGTTGATGGGATACAAACACCTCTCTTAGACAGATGACCGGACAGACTCCTGAAATCAGCTGCAGCTGATGGGTGGGGCTAGAGTGTGAGCTGAAAGGAAACATAAAAACTATACCAACTTGGCTTAGCTTCAGTGAATGGAAACTTACCCATCCATGCAAGGTGCTGGAAGCACCCTTAATCGGTGGATTCACATATGCTGGCCAATTAAATTATGAACTGTTCATAGTTCATAACTGACACCTATAACACTGAATGGCTGGAGAGAGCGCACCCATAGCCCTTGTCTGAATATCTTCTTTTGATATGACATGGGAGCTGCAGCAGTATCTAGCCAGAACTAAAAGCAAGGTACTGCCTCCCAAAAGAAAAGGAACTATGTTGATGTATGGGCAAGTAACAGCAGAGTACAGAATTATACAGCTCTCCCACTACTCCCAGTTTCTCCTTTTCCTGTGCAGGCTCCAATCTATGACCACAGAAGGGTTGCCATGAAGCCCCTGTGGGGCAGATTGCAAACATAAACTGAAGTGCAGAAGTACAGTTAGTGAAGTCCTTGCTGTACTGTCAAGGTGTGTACAGGGTAGTCACAGGTGCATCTAAAGGGAAGGACAGGGACCTCCTCAGAGGGATTTTGTCCATGACTTCACCTCGGTAAAGGGTTGTTTCTAGAAGATCTGTGGGACCGCTTTAACTCCTTCAATAGCGCCATGGCCAATTGTGCAAATATGTTCCCTGTTATTAGACACAGCAATTTCACAGTAGTTTTTTTTGTATGAAACACAACCAATTTAAAGGTTTATTCTCTCCCACCCTGAAACAAAAATATTAGGGAAAATATCTCTGAACAAATAAATGCATTGAGCTGGTTTAGATAAAGCAGAGGCATAACCCAGGAAAGAATAATTATTTTTAAATCATCTTAAGTCTGCAGACAGATCAAAGAAACTTCAGCATGTAAAATGTTTCCAGGTCTTGTTTTATTGGACAATAAAGGCTGCGTGTGAGGTTTTTATAAGCTCCTCTTCGTAATGCTTCTCTTCTTCATAGCTTGGTTGAAGCTCGAATGAGCTGGAGCAGTGGATTTAAACCTAGGCATGTGTGACCACAAGGAACACTCTATACTGACATGTCATAAAAGGGTAACTTTCGGGGTTACAGCTGGTTGATATAATGTGACAAAGCCATTCAGTAATTCCATGGAAATATTGCATGCATTGAGAGGCTTCATGTCCATTAGAAGAAGGATGGGGATCACTGTTCCCCAGTCTCTGCACATTTTCAGGATCCTGCGCTTCTGCTGCAAATTTTTCTTATAGATTTGAAACTAAGGCGTCATTCCTACTTTGGCGGGCGGCGGTCGCCGCCCGCCTGGCGGGAACCGCCAGAAGACCGTACCGCGGTCAAAAGACCGCGGCGGTCATTCTGTCTTTCCCGCTGGGCTGGCGGGCGACTGCCAAAAGGCCGCCCGCCCGCCCAGCGGGAAAGCACAAGCAACGAGGAAGCCGGCTCCGAAAGGAGCCGGCGGAGTTGCTGGTGTGCGACGGGTGCAGTTGCACCCGTCGCGATATTCTGTGTCTGCCAAGCAGACACTGAAAATCAATGTGGGGCCCTGTTAGGGGGCCCCTGCAGTGCCCATGCCAGTGGCATGGGCACTGCAGGGGCCCCCAGGGGCCCCACAACACCTGTTCCCGCCAGCCAGGTTCTGGCGGTGAAAACCGCGAGAACCCGGCTGGCGGGAAGGGGGTCGGAATCCCCATGGCGGCGCTGCTTGCAGCGCCGCCGTGGAGGATTCACAGGGGCAGCGGTAAGCCGGCGGGAAACCGCCAGCTTCCCTTTTCTGACCGCGGCTTTACCGCCGCGGTCAGAATAGCCCCAGAAGCACCGCCAGCCAGTTGGCGGTGCTTCCTCCGTCCCCTACCCTGGCGGTCTCGGACCGCCAGGGTAGGAATGACCCCCTAAGTCTCCTCAATACATAAATAAATGACGAGACATCTAACATGGCTAATACTACTATATGGCTTCAGATACTTTGAGTTTCCTGATTCAGGTCAGCCAAAGACTTTGACGGGCCAGGGAGGCCAAAAACACCTAATCCTTGAACAAAAATCTGCTTGATTAGTTACAAATGATTTTTAATTGATCAAGTTGTGGCATATGTTTTTTGGACATTGGCTTTCACATTTTAAGTGAAAACAAAACAAACTCTAGTCGTACAATAAAAGAGTAATCTCAATGCAATGGATGCCTAGGCACCAACAACAGGTTTTTGAATGCAGCTAGAACCAGCTGGGTGCTCCTCCATAGAGTTTCTTTTGATGTCCTAAACATCATATGCCAGCCACTAAAGCCAGTTGAAAGCTTATGTAACTTTTCAGAAGGATACTGCACAGGGATAGAACAGTCTGGAACCTACAAAGAGACAAACTGATCAAGTTTATTGTGCTTCTTCGCAGGCCAGTTCACATAAAATTACTCTTGTGCCATGGAAATGTATACTCATTGTGGACAATTTTCCACCATTGCTGAGTAATACTGCAATGGCCTTTTTAACAATGATCAGAGCACAATCAATATTCATTTGACATCAAAATGAACTGAAAGAAATCCAATCAGTAGAACCAGGGATATGCAGTTTTAAAGATTTAAAGTAAGTATAGCGACTAAAAACACAAAGGACACCTCACAGTTATCTATTCATGCAAGACCAGATGAAAGTCACAAGTTCAGGCTGACCGCAGTGGAGTGCAATCCGGTTACAGCGACCAGGTTAGTTCTGCTGAAAAACTTTTCTTCTAAAGTCCAGTGCAAAGAATTCCATTTGCGGTGGAGAAGGTTGCAATGAGTAGGGAAAGGATAGTGGATGGACATCTTTGTAAGTGTGAAGAGCAGGCCTGGCATCACGGATGGTCATTGCTGTAGCATGAAGATCCTGCTGGGTATCACAGACAGTCATTGCTGGAGTTTAGCATTGGCAGTCACTGTGGACTGTCAATGCTGTACTGCGAAGTGCAGATCTCACATTGCCTGTCATCAATGGTGATCTCTGTACCGTGATGAGTTGCATTCACCAGAGCTTCACGTTGGGGCTTGGCATGAGATACCTGATCTTTCTGGAAACCAGCACCTTTGTCATCACAAACAGCAGAAAACATCAGGATTTGTCCTTTTCTTTCAGAGAACTTCATTTGATCCCATACCAAGGGTCCAAGACATGGGAGGCACCTACTGGGGATCAGGAACACACTCCAGCAGAAGCTAGCAGGCATCAGGCTGGTCCAGTTGCAGGGACAGGCATGTCCAATGCAGCAGGCCAACTGGGCAGATGCAGAGAGGCCTCTGGAGCTTGTCGTGTCCCTGTAGCTCTGAACAGGAGGTCAAATAGCTGAACCTTTGGATTCACGTCAGCCTGGGATGAAGGGTGGAGTTCTAGACCTCCTTCTCAGACATTAGGGCAGGGCTCATGCAGCAGGGTAATCCTGCAGCAGCAGGGCAGTCCTTCCTCTGTAGTATCCACAGGTCCAGAACTGTACTGAAGAGTGGGACTGAGGGTCCCCTTTTTATACCTGGTGCTCACTTTGAATTGGGAGAAGCTTCTGGAGTCTTAAATTATCTGCCTCACTGCCCATGTCCCAGTCTGTCTGCATAAATGATAGGCCAGTGTGAAGTCCTTTGTGTGTGAGCTGAGGCAGTGTCTTTGATGTGTAGGTGTGAAAGGTGACAGCTCTGCCCCTCCAATGGGATGGTTCATGCTGGCAACACCCAGACCCTCTCTTCGTGGCTGCCTGGGAGGAATACACAAAGGCCAACTACACCTAGTCATATGACACAGGAATCAGGCCGCAGGCATCAAATGGGTAGGGCAAGAAAATTGTAACTTTCTAAAAGTGGCATTTTCAGAATTGTTACTTGAAATCAGACTTTACTATTAAAGAGGATTTTATATTACAATGCCTAAGACAGCCATCATGACATTCCTACCTGCACTCAAACAAACACTATCATTTACAACGTGTATTAAGGTAGCCTAATGTTATTCTATGGAGAGGTAGGCCTTGCAGTAGTGAAACATGAATCTGAGAGTTGTTCACTACCAGGACATATGAAACTTAAAAGTACATGTCCCACTTTTTAAATACAGTGCACCCTGCCCCATGGGATGTGTAAAACCTACCGTATGGGTGAGTTATATATATCAAAAGAGAAGGTTTAGGGCTGCAAAATGTATATTTTGCTAAGTTGAAATGGCAGTTTAAAACTACACACACAGGCTGCAATGGCAGGCCTGAGACAGATAACTGAAGTAACTGAACTGGGTGGCCCCATAGGTGCTGCAGGCCCACTAGTAGCATTTGATTTACCAACCCTGGAAATTTGGGATACCACTTTACTAGGCACCTACAGGTAACTTAAAGATGCCAATTGGGTGTAAGTCGATTTTCTCATGTTTACAAGAGGGAGCACAAGCACTTTAGCACTGATTAGCAGAGGTAAAGTGCACAGAGTCATAAAAGCCAACAAAACGGCTTCAGATAACAGGAGGGATGATAGCAAAAACCTTGGGGGCGACCCTACAGAGAGGGCCAGGTCCAACATATGCCCCGTCTGGCATAAAGCCAGGTTAGACTAATCAATTCCTTGATCAACTTCACTGCTCAAGCAATATAACTTGGGCAATGGCCCTCTACTACAGAGACACTATGCCCTTCTGAACTGAGTTGAATCTCTCTGTCTAATTATCTGGAGCTGACATATGGACAATCCTTCTCCTTATCTGTGGATCCATTTGTGAGACTCCTAACATTAGTTTTTTTTTCCCAGATGCATATAATTAGGCAGACAGCACAACCACAGCCAACAAAGTGATGTGCCCTTTTCCAGACCATGGATCAGACTTCTGTCCCCAATCCAAGACAAACTCTGCCCACAAGATCAGTGCAAAGAAAAAGGTTTTTTGCTGGTTTATAGCGACTTTTTGCCCCATTTTTTACTACTAGGTACTGATGAAATGGCTAGGAAATGCCTTCAGCCCTGCTAAATAGGACTCTGTGCATGCGCACTGACCTTAAAATTGTGCATGTTTAATTGGCTTGTCCCCAGTTGGCATAGCTTAATTCACATGTAAACCCCTAGTATATGGTAGCAGGGGTACCCAGGACCTGTAAGTTAGATTTTCCTCCAGGGACTGCAGCACTTGTTGTCTCACCCTGAGTGGGACAAGGTAAAACATGGTCCCCAGTCTCCCAGTGCTGACTGGAACTGCAGCTTTGAACTACTAACTTTGCTATTTAAGGTAATGGTAAAGTCCAAACCTCCCATTTTAATATATGCAAGGTGAGCCTAACGAACCCTAAAGCAGGTTGCTGTGTGTTAAAAAATGAAACATGTTCCAACAGTAAAACACCTTAAATTGTCACTTTTACTGTGGAAAGACTAGTAGCCCCATTGGCAAGTACACAGTTACATGCTGGCTCCCCAACCCTGCTAACGTCTGAATGGGGCTACTATGGTTAGTACTGTTTGGTATCCAAAGAACCAGTGCATTGAATCCAACATAATGGTTAAATTGAATTAAATTTCACTGGTGGGCAAGGTGCAGCTATAGGAGTTGCCACTTTAGTTGCTCAAGGTTTCCAGTGCCCTGTTACTGATGGACACAGGGCAGGTCCTGCAAACAGCTTTCTGCCCTCCTAGGGAGATGTGCTAAAGACTCCCAGGAAAGGACTCAAAAGGGGCCTGCACGGAAGAGATGTTTTACCTTCCTCTTGCAGGAAACCACATGGTGGTTAGCCCAAAAGGCGAGGTTCAAAGGACAAACCACCTTTGAAGGGCAATTGAGTAATTCTGTGGAGAATGGCACTCTATTGTTTGGGCAGATAGGCAAGCACTGGGGATAGGAGAGGAGAAGCCAGTTGTCACACCCGTTTTTCCAGGGGGCTTATAGCCTTTTGGTATCCACACCTCTGGGGGTGGGCTTTTGAGTTCTGAGTGTCAAGGGAGATGTCTTGCCATGTTGGCAGTGGGCAGAATGGGGTATCCGGGGATAGCTAAATGCCACACTTCTCAGGACGTGGTCATCTGAAGGGAGAAAACCTGATAACCAGTTGGGTTCCAACTGCACCTTACCCTGAGTGCATTTTCTGATGATAAATATGGCACTCCTGGCACCTGGAGCTCAGCTCTCAACTCTCAACTGAATTGTAAGAAGGACTGAAGAAGGACTACCTGGTGCACCAAGGGACCTGTAAAGAGAGGCTGCATGTTTGAAGACTGCACCTGCTACACTTGGTGGCTAGCAAAGCGAGGGACTGTGTCTGCAATGTCCTGCTCAAAGAGGAGTTATCTCCTGAGCCCAGCAAAGCCAAGAGACTCCAAGGGTCAGCCAACTGGCCTCCTGTTTGCAGCACAGGGACACAATAGCTGAGGACGTTTGCTGTGGTGAGTGGTAGCATAAAGTCTTCAAACCACCACCACAGCCGCTGTGCAGCCCAAAAACAAAAGACCAGATGAATAGAGTTTCACCTGAGTTTGCTTAGGCGAGGAGTTCTTTCAGAGAGTTGCTTGGACCATAAGAAGGTAAGTTATCAACCCAGGAAAGATTGGCATGTGACTGCAACACTGAGTGTCTGGTAATCCAGTGGTGACTGGACTTCAGCCAGATCAGAGAGGTCCTCTTGGGATGTCAGCCCTACAACTAGGACCCTCTCACCATCTTCGTGGACCAAGGAATCCCTGCAGGAGGATCCTTGTTGATTACATTGCATCCACAGCACCCTTGGAGAATCTTGAGCACCCTTCATCCCTTACATCAGGACCACTCCATAGGAATCCCTTGCAATGCAGAGAAAGTGGGTGACACTGCTGTAGGACTGCTTCTTCTGTGAATGTAACTGTTCTTGAAGACCTTGCAGATCCTCATGACGAGCTACCTGCTGAAGTAGGTCACCCCACATACTTCAAACTGACTGATTTGAAACTTACCAAGGGTTTCTTTGCAAAGGTTTCTAACTGTCAAATTTGTTGACTTTGCCAAGGTTTGGGTTTGAGTGAAATTGATTTAATTTATTACTGCTTGTTAAACCAGTATCTCCAGAACCCTCTGGAGAATCTTTTTCATTCTTGTATCTAAATCCTTATAAAATACAGTGTGTCTTTGCAAATTAGTATCAGATTATTTGAGTGTCATGTCAACTACTTCTTCAATTGTGTTAGTCCTGTTTCAATTTTAAATGCTTTACACTTGCCCATCTGTGTTAGCCTTGTTGATCAGTGCCACAGCTACCCAGGGTTGAGTTGAGGGTTTTGCAGATGAAACCTCTTTGACCTAAATGGGATAGTAAGTGTATAACACAGTGAGGTCACACAACCACACCATATATTACATTCATTTTCTCACAGACAGCAACCAACAGAGGCCACTAACAGCTGTCAGTGTCAAGAGCCAGGCCCCAAGCCATCCAGTGTACGCTGACCTCCAAGGCTTCTCAGAGTGGGGGGAAACAGCCCCAGGTGTTAGGCACCCTTATCCACTCCTCTCCCCCTAGATCAAGGGTGGTAACCTGAGACTAGCCACTCAGGCCAGGGCCAGGGCTGTATCCTGAGGCTGAACAGGGGTCAGGGTTGAGTCTTTACTCCCCCCTGCCCGGCCATCTGTGCCCCTCTGCTTGGGAATGGCACCCCCAAAAACCTGACCCTCCAAGCTCTTCCACTATCAGTGGCAACTCAGCCCCCAGAATACAGCAAATGGTTATCTGGAGGCTAACTCCCTCCCTCAGGGGTCACAAGCCTACAATAGAGTCTCTCTCCCAACTAAAGGAGACTACGGCATGTTCTACAACCTGCTACTTGGGGTTATTTCCTGCTATGGGAAAATTGGTCACCCCTGTAGCATTCCCGCCTGGGGGTGGTTACCTAGGATACCATCAATTAAAAAGAGAGAGAGGTAAAAGCGTCTATTGTGGATCAACTCAGGTTCAACTTACCCCATCCTCTCCAGTCACACATGAGAGTAGCCACCTTTACCAAGGGTAAATCTATGCGGACATCCCTTGTTTGTTATAAGGGCTCTCACCCAATGGAATTTACTCCAATGACATGCCTCATCATTGAGTCCTCACCACAGATGCTAGTATTCCATCAGGATGGGTTCTACCTCGTGTTGTCCCAGGGAACTCTTGGTGTGGTATTTTCTATACTGCATGTGGTTGGGGATGTCAACTTTAAAATGTACTCTCTGAGAACTCACAATCAGAGTATTGTCTCTTTATTCCAAATAACCCCTGGCAAGGTTAAAAATGAAATGTTGTTACAAAAGATTTCTGTTAAGCACTCTGCATCTCAGAGTTGGTCAACATGTTTTAGCCTACCTGTGCCCAGTAAAGGTCACTTGGCTTTCATCAGGTCCAAAAAGTTACTAAGATCCCTCACAAAAAGTATTCAATGTATAGGATATTAACTCTTATGTTAGTACCCATTTGGTTCAAACTACCTTCCTTCCAATATTCATTTCCATCATGCCACGCATTTACAAAGACCTTCAGAGGAACTTCCCCAGTGTGGTTCCTGTGGGTGAGAAGAACACATCAAGAAAGCATGCATTTTCAAGTGAAGAGCAGTTAAAATAGGTGAGGACATTGCCCTATAGTCATCATATTTCTGTGTATTTTATTAAATGTCCTTATTGTGGTGACACGTGCAGAAATAATAGCAGCACACATATTATGCACACTTACTAATTTGTTTGTCGCTACTTACTCCATGGAGTGATCCGTTTTGTTGTCATGCTCTGTAAAGAAGAGTAACTTTAAAATTGCACATCAAGTCACATATTACCCGACCTTCAAGAGAGAATCGCTTTTCACAGAGGAGAGAGGAGATAAACAGTTCACGTACTTCATCAAAGAATCTGACCTAATGTAGTGCATCCGTCTGGCACCTGCATCTTGCCAGAAAGACACTAGAGTATGTATTTTACCTACGTGCTCCACCATTACTGAATCATGTGACATAGTCATGATTTGCATCAATATGCTACTGTGTGCTAGTCACTTTAGTATTTTGCACATGTTAATTATGTACTGTCACCATGATTCTCTACAGAGGCCATTTCCTATAGAATGTCACATTTTCAAAGAAATGTCTAATGGTGTCAAACAGATGCCTCATCCTTGGCAGCTTCCCTCTTTTGGGCTTCCCCTTCCATCCTGGGTTTTGCCATTTGCAGCCTAAACATCCCTTTCTGCTTTTCTGTCTGCCATTTCCTCTGGGACCAGGTTACAGACCAAGACGCTGCTGCTGACACTGTATCTGGCAGGGGACCACACTCCTGTGCGTCCTCCTCTCTCCTGTGGAGCCATGATCAGAGGATTTCTATCCTCTTCCTCCATCATCTCCTCCTGCTTATCCTCAACGTCCACCTCCTCAACCTCCTCCTCTGTAGCCTGTAAATGGTGGGCGTTCTGGGGCACTTACTTTTTGGAGCCCGTGCTTGTTAGTTGACCTGTCTCCCTGCAGAAGCCCATGGGCTCAGCCACAGTGTAGCTCTGCAGCTTGTTGAGCTCAAGCTCAATGCTTGCAGATACAGTAACACGTGCACAAAGTGAGGTGGAATATAAATACATTTGAAAAGAGCAAAAGGGGCCAATCAAGAAAAATTGAAAAAGAGATTGAATCTGGTATCAACTTTTTGCTAATGGGATTTTCGTGTCACAAAAATCACTGAACGGCACTGCACACACACAAGTACTGAATCCCACCACCGAGCACTAACGTGAGAAACAGGGTTGTTGGTTGAAGGTGGTGTCTGCTCTTGCAAAGCAGCAGCCAGAATCCTTGTCAGTATGAACCACAAAAATCATGAAATTAACCTGTGCTTTATGCTAGAGTAGCTTGGCACAAAAACAGACAGGCTTAACTTAGAGGCAATGTGTAAAGTATTTATGCAGCACTTACACAGTAATAAAGTGGAAACACAACTCAAGAACAATCCCACACCAATTTAGAAAATAGAGTAAAATGTAGTTAATTATTTGACACTAGAATTGAAAAAATGCAATCAGTAGAACTGCAGATATACAATTCAAAGATTTAGGGTAATATAGCGCCTAAAAGCGCAAAGTGCCACTTGCAGTTACAGTCATGCAAGACTGATTGAAAGTCGCAAGTTGATGTAGACCGCTGTGAAGCATGGCTGGATACAATGACCAGGTTAGTCCAGTTGAAAAAGTTACCTTCTAAAGTCCACTGCAAAGCGTTCTGTTTGCAGTGGAGGAGGCCAAGAGGAGCAGGGAGATTGTCGTGGATGGTCACCATGGTAGTGCGAAGAGCATGCGGGGCATCACTGACTGTAGTCGCTGTAGCATGGAGGTCTGGCAAAGTTTGGTGGTGGCCCTTCAGAGACTAGGTCCAACAGGTATGATTTACATAATCGAAATTAATTTTGCTCAAATTTAAATTGTTCTAGCTTGATTCACATAAATGTTGTTCTGATTTTCTTCCGGCTTTCTACTAAATTCCAGGAGTAAGCTATGAGTACTGTAAGTATAAGTCACACATATCCGCAGCAAAATCTTTTTGACTGGGGCTCATTTTATTTTGAACAGCACTGATTGGTGTATTTGACCGGCTTCCGTTGCAGTTAATGCTCATGCAGCAAAGGGCGCCAGTGGTTTCCGCTGTGGAATGTTTTCCCGCCCTTGTGGACTTGGTGATAAATGTCGTTCGTGGTCTCATTTAACTTTTCCCGGAATTCGCACACAGAAGCCTTAATAGATGATGTGAAGAAAGAAAATAAAAAGTCACTAAAGAAACCACCCTTACCTACACTCCACAAGTACCGTTCCTAATTCCTGCGTGAAATGCATTCACTGACAGGAGTGACGGCCATGGTTTTCCGCACAACGCCGCGGTAGCTTGTAATAATAAGGCCTACAGGTAGGTTTTTGTTGGTTTCCTCTCTGTGACCACCTCAATTACCTACATAGCATGCAATGCTGCAATCTTCCCAGCATATTTAATGTGCATCATGAATTAAGAGACTCAACTCACTGTACGCTTAATGTCCGCGTGGAGCGTCGGAGCCTTTATGAAATTAATGTCTATCACAGATATTTATTTGGATACAATGATTAATGTTTAGCTGCTAAAACGCGGTCCGTTCTCTGTTGTCCAACAGGACTGTAGAACATTTTCTGCTGTCTTGATAAGACTTTTTTTCAAAGCTGGTGAGATATCCTGCCAGGTATATAACGTATTTCTGGCTGAAAACTCGTCTGCTTCTTTTTTCTGTTGCCGCGCCAAAGTGTTTCTCGTCTCTTCATCTTGCGAAATCGTCTTTGTACTTCATCATGCTGGACCTTTTGTATATCTTTACCACAGTTTAGCCATAATTTTAGAAAGAGCGACAGGGAGACGGAAATGAAGGACGATAGAATTAAAGAAAATACATCTTCAGTTTGTCCTTATAGTTTGAATTTGTAGAGCTCATGACGAATCACATATCCCCACTCTTTCTTCTTCGCAGCAGTGCTGCCCGATGTACAGTGCCAAAAAGATCAGACTAAGTTATGTTTAATGTAAAATGTATAACGTGAACGGTTGTCTTCTGTGCAGTATCTGTGACTTTACCTTTGGGAACAGAGGTTGTGTGCTTAGTCATCTGGTCTTATTTGGGGCTGTGGTGAAAAGTGTAATGTTCAGAGAAGGTCAATGACGGTTTGTGATGTGGGTGGATATAGCCAGGGCTACTGAACGTATGCAATTTTGCGGATGAAGTGTTTTCCGCATAATTTTAGGTTTGCCACATTTACCACTTAATCAGTTGTCTGCTTCATAACCTGCATATTTCAACAATGTTAACAAGTCTAACATGCCAAAACAATTAAATCATAGCCTCACAAAATATGCAGAAATACTCCACATAAGTTGCCTTTTCTTGCTGCATAATGTAGTTAACTCTTCCACATATTTTGGACCTCCTCTGCTGCATAATTCTAGTGACTCTGGCCATGATCAGTGATTGTTGCACTAGATGCTTGTATAATGAATGGCGTTGGATGTTTTGCACTGAATGGTGGAGGATCAATGCCATTTTAGTAGCTGTGGGTCAGTAATAAGTGACAGAGCATAAAGGGACATGAGGGTGACTGGTGCTAGCAACAATTACGGTAGTAGGTGTGTTTGTGTGTATATGAAACTGAATAAATGACTGGGTAAATGACAGAAGTAGCAGTGGGTCGAAGCAGTGTGAGTTGATGTGAGCATGGCACAGGCAGTCTGATTGGAAGTTTACCTTTGGATGACTGATGGTGCTACCAGTCTCTTGGTTGGGCAAGTAGCGGTTGATGAGGATGGTGTTATAACAGTGATTTTGTGAAAAAATGTGAGTGGAAGTGATTGAACTGAGGTAAGCATAGCTGGGTGTAAATTAAAGTGTGAATTGTAGTTTATATGGAGCCCCTCGCGCAGCGCTTGCGGGACAGTCCCTTGGTCTCTGGTGTTAAATTTGGTGGAGACCATCATCTCATTACTCTTTATGCAGACAATGTTATCCTTACGGTGGCCGAGCCTATGACCTCGCTGCCCGCGCTCATGGGGATACTAGATGAGCTTAGTCAGATTTCAGGATTTAAGGTGAACATGCAGAAATCACAGATCCTGAGTCTAGCGGTGAACCCGGATCACGAGGGAGACTTGAGTGCTAGATATCCCTTCCTGTGGTCGTCCTCACGCCTTTCCTACTTGGGGGTAGAATTGGCGACCTCCGCCGCAAAGACAGCAAGCTTGAATTATACGAAGTTGGTCTGCGAGGTACAGCGGGACCTGGAGTCGTGGGGGAGGCATAAGATGTCTTGGCTGGGCAGAGTGGCGGCGGTTAAGATGACTGTTCTCCCGCGTATACTTTATGTATTCCAAGCTCTCCCGCTGACCCCACCTCCCCGGGTGATCGCTACTCTTCAATCAGCGGTTCTGAGGTTTATCTGGGAGGGCAGATCGGCGCGTTTGCTGCAACAGGTTATGTATCGCCCTAAGAGTGGGGGGGGATTGGCGATTCTGTGTCTTCTACGTTATTTCCAGGCGACGCAGTTGCGTTTTCTTTTAGAGTGGAGTCGCCCGCTCACGGAGAAACATTGGTGCTTTATGGACCAAGCGGTAGCGGGCTCCCATATATGGAAGGAGCCCTGGCTCCTACGTCGACACAGAGCTGGGGGACTTTACTCCTCTCCGGTCACGGGTGCAACTCTGCAAATATGGGACACCGTGGCTTACTGTTCCGGGTTGACGTCTTTTCCGTCCCCGATGACCCCCATTGGCGCGAATCCTGACTTTGAGCCTGGACTCAATCTAGAGGGACTGAGACGCTGGTACGAGGGGGGTTGTAAGAGAGTGGGAAGCATCTTTGATGAACATGGAGTTCTGTCTTTTGACCAGATGAAGGAGATGTATGGCTTGTGGGAGGCGGATAGGCTGATGTACTATCAGGTCCGGCACTGTGCCTTACTGCCGGCTAATAGAGTATTGATAGATAGGCCTCTTAAACCATTCGAGAAATGGCTGCTGCTAAAGAAGGACGATAAGGGTGTCATCTCTGAAATATATCGATTCCTGCAGGGGGAGAAGCGCCTGCCCCAAGTCAAAGGGGCAGCTGAGATGGGAGAGAGAACTGGAGAGGGAATTCACGGACGAGGAGTGGGACAGCATATTCTATAGAACGCACCACACAGCTTATAATGCAGCAGGGACGGAGACATCATACAAAGTGGCCTCCTATTGGTATTATACTCCAGCGCGCATTCATGCATGGAGCCCTGGTAAGCCGGACCTGTGCTGGAGGGGTTGTGGAGCCACAGGTACACTGGTGCATCTACTCTGGCACTGTCCCAGCTGCATCGTTACTGGGAGAGCATACTAGATGATATAGATACAGCATTTCACACAGAGATCCCAAGGTTCCCATCGTATATTGTGCTGGGGTTACCCAATCCCCTTACTTTTCCCCTAAGATCGCTAAAGGGGAGGCAGATGGCCCTGGCGCTTAATGCTGCGTTACAACAGATTCTAGCTTTCTGGGGTACGGACAGGGTCCCGACGCTGGCGGCATGGCTAGCGAAACTGTGGTTTATCCTGGCTATGGAGAAACTTACTTTAGCCTCTCAGCAGCGAATGAGTGATTTGAATGTACTATGGAAACCATTTCTTCAGATATTATCCTCAGAGTTCACGGAACTGACATGTCCGGCCTATCTGAGAGTGTTGAGATTGGCTTGAACTGGGTGCAAGATACCGCGGAGGGAGACGTTAGAGAATGGTGCTGCAGGGGGGAGGGGATAGGAGCCGGGAGAGACAGAGAGTGGACTTGGAATTTAGAGGGCAAGCATTGTTAGTATGGTTTATCTGTTTGTTTGGGTGGTTCACATTAGCAGGACCTGCAATCTGGAAGCTTATTTGGACTCTGTTGGCCTACTCTCTGGGTTTCGATATGGGGGATAGCGGGGAGGTTGCCTTCTGTGCGGTCCGGGGAGTGAGAGCTTAACAAGAGGATCTTCTGTTGACAGAATTGTGGTCTCTGCTGGAGCGATAATTTTCATTTACTTCTTCTGAATTGTGTTGTGATATATTTTGTATGTTTATACTTGCAAATAATAATAAACAGATTTTTTCCATAAAAAGCAATAAATGTCTCTTTCAAGCACAAAGTACCTGGTTCGCATGCAAAATCTCCCCAAAGAACAGCAGAGGAGGAGATGCGTGGAAACAACGGGGTATGCGTCGATTTCCCGGGCCACACACGGCAATGCGTCGTTTAGTTTCCACTCAGAGACAGCTGTGTGTCGATTTCCGGTGCTCTATCGTGGATCCTCTTCGGGTTGCAGGGTTTGCGGACGCCCCGGGGACGATGCATGGATTTCCGGCGCTGACAGGACTAGGTCACTGGGGCTGCGTCAATCCGGTGGGCGTTGCATGGAAATTTCCACCGCATGGCAGGCACTGCGTCGATTCCTCTCTGGAAGTCAGGCTGCGTCGTTCCGGCTCAGCTGTGCGTCAACCCAGTGGGCCGTGCGTCGAATTTCCGGTCGCTGCACTGGCGCTGCATCGATCTTCTCATTGCAAAGTCAGGCTGCGTCGTTCCGCTTCGGGGTGCTGTGAATTTTTCACCGCAGTGCAGGACTCCTTCTTGTAGAGATGAAGTCTTTTTGGTCCTGAGACTTCAGGGAACAGGAGGCAAGCTCTATCCAAGCCCTTGGAGAGTACTTCTTCACCACAGCCAGAGAGCAGCAAGGCAGTAGGGCAACAGCAAGGCAGCAGTCCATCACGGAAAGCAGACAGGGGAGTCCTGTGGGAAGCCAGGCAGTTCTTCTTGGCAGGTTGCAGGTTCTGGTTCAGGTTTCTTCTCCAGGAAGTGTCTGAGTTGGTAGGGGCAGAGGCCCTGTTTAAATACCAAAATGTGCCTTTGAAGTGGGGGGGACTTCAAAGAGTGGCTTAGAAGTGCACAAGGTCCCCTTTCAGTTCAATCCTGTCTGCCAGTGTCACAGTAGGGGGTGTGGCAGTCCTTTGTGTGAGGACAGGCAAGTGTCAGGCCCTCCACCCTCCCAGCCCAGGAAGACCCATTCAAAATGTAGATGTATGCAAGTGAGGCTGAGTATCCTGTGTTTGGGGTGTGTCTGAGTAAATGCACAAGGGAGCTGTCAACTAAACCCAGCCAAACGTGGATTGTAAGGCACAGAAGGATTTAAGTGCAGAGAAATGCTCACTTTCTACAAGTGGCATTTAAAAAAAAATAGTGATATTAAATCCAACTTCACCAGTCAGCAGGATTTTGTATCACCATTCTGGCCATACTAAATATGACCTTTCTACTCCTTTCAGATCAGCAACTACCACTCAAACAATATATGAGGGCGGCCCCAATGTGAGCCTATGAAGAGAGCATGCCTCACAGCAGTATGAAAACAAATTTAGGAGTTTTACACTACCAGGACATGTAAACTACATAGGTACATGTCCTGCCATTTGCCTACACAGCATCCTGCCCTATGGGTTACCTAGGGCATACCTAAGGGGTTACTTATATTTAGGAAAAGGGGAGTTTTAGGCTTGGCAAGTACCTTTAAATGCCAAGTCAAATTTGGCAGTGAAACTGCACACACAGGCCTTGTAATGGCAGGCCTGAGACAAGGTTAAGGAGCTACTTAAGTGGATGGCACAACCAGTGCTGCAGGCCCACTAGTAGCATTCAATCTACAGGCCCTGGGCACTCATAGTGCACTTTACTAGGGACTTATAAGTAAATTAAATATTCCAATTCGGTATTATCCAATGTTACCATGTTTAAAGGGAGAGAGCATATGCATTTTAGCACTGGTTAGCAGTAGTAAAGTGTGCAGAGTCTTAAAACCAGCACAAACAGTATCTAAACAGTGGAGGGAGGCAGGCAGGCAAACAGTTAGGGGTGAACACCCTAAGGCTGTCAGGTCTAACATTTACTATATGTCTGTAGGAAAGGCCTTACAGAATTAATATACAACAAAAATAAAAATGGAGCTGAAATACAGCCCTGTCTTACACCTCTAGTAACTCTGATTGGTTTAGTACAACCCCCATCATAGGTGTAGCGAACTGTGGTGGTTGTGTCCTGGTGCAGACTCTTTAATAAATGAAATATAGGCTGATGAACACCTGCCTAACCTATTAGCTCCCAAAGGGTTTCCCTATCTACTGAGTCAAAGGCACAGGGGAGGTCCATACATGCCATGTGGTGAGCACCTCTTCTGGCCTTGACATACTTCCCCCAAATAAATGTTCAATTTAGGGCCTGTTCCACTGTCCCTAGGCCGGGTCTAAGCCATATTGAAGTGGTGAGAAAAAGGAAGTGGCCTCTGCCCAATCCTCTAACTTGTCAAGAATTACTTGCCCAAGGATCTTTACAGTAGAATCTAATCTGCATGATCAATCAAGTCAGCTAACCACTCCTCGCCTACCTCTTTAGTGGATATGGTGCAATCATTTCTTTGCTAACCAGTCTCACAGTCTCTTATGGCATTCAATTCCAGTGGATTATTTTTTAGAAAAAAAAGGTCTCCCAAAACAGTTTGTTGTCTTTTATACAGTTAGCTTTTTCCAAATTGTTCCAAACCCTCCTTCTACTTTCTTGTCTTCTATTCCCTAGACCCTGTTTATAAGCTTTTCTTGCTTTCATTACCTTCTCTACATTCCGCTGAATTTTATTGGAAACCCTTTCCAGTGCTTTAAGTGCTAATGTGCATTCTGGGCTGAAGCATGAATTCTTCTAAATAATTTTAGTTGTCTTTGCCACCGTGCTACTGATTTTAATGAATCTCTCTGTAACATCATTGTGGGGCCTGTCTAATGAAAGACGGAAGATAACATCATTAAGAGTTACACTTATCAGTTTGTTAAAAACTTAGCTGGCTCCATGTTTTGCCACTTTAACTGAACCCCTCCATTTACAATGTAACAGACATGCAACTTTGCTGTATTCCTTACCCCTGCCGGTAAAAGTACGGGGATCAGGGTTACCCCGTCCCTGAATCTCAGATGCATAACTTAGATTGTAAGATAAAATCAGTCGATTTAGTGCTTCACCATAGGCTAAGTGCCCAAAGTGGCTAGCAAGGGTTCGGTATATATATGTAAATCCACAAACTTGTTCTGCAGACCAAATACATTTTGTAACATTAAAATCTCCAACCCATATGACCGAGACAACCTTTTCCTCTTGTTTTTTATTATTGTCCTTCCTAGCTCTTCAACTACTTCAGTGGGTTGTACAGAAAAAAAGTTGAAATAAAATTTATTAGGACCACATTTATCACATTAACGAGTTGCAAATAAAGAAATTGGGTAACATGGGGTGGTTGCAACTACTCTAACATTAATGCTTTGTGGGAAAGTACCATCTGGCCTGGCATGTTACCCCTATTTTTTACTGTATGTATGTTTGTTTTTGCCTGTGTCACTGGGATCCTGCTAGCCAGGACCCCAGTGCTCATAAAGTATGCCCTGTATGTGTTCCCTGTGTGGTGCCTAACTGTATCACTGAGGCTCTGCTAATCAGAACCTCAGTGTTTATGCTCTCTCTGCTTTTAAAATTGTCACTGCAGGCTAGTGACTAATTTTACCAATTCTTATTGGCACACTGGAACACACTTATAATTCCCTAGTATATGGTACCTAGGTACCCAGGGTATTGGGGTTCCAGGAGATCCCTATGGGCTGCAGCATTTCTTTTGCCACCCATAGGGAGCTCAGACAATTCTTACACAGGACTGCCACTGCAGCCTGAGTGAAATAATGTCCACGTTATTTCAGAGCCATTTTACACTGCACTTAAGTAACTTATAAGTCACCTATATGTCTAACCCTCACTTAGTGAAGGTTAGGTGCAAAGTTACTTAGTGTGTGGGCACCCTGGCACTAGCCAAGGAGCCCCCACATTGTTCAGGGAAAATTCCCAGGACCTTGTGAGTGCGGGGACACCATTACACGTGTGCACTACATATAGGTCAATACCTATATGTAGCGTCACAATTGTAACTCCGAGCATGGCCATGTAACATGTCTAGGATCATGGAATTGTCCCCCCAATACCATTTTGGTACTGGGGGGACAATTCCATGCATCCCCGGGTCTCCAGCATAGAGCCCGGGTACTGCCAAACTAACTTCCCGGGGTTTTCTCTGCAGCTACCCTCAGACAGGTTTCTGCCCCCCTGGGGCCTGGGCAGCCCAGTCCCAGGAAGGCAGAACAAAGGATTTCCTCTAAGAGGGGGTGTTACACCCTCTCCCTTTGGAAATAAGTGTGAAGGACCTGAGAGGAGTAGCCTCTCCTGGCCTCTGGAAATGCTTTGAAGGGCACAGATGGTGCCCTCCTTGCATAAGCCAGTCTACACCGGTTCAGGGATCCCCCCCAGCCCTGCTCTGGCACGAAACTGGACAAAGGACAGGGGAGTGACCACTCCCCTGACCAGCACCTCCCAGGGGAGGCGCCCAGAGCTCCTCCAGTGTGTCCCAGACCTCTGCCATCTTGGATGCAGAGGTGTGAGGGCACAATGGACACCTCTGAGTGGCCAGTGCCAGCAGGTGACGTCAGAGACCCCTTCTCTTAGGTGCTTACCTTTCTCTGTAGCCAATCCTCCTCTGAGGGCTATTTAGGGTCTCTCCTGTGAGTATCTCACCAGATAACGAATGCAAGAGCTCACCAGAGTTCCTCTGCACTTCCCTCTTCGACTTCTGCCAAGGATCGACCGCTGACTGTTCCAGGACACCTGCAAAATCGCAACAAAGTAGCAAGAAGACTACCAGCAACATTGTAGCACCTCATCCTGCCGGCTTTCTCGACTGTTTCCTTGTGTTGCATGCTCTGAGGGCTGTCTGCCTTCACCCTGCACTGGAAGTCAAGAAGAAATGGGTCAACGGAATCTTCCCCCTGCCAACGCAGGCACCAAACTTCTGCATCACCAGTCCTCTGGGTCCCCTTTCTTCCTGACGAGCGTGGTCCCTGGAACACAGGA